>NC_059367.1:33015203-33321453 GCF_019703515.2 Myxocyprinus asiaticus
ATCAGACAAATTCATTAGGAATAAAATGCCCAAATACTTAATGCCCTGTTTGGGCCACTGGAAGGCGCCTGGCTGGAAGGCCGTTACTGGACAGTACGCTGTCAAAGCCAAAGCTTCGAATTTAGACCAGATGATTTTGTATCCTGAGAATTTGGAAAAGGAATGAATAATTCTGTGGAGGCAAAGCATAGATTTAGTAGGGTCAGAGACGAATAATAAAATATCATCTGCATAAAGCAGAAGCTTATGCGCCACGCCTCCCACTGTCACCCCTGGAAAATCATCCTCCTTTCTTATCGCGGCTGCTAATGGTTCCAGGGCAAGACAGAACAATAATGGGGAAAGAGGGCAACCCTGACAGGTGCCCCTATCCAGAGTAAAATAATCTGAAATTAATCCATTTGTTTGTACCACTGCTACAGGGTGTCTATAAAGTAACTTGATCCAACCAATAAACTCCCGAACCCATACATTTCCAAAATCTTAAAAAGATAATCCCATTCTACCATATCAAACGTGATATGAGATGGCAGCGACCGGAGTCTGATCATTTGCCACTGACCACATGATATTGAGGAAACACCTAATATTATCAGAAGAGCTACGACCCCGCATAAACACCACCTGATCTATATGTATAAGAGATGTCATAACTTTATTTAATCGGTTAGCCAAAATTTTAGCCAAAATGTTTACATCTAGCTGGATCAGGGAAATTGGACGGTAACATTTACACTCGTTTGGATCTTTGTCTTTCAGAATCAAGAGAGTTTTTTTGCTCATTCGTCAGTTTAGGGAGTTCTAATGGTTCCACAAAGTTTCTAATATCTTCATCAGTAGACGAAGACGTGGAACTATAGAGATCAAGATAGAATTCTTTAAAGGCGTTATTAATATCAATGGCTGAGGTAAATATTTCACCACCAGCAGATTTCACTGAGGGAATGGTAGAAAAAGACTCTATCTGCTTTATATATCTAGTCAAAAGCTTCCCTGCTTTGTCCCCTGACTCAAAGTATGACTGTCTTGCCCTGAACAACCAAAATTCCACTTTCCGCGACAAAATAGTATTATATCTGTATTTCAATCAGGTCAATTCTCTGAGACCATCAGATGACATTCGGCGCTTCAGCTCTGCCTCGGCACTTTTAATATTTCCTTCCAACTCCACGAGTTCTCGTGCTTTGGATTTTTTGGTGAATGAGGCATACTGTATGATCCTACCCCTAAGAACAGCCTTAAGTGCCTCCCAAGCCACGCCCACAGAAGATACTGAGAACCAGTTGGTCTCCATATAGACATTGATTTCAGTCTTTAACATTTGTTGGAAATCAGGATTTTGCAAAAGGGATATATTAAAGTGCCAACTATATAATTTCTTTTTTTCTGTATGTGGCAACATCTCTAAGTTCACCAGGACGTGATCTGAGACTAAAATGTTTCCAATTGAGCAATCCACAACAGATGAAATGAGGGACTTAGATATAAAAAAAATCTATTCTAGAGTAAATCTTATAAACTGATGAAAAAAATGTATAATCCTTATCAGATGGGTTCAAAAATCACCAGATACTGTATCTGCCATACCAAGATTTTTACACATCCTGTAAAGTGTTGGTGTTGCTCTAGGGGGCTTGCACACTTTTGCTTCACTATGATCAAGGACTGAGTCTATCAAAAGATTCAAGTCTCCTCCCAATATTATGTCATGAGGGGTGCCAGCAGCTTGCAAAATCCCATCAAGATCTATAAAAAAGACCTGATCATCAGCGTTAGGTGCGTAAATATTAGCCAAAATCAACCTTTGCCCCTGAATTTTTCCTAAAACAACAATGACTCTTCCTAATTTACCTTTAATATGTTTGAGACATTTGATTATCATTGTAATGACTCCCCTGCTCTTACTTTAACCAGCACTAAAGAAAACATGCCCACCCCATATCTTACCAAATTTTTCAGCTTCCTGCGGGGAAAGATGTGTTTCTTGAAGAAACACAATATCATATTTCTTATGTTTGAGAAAAAAAATAACCTTCCTTCTTTTTATAGGGTGCCCCAACCCATTCACATTCCATGTGGAGAGATACAACTTATTCATATTAACATTTTACATATTGATATAATAATAAAAAAAAACAAATTGTGTGTTAAAAACAAGATTACACAGACCACATTCCCCATTAATGCAACAATCAAACCCCAAACTTCCCCCCGAACAAAACAAACAGAAAAAATAAAAACTTGCGCATTAACCCCACGCACGACAGCGCCAACCGGCGTCAATCCCTCAAAACACAAAGAGTCCATGTACGCCTACGAGAACCCCTGCGACAACTTTGCCATCGGATTATTCAAGTCCGGTGTTTCTGCACAAATTTTGTGTGGCAAAATTACATACCAGAAAATACTTTGTAAAACAGACCCCAGCCAACAGGCAGAATAACAGAAAAAAACATGTAGATTCATTCACAGAACTGTCTCGAAGGTGTGTTCCTCCACAAAACAAACTCCAGCTGATATAAAGCCGTTCAGTTTCCTCAGACAGACAAACAGTTGTTCAGTGAGCCGGCTGTTATGAGTGCAGCAGATGACGTAATCATTCTGCTGTCCCTTAAAAATACTCCACAAAAACAAACTCCAGCCAACAGGAGGCATAAGCACAAAGAACGAACAGATTTATCCACAACTGTCCCGAAGTAGTGTAATTCCACAAAACAAGCTCCAGCCGCTAGGCGGAGCCAGCACGAAAAAAACCCCCAGCATCCTGGTTCCTCAGATGATCAAGAGCCAAACTAACTTGGAGGCCGCGAAAAAAAAAAATACACCATAACTTACTCAGCCCTTCAACTTTATAAAAGACGTCCTTTATGTGAGCATGTAGATATTTTGCGGTCATCCATAGTGTCCATTCTCGATCTGGCCAGGAACTTCAGTGTAAAAAGATCTTCCGTCAATGCAAAAGTTTCTTGGAGTCATGCCATAAAACAAACTCCAGCCGCTAGGCGGAGCCAACGCAAAAAGAGACAAAAATGGCACCCAGCTTTCTAATAATAGATAATAGGGTTCCTCAACCGCGAGGCAGTCCACTAATATAAGAAACATCAAATGGCTTACTCCAATGTATTTATGATGGAGAGTGCCTGTTTTGGACATGTAAATACTTTGCGACCATTCTTTGTTTCTATTCTCAGTTTGGCCGGGAACATCATTGCAAAAGCTATCTTCTGTTGGTGTAAAAGTTTCTTGCATTCCCCGAACCAATCACATTTCTCTCTTGTCGAATTCGCAAAGTCCGGGAACAAGAAAATATCGTGATTCTTCCAAGAAATCTTTCCTTTGCTCCTCGCCTGGCGCAACACGAGATCTTTATCGGATGATTTCAGAAATTTGGTCAGAATCGATCGGGGCCCGTCTCCCTCAGCAGATCTGCGAGCTGGGACTCTGTGAGCTCCCTCGATTTCCAGTTTATGGCCTGTTATGTCAAGCAGACTCGGGAAGAGCTTGTCCAGGAATTTCACCATATCTCTGCCCTCTTCATGCTCAGGAATTCCAACAATTCGTATGTTATTCCTTTAGCTCATATTTTTGAAATATTCCAGTTTTTCCGAAATTAATTCCAAATCTGTTTTGGACGCAGGCGGATTAGCGGATAATTCCCTTTCTGATGACTCAAGATAATTGATCTGTCTTTCAACTTCTGTCACTCTTGTAACCAACTCAGAGAATTTTGTTTCCATCGCCGTAATCGGTCGACGTATTACAGCGAGATCCTCCAAGTCAGCAACAACCTTCGTCAGCATTACCGAGATGTTGGACAGTTGACGCTGAATTTCTTCTCCCGACGTGCCGTCCAAATCAAGTCCCTGGCTCGCAGGGCTGCCAGATGCCTCAGCTTGAACACGTAAGTGTCTTTTAATGTCTCCAGAGTATGAGGATTTTTACTTCTTTGCCATGTTTACCTCAAAGAGCAAGTATGTAACTGGGTGTATCGAATCTCACCGGATTATAACATGAAAATAATTAAAAAACTAGCAAAGTTCGCAGAGCTCGTGTCTCACACGTCTTCTTCTCGCATGGTGTCTTAATCTTTTATTTTTAAATCTGTCACAGCTGTCTGTGATTGTCGGCTACACCAGTGCCCCAGATTTGGGCAGAATTGAGCATCACAGAGTTTAATGCACCCCTTGTCCAAGAGTGATTAGATGGGGAGATGTGTTGCTATACAGACGTATAGAACAGTGGTCTGTGTGGATGCTCTGGTTCGTTTGGAGGTCGTTTATAATTTAAGATTCACAGGCTGGCTGACCTCCAGCAGTTCTCCCTGCAGAGAGTGATGTAAAGATTAGGGTCACAAGCAAATATAGGTTAGAACAGAAGGGGTGTCATAACTGCTTAAATTCAGGTTATTAAAAATATTTCACCAAGTTATGTCGAAAATACTATACATGGTAAAATGTTAGGCACAACGTTTGTTGTGCAAAGTAATTAAGTGTATTTAACAGCCTGATCTCTTGAAATTTACGTGACAGTGGCAACATTTTTGCAAACCAAAATTGCATGCCTTATTACATGTTTGGCTGCAGTTTCCCAGTGAAATGTCCAATGGGGGGCACCAAAAGTTAGTAAAATTATGTTGTAATCAGACAAGGTTTTTAAAGTGAATATAAGATGCATGTTTTAATTAGTAAAACGCACCTCCCTAACCTAAAACGTTAAACTAAACCTAACCAAATGTGTCTTAAAATTATAGGTAAAAAAACCCTAAACCAACACCTAAACCGAACCGATGTGTTTTGAAAGCAAATTCGACATGAAAAGCACATTTACTGAAGCAACCACTTCATATCGTGTTACGTCTATGGCACTTTTGCTTCACTTTCATTTCAGTTTCTAGTGTCCTTGGCTTATCTCGAGACTTGGTCTCCGAGTTCAAGGTCCAATATTCAGTCAGGTGAGCTACAGCGCAGGCTAATAATATTGGAATAAGTGTGTAAATGTAGGTGGGTCTGTAATACAAGTGTTAAAAATTTATAGTTTTTCAAATGATGCGTTACAGTAAAAGTGTTTTGATATAAAAACATAGCAGGGTGATGTGAGTAATAGAGTGAAAAATATATAGTTTATAAAGTCCTAAACAGCCATAGTACCCGTGATTTGTGTGAAAGTAAATAAAACGCACAGTTGTTGTAACGCCTCTAGTGTAAATTTCAACTGCAGCAAAACGTAGAAAGCATTTGCAAAAATGTAGTTGTTGTAACGTTCATTCTATGAGACTAGGTATTTAGTATTTAAATTTTTACAATGACATTCGTAACCAAAATTAAATTTGTTTATGCATGATGCTGCATCCACACCACCAGATGTCAGTATACCTCCATATTGGCAACATATTGGTAACATAAATGACAAATTACTGAGTGCACCTTTAAATAAGAAATATTTAATATTAAATAAACTGTGCCTTTCTAATTAATATAATTAATATATTTGAACATGATATAACAACATTTAACGTGGTCATATACATTTTCCTTCCTGAGTTCGACAGAAATGGTTAGTCAAGGTATTGTACATTGCAAACAGTTGAAATTTAGATTTAGTACATGACCATTTTCCTCCCTCTCCCTGCTGACCATACAATTTCAACAGCCCGTTTGTCTGCAGTGCCTTAAATTCCACTTAGAATGTTAGTAAAGTGTTTTTTGTACCAAACTGTTATTATTCATATATAATAATTCCTCTCTCTGAAATGCTCGGTTTTAAGCTGCCTGGCCCTTGAAGACTTCAATGTAAATGCTCACTGTTGTGATTGGCTTACATCATGCAGCCCTTCCAATACAGGCATATTTAAACACAATCTGAAGAAAATGATCCAACACCACGAAACATTAAAACTACGTTTTACGGTTAACACATAACATACACCCAATGCATTTCATTTGAATGTATTGTCTAGGTTACTATTGAAACCCCCATTCCCTGATGGAGGGAACAAGAGGTTGTGTCGATGTAGTGACACTAGGGGGTCACTCTTGGGAGCCCAAAACACCTCAGATCTTTGAGAAAAGGCCAATGAAAATTGGTGAGTGGAATTTGCATGCCACTCCCCCGGACATACGGGTATAAAAGGAGCTGGCGTGCAAACACTCATTCAGGTTTTGTGCTGAGGAGCCGAGACAGAGTCCCGGCAATCATTGCGGGTAGTTCAGTGTTGTGGTAGGAGGGACACAACGTCCCTCCATCAGGGCAGTGTCGTGATCGTTCTTTGATCGTTCCCTCCATCGTCTTGTCGGCAGTGTCGCACATGGAGAAGTCCTCATGGTAGGTCCTACCCAGAGGGTATGGAGCTCTACAAACACGGCGAGGGAACTCTGCCCAAGGGGAGACACGGGTCTACCGTCAGGGAGACCGTACCGTGGAAGATTATGTCATATGGGGTTACCGACAGGGAACCAATGCATATGGGCACCTATCCCAGTACAGGGGCTGACCTGAACAGGGCATATTGCCGGAGAAGACTACGTCGTCTTCTGAATACTTAAATGCAATACAATACATGGGCAATGTTGGGTGCTTCAACCAGCTTCAACGGGCCAAAGCAGAGACGCTGGTCTTCACATATCACATTTTCCCGGTTTGTTTACACACAGGACTGCATGTGTTTCTCCCTGTAAGTGGCAGCAGCAGAATGAGACGTGTTTTTTTGCCGCTTTTAAAATGCGCCGCACATCACCAGAAATGCATCAAAATGATCAAAGACATCCATCGAGTGCATGTTTACAAAAGACCAACAATTAAAAATAGTACAGATGGGTGCAAAAACGGTCCAGGACACCTTCCAAACAGCAAAACAGCAAGAAAGCGCAGCTGAATGAAACACAATGGGGGATCCTTTTTAGAGTTCTAACTTGACATCGCGGTGTGAGATGTGTGATAATGGTCAAAGCTGTTCATCTAGTGCAGGTTTATGTAGAAAAATATTTAAATCCAGACAGGCACTTGAAGGTGTCCTGTGTAAGTCCACTTTGGATGAATCTCCCATTACAGGCCCATCTCTCTGCTCTTCACTTTTGTGACTGACTGAGCACCAGTGGGCGGGGCCAATGACGAAAAATAGGCATTGCATATGCAGATGTATTTGGTCTTTGTGACGTCACAAGTTCCACAAATTACGAAGCCGTTTTTGCAGCTTGGTTTAAATAAATGCTCTTTTTCTGTTAAGGAGGAAGTTTTCGGTTCTGAAACTTACAGGAAAATTTGATTCCTCTTGTCATGACCCCTTTCAAAACGTCTATGTAAACTCCCTTTTTGCATATGAAATTAGAAAAGTCATAAGCCACAGGTTTGCTTTCAGGTATAATGTAATTTGCACTGCCCCAGCTTCTCTTTGCAAAGCATGAATTACATCGTGACAGGTTCACAAAACAATCCGCTCTGAAATGTGCTGCACAAACAGTTAAGGTCAGACAGAAATGATGAAAGACTGTGGTAAAAATAAACTTCAGCCACTCGTTTATATCCTTGGGGGCCAGAAACAGCTCAATGTTTTGTGAACTCTCCTCATATCTTAGTGTTTTGTTAGTTATATTCCAGGATCTTAGTGTTTTACTAATTAATATTATCTGCCCTACTTCCTCTTTACTATATCGCTGTGACTGGGCAAGTGACGTTTTTGAACTCTAAATAAGCGTCATCAGAATTGCTGACATCAGAAAGTTGGGGAAGTTCGGGAATGAGGGATGTTTTTGTAGCTTATACACAAGTAGTCACAAATGTATAAAATGACATTCACATAAATACAACTACTGACACAAACTTGTATTACACGTTAACTTTTGTATTTTAATTCATTTTCGCAGTGCAACCACAAATCGGCACTTACAACCTCACAAATCTGGCACTGCAACTTTAAATCTTCACACCTTGACTTCTGCAACTACTTTTGCGAAAAACCTGTAGCAAAAATCTTGTGCACTAATCCTGATGTGAGAGAGCAAGACCAGTGTTTGGCAGAGAAGGGGGAGGAGGCAATGAAGTTGTTTTATTGGTTGATGCCTAACCAGTGAAATGGGATGTTTTTATACGTGATGACGTCACGTCACGCCACAGCGCTAGCCCACGCCTTTTTGTTAGGGCAAAGCAGAGCTGGTGTTATGGATCAATTGGGGATCATGTTATCTGGGGATGTGCGCATGCATGTGAATAATTTCACTTGCCTTTTCAGCAGATTTGTTCAATGTGAATTGCCAAGGAGCAAAGAAAAGACATTTTGCACATTATTAAAAAAAATGCTGGTATCATTATTAACCCGCTTTGTTTAATTGATGTCTGTTCTAATGAATTTTACACAGTTTAAGAGCGATTTTAATGGTTTCACATGGTAACATCTGGTTTCCCATCTGGTTTCCCCTTTAAGAAGAGGTGAATCAGAGTGTGGTAAAGCAGGGTGATCATTTAAAGTAGGCTTGACTGATCAAACATTTCTAAAGTTCAAATACATAATGAATTGTGAGGAATCCAGTTCGAGCATTATTGGACTGCTGGTCCCTCAGGATTCAGTTAGAGACAACAAATTCCTCCCTCTGCAGTCAGAGAGTTCTCATGCATAACAACACTGGTACAACAAAAGGCTAAAAACAAACAAGATGGGATAATTGAGTGAATTGATTGCTCTTAGACTTTGTAAAGGAGAAAACCACAAGGTGAAATGCTCAGTAATAATTCATTCAAGATTTGATTTCTTTGTCTTCCCTACTTGTTTCCTCAGCCTGCATAACAATCAGTCTGCTAAAATACAGATGTGTATTTTACACTGACTGATATTCTTATTATAGTAAGGTGTTTCTCATATGAATGAGGTACTTTTCCAGCTTTAACTTGAATAAATGTTTCGGTCTGTAAGCAGGAGCTGTCATTGCATTTTTATACGATTAGTCAAACACTACAGGTGCAATAGTCAGCTTATGGATATTGTTTATTTCTGTTTGAACATATATTGTTGACACAGACATATGTTATTGTTAATGACACCATATGTTAATGTTAATGGTCTTCTATTTTGTGTCAATTTGTGTCTATTTTTATTTCTCCTAAAATTCTTTAGCAGAAATAAAAATAGACACAAATTGACACAAAATAGAGACAATTGTTGACAAACAGTAAGAGAATAGAGCTATAAAATGAATGTGGATAGCATATACAATAGATCATTTTGTTTTGAAAGAATCTGATGAGAAATGTTTGAGTTTATATTGAAATCTCTTGCAGACTTTGGTAACTGCACAGTTTGAGACATTGCTGAGATCTCCTAACCTAGATACACATGAGATTACTGGGTCTTTTTCTTAAGAGAAAAAATAATGCAGGATACTTAAGCAAAAGTCTGCATTTGCTCTGCATTTAATCTCATTGTTGTCTAAGAGATATTAAAGAGATCTCATTTGTATTTTTTATTTCCTATAGACTAGTAAATCTTCATTAACTAAAAAAACAAACGTGTGTTTGCATAGTTATCTCACTCACTTATTATTTCTCTATCTCTCTCAGACATTTTCCTCCTTTTTTCATTTGATGCACTGTGCAATTCAGTTAGACATTTGTAATTGAGTGATATTGCATACACACTTTTCTTCACTTTCATAATTTGCAGACTGTCTCTGAGACTGACATTTGTGGTTTATCATTTGTAGCACTCTGACCATAACTCACTTTTCTTTGAATACATGATCAACAATTGTCTGGAAAATTACCTCATGGGTGGCCTGTCATGGTGATTTTAGACTTGGGAAAAAATCCACTCTCAACAATCTTGATAGGCGTTAACGACAGTCTGTAAGGATAGCCTAGCATGTGGATGTTGAAATTAGTTGAGATCTCACAGTGTTCATTCAATTGTGTTCATCATGTAAAGTTATTTCCCTTTTTAATAATAATTAAAAAAAAAATAATAATTCTTTATAGATGAAGAGAGATTGAAACTTGTGGTGCTACTTTGATAAGTGAAACTTAGGCTCCCGGGGCATATGGCATGCTCAGCGGTGGCCACATCGCTTGGGTTGATGCATAGGAGACCACTTCAGCACTGGCTTCAGACTTGAGTCCCGAGATGGGCATGGCGCTGCGGGACACATCGCGTGGTCGTCACGCTGATCTGTCGCAGCCTCTTCAGCCCTTGGACCGTCCTGACATTTCTACGAGCAGAGGTTCCCCTAGAACAAGTCTCCAGGCGCGTCGTGGTTATGATGGACGCCTCCAAGATGGGCTGGGGTGCCATATGCAATGGGCACGCAGCCACCGGCTCCTGGACTGGCCCGTGGCTACGTTGGCACATCAACTGCCTCGGGTTGTTGGCAGTACTGCTCGCCCTGCAGAGGCTTCGGCCGTTGATCCAGGGCAAGCTTGTGTTGGTTGCAACATGGCAACGGTGGCATACATCAACTGCCAAGGCGGCTTACGCTCCCGTTGCATGTCACGACTCGCCCGCCATGTCCTCCTCTGGAGTCAGCTGCACCTCAAGTCGCTGCGAGCCACTCACATCCCGGTGACCTCAACACCGCAGCGGACGTGCTGTCACGACAGGTTACGCTCAGGGGAGAGTGGAGACTCCACCCCCAGGTGGTCCAGCTGATTTGGAGTCGATTCGGTAGACCTGTTTGCTTCCCGGGAGTCCTCCCACTGCCCGCTTTGTTACGCCCTGACTGAGGCACCTCTCGGTATAGACACGCTGGAACACAGCTGGCCCCCAGGACTACGCAAATATGCGTTTCCCCCAGTGAGCCTACTTGCACAGACCCTGTGCAAGGGTAGGTGCTCCACAAATGCTGGTTCCCCATAGGTGACCCCATGTGATGTATATTTGCTGATAAATCGTTTCCCTGTTGGTAAACTGCGTCTTCCTTGGGTAGAGTTTCCTCTGGTTACTTTCGTAACCTCCGTTCCCTGATGGAGGGAACGAGACATTGTGTCCCTCTTGCCACAACACTGAACTACCCGCTGAAATGGCCGGGACCTGGTCTCGGCTCCTCAGCACAAAACCTGAATGAGTGGTTGCATACCAGCTCCTTTTATACCAGTATGTCTGGGGGAGTGGCATGCAAATTCCACTCGCCAATTCCTATTGGCCTTTTTTCAAAGATCAGAGGTGTTTGGGCCTCCAAAGAGTGACCCCTAGTGTCACTTCATCGACACAACGTCTCGTTCCCTCCATCAGGGAACGGAGGTTACGAAAGTAATCAGGATGATATAAAGATGCAAAAAACTTGAATAGAGTGAACATATGAGCAATTAATCTGGAAAATAACCAAACTATCTGCAAAGATCTCTGCTCTCTAAGAGGTATGTGTTTATTCTTTACATTAGTTTACAAATATAAGTTTTGTGTTTTAGTTGATTTTGTTGCTCTTAATAAACATTTACACATAGTTATAATGGAATTTCAAGCACTGTCAGCAGTGTCCTATACAATTTAAACTACCTTAAACTATTTTAAACAGCATTTTCTTATTTTGGTTTAGATTACGGTCTAAGGGTTTAGGGTAAGGGTTGGAGTAGGTCAAGAGTTAGGTTTAGTATCAGGGGTAAGGTTAACAGCGTAACTACAGATGTAATGAAATGCAGGTACTTTAAATGTAAGTACAATGCTACAACACATATGTACATAAAAAGTACATTGTATCAAATGCTATAGTAAATAAGCTAACACACAGACTAAAAGCCACAAAACTCTAAGTTTTATTTCATGGGGTCTTTGAAAATAGTGGCCTGATGAATTCAGCAGTCTCTATATTGTCAGCAGTCTAGGGTAAGGTCAAATCTAATAATGAATACAAAGACGAACATTCATTGTTCCATGTTCTGACCATGAGCAGACACACAAAGCTGAATCATATTATGACTCTATAACGGTACGGTTTTATTCTCATACCCATATTCATGTTCTCATGAATGAACTGCCATGGGTATTCCTGGAATAAAGATTGGTCCCTTAAAATAGGTATTAAGAAGAAATAGATACATTTAGAGAGAAAAACAACAATGGCGGTAGAATAGATAGACGTGTCATATTGTTTTGCTCCGTGACTGTATGGAATTTCACTGGGGAGCCATCCTAACGGAACAAAGTGGTGGATGCGTAAACAGATATGGGGTGGTCAGCTCTTTCCTGACCTTAAGGGTCAGCATTTTCAACACTACATGTAAAATATGCATTTCTATAGAGCTTCCAGCATTCTGTGTTCAAGACTCCAGGCATTTGAGAATGATGTTATAAAACAGCTTTTCTAAAGCTGGATCATCTTTTTGTAAAATATGGTACGTAAAAGAAAAAAAAAAAAAAACAGTATAGGGAGGATGGCTTGTTTTCACCCTTTTTTTACTTAAGTGAATATATCTCAGAGTAGTTCATTTTTGAATGGCAATTTAGGCTCATACCTCAAAGTCAGACCTATAAAAGAAAAGCTTTTGAACATTTCCATCATTATTGCCCATGTCAAAAGATATTGTACAGCTTGAACTTTTGTGACAATATTCCCCAATAGCGGGCCCTCTTCTCCCCAAATCATGCTGTTTATTATTGTAATATTGGGTGACATTTGGTGATCTGTAATGAAGTAATCAGTATTAAATGAAAATAAATGTAAATATGTAAGGTTAAAAGGAAAATCACATGTATTTTTGACCCCTAGAGTAAGATCAAAGTGCTGCTTGCTCTTTTTAGTTGTAGCAATGACATGGTAGGATTTCATCTCTCTGAAGAGAAACAGTTTCGACCTTTGAATATAGATGCATCTAATGCCGTTGAACAAGGCTGACAGTCTAGACTAGAGAGCATGAGGATGTTTAGCCTCCACAGTGTATGTGTTTGACAGTGCACACCATCTCAAACCAACTAGATTGGACAGTTTGTTTCACACAAAGACACCTCTAGACATTTAAGTGTGTAACAAGGAATATATTTGCTTGATCTTGCCGAATACAACAAGCAGATGGGCAGGGATGTGATATTTAATATTGCATTAGTGTAACAAATATAATGAGCACTGACAGTTACAATTGATGACACTGACTTTTGTAATATCTGAAAGTCAAAACATTGAGTGCTGTGGGAATGGGCGGCGCTAGGGCTGGGCTACTGGGGGTACCGAATGTTCTCCAAAAAGCCCAGAATTTTCTTAGTATCTTGATGTCAGAAGGACCAATGCTTAGGTATCAAGTTAATACTAAAACACATATTTTTATAATATTTTTAAATATAAAGTAATATATGTATACAGTATATATATATATATATATATATATATATATATATATATATATATATATATATATATATATATATTGTCTGCTTTCCAGCACTCATGTATGTGCACTCGTGTACATGCAAGAAGAACATTCACGACTCGTGATTGCAGCTGTGTGTGAACGGTTAAAATGCCTGTCTTGGTAAAATATTGGAAACTGAGTTGGTCCATCCAGATGCTGTATGTACCAAATATTTAAATATATAAATATTTGTGCTCGGGAACTTTAAGTCACAAGCCAGGACATTTGTGTTTTTCTGCAAAACTCTTTTACCGAGACACGATGTAATAAACCTCTCAAACGTTGGTAAATCTAGTAAGCCACCCAAGTTCAGCCATGTAACTCTATGTGGCAAAAGCTTATAGGTTCTAAAGCTTGTTATCTGTTAGCCAATCTGCTCGCTCATATGTGACATGTTAAAGGTGCTGTAAGTGATTTTTTCATGGAAAGGTATTAAAAAAAATTCCCTACTCCCTGAAAGATATACTGTAAATGAAATAAGTGTGGTGACATTTCTCACCGGTATATGTGACAGCACTAGACTCTGTAAACATAAAAAACAAAATGTGTCTGCGTGCCGCGGTCTCTGACTCTTTCTGCCTGTCAATCATTTTGCATGTTCTCATAGTATTGTAGTTGCAGCAAATTATTGAGGCTTAATGCCATTTTTATGCCATATTGCTTAGTAAAGTTGTCAGTTGAGGGCACTATTTTGCTGCTGTTGTTTTTTAAATTTGTTTCTGCTCGATATTGTCTCAATAAAGCTCATTTGGTATCTTTGGAGTAGGGGTGAAAACACAGCACACAGTCCAGACACACTCCAAACTTTCCAAACAGCCTAAAAATTGCTGTAGATCGCAAAGTATGAGGGAATTATAATGCAAAAATAAGTAAATACAGAAGCAGTGTCATCGTGAAATACAGTATGAGTCTATGAGTAGCATGAAGTGACCCAATCTAAGGGGGAGAGATTGAAACTGCAACTGGATAATGCACACTCTGGCTTGCTTGTCCATCGTGCATGCTTGCCGCAGCTAGATTATAACGCGATGGCTCGTGACATATTGAATCATAATATACTGTGTCACGGTTTGTATCTTATCGTGAAGAAAATCAGCAATACGCAGCTCTCAGATCTCAGATGTCAGATCTCAGTTTTTTATGATTTAAAGATGGATCGAAGAAAACATAAAGGTATGAGTGTAGTCTTAGCCCATTACACACTGTAACAAAATACATTTTGATTAGTCTTTTTTGGCTTGTTTTCCAAAATAATATCCTTTAAAACAACATACATTTACTTTAGGAGCTGTACTGCAGAAGAAAAAATTGTTATCAGAGAATGTTGAATACAATATTTAATATTTTAATATTTTAAAATATAAAAAAAAATCCTAAAAAAATTTACCTGAGAAGTAACATGTAAGATATTTAGACTTGCTTTTAGAGAATATATCTTGAATATTTGTATATTTTATAAGTGAAAAAATACACTTATATACAAAAATACACTACAAAATACAAGATAGAGTATATTCTATGAAAGTAAGTCTAAATATCTTATATGTTACTTCTCAAGTAGATGTATCTTGTTTTAAGGATGTTTAGATAATTTTAAATGGAAATCAAGACAAAAATTCTTGATAACAATAGGGTTTTTTTTTTTTTTTTTGCAGTGATTTTTTTTTTTACTGAATTAAACTTAATAGAAAAAGTTTTTTTTCCTTGTAATTCTGAGAATGTCCTTAAGAGGTATTTTTAAAAGATGATTTTGCCCTTTTTATTGTTAGTAAGCATGTTTAATACAACCTTTTAAGTCGAGACACAAGCTGAATAGTCAAGTGCAGGGTTTTGGAAAGAGGGGGCGTGGCTTATCCAACGGTGCAGCTTGTGGAAATTCTAGAACGCCTATAATCACTTACAGCACCTTTAAGCCAATCGGCTCGCATGGTGTAAGCTGATTTTTCCTTTGACGTAATCAGGTAGCCAATCATCCAGTAGTGGATCCTGGCATAGGCAGGCACCTAGGGCGGCAACGCTCTCTGGAGCAGCACGACAGGGTATATGATCGATCGCCCCTGCACAGAGCTCGCAAGATCGCGATGGGAGAAAGGTGCCCCGCCAGTGTATATATATATATATATATATATATATACTGTATACACTGGTTGCCAAAAGTTTGGAATAATGTACAATAATGTGTTGCAGTTTTGGAAGGAAATTGGTAATTTAATTCACCAAAGTGGCATTCAACTGATCACAAAGTATAGTCAGGACATTACTGATGTAAAAAACAGCACTATCACTACTTGAAAAAAGTAATTTTTTATCAAATCTAGACAGGCCCCATTTCCAGCAGCCATCACTCCAACACCTTAACCTTGAGTAATCATGCTAAATTGCTAATTTGGTACTAGAAAATCACTTTCCATTATATCAAACACAGTTGAAAACTATTTGGTTTGTTAAACGAAGCTTAACATTGTCTTGTGTTTGTTTTTGAGTTGCCACAGAATGCAATAGACTGGCATGTCTTAAGGTCAATATTAGGTCAAAAGAAAGTGGGCAAAGAAACAGAGACATTGGACAACAGATAATTGGAAAAGAGTGTTATGGATCTTAACCCCATTGAGCTTTTGTGGGATCAGCTAGACTGTAAGGTGCGTGAGAAGTGCCCGACAAGACAGCCACATCTATGGCAAGTGCTACAGGAAGCGTGGGGTAAAATGTCACCTGAGTATCTGAACAAACTGACAGCTAGAATGCCAAGGATCTGCAAAGCTGTCATTGCTGCATGTGGAGGATTTTTTGATGAGAATTTTTTTCAAATTGTAATAGTAATTTTTCACATTATTAATGTCCTGACAATACATTGTGATCAGTCGAATGCCACTTTGTTGAATAAAAGTACCAATTTCTTTCCATAAGAGCAAAATCTGTACATTATTCCAAACTTTTGGCCACCAGTGTATATTTATATGTACAGTTGAAGTCAAACGTTTACATACACTTAGGTTGAAGTCATTAAAACTCATTTTTTAACCACTCCACAGATTTCATATTAGCAAACTATAGTTTTGGCAAGTCGTTTAGGACATCTACTTTGTGCATGACACAAGTAATTTTTCCAACAACTGTTTACAGACAGATTGTTTCACTTTTAATTGACTATACCACAATTTCAGTGGGTCAGAAGTTTACATATAAGTTAAATGTGCCTTTAAGCTGCTTGGAAAATTCTAGAAAATGATGTCAAGCCTTTAGACAATTAGCCGATTAGCTTCTGAAAGGAGGCATACTGGGTTCATCCTTGGGAGCAATTTCCAAATGCCTGAAGTTACCACGTTCATCTGTACAAACAATAAAACACAAGTATAAACACCATGGGACCACGCAGCCATCATACCACTCAGGAAGGAGACGCATTCTGTCTCCTAGAGATAAACATAGTTTGGTGCGAAAAGAGCAAATCAATCCCAGAACAACAGCAAAGGAGCTTGTGAAGATGCTGGAGAAAACAGCATTTTGTATTTAAAAATGTTACTGAACTGATGTCATCCTGATGGAATCATCCCTTGCAAACATTTAACAAGATAACGATTCAAAGGCAGTAGAAATTTCATTCTATTTTTACTTTTTAACCACTTGATCTGGTGTATCCCCTTTAGCTGTCACACACATTTTTCTCCCCATCTTATCTCATCCTTATCCTCTCTCCTCCTCTATCTTGCATCAATCCTCTAACTAACCTACCTCTGTGTTTTCCATCTTTTCTTGTGTGACCTGACTCCCTGCCCTTCTCTCATGTTCATTCCTTCATACTGTCAGCCCCTCGCGCTCCCTCGCCATCTGTCCTGTCTTCATCTTCCCCTCTGATTATCTCGCTCTTCCCCCTATCTGTTTCTCGCTGGACATCTACACGTCAGCATTGCTTTAAAGTTGCTCTGGAGTATGAGACTGGATGGGGCCGGGGTGGGAATGACAGTGCTGCTCCAATACTGCCATGCCTCAAAGTGTTCGCGCTCAGACTGCACCTGGTCTAACAAAACAAAAATTTTACTGTTTGGCCATAATGACCATCTTGGCTTGCAAGCCAAAGAATACCATTCCAAGCGTGAAGCATGGGGCTGGCAGCATCATGTTGTGGGGGTGCTTTGCTGCAGGAGGGACTGATGCAATTTACAAAATAGATGGCATCATGCAGAAGGAAAATTATGTGGATATATTGAAGCAATATCTCAAGACATCAGCCAGGAATTTAAAGCTTGGTCGCAAATGGGTCTTCCAAATGGACAATGACCCCAAGCATGTCTCCAAAGTTGTGGCAAAATGGCTTAAGGACAACAAAGTCAAGGTATTGGAGTGGCCATCACAAAGCCCTGACCTCAATCCGATATCCGAAATTTGTGGGCAGAACTGAAATAGCGTGTGCGAGCAAGGAGGCCTAAAAGCCTGACTTAGTTACATCAGTTATGTCTGGAGAAATGTGCCAAAATTCCAGCAACTTATTGTGAGAAGTTTGACCCAAGTTAAAAAATGTAAAGGCAATGCTACCAAATACTAACAAAGTGGATGTAAACATCTCACCCACTGTGATTGTGATGAAAGAAATGAAAGCTGGTAATAAATAATTCTCTCTACTATTATTCTGACATTTCACATTTTCAAAATAAAGTAGTGACCATAACTGACCTTAGACAGGGAAAGTTTTCTATGATTAAATGTCAGGAATTGTGAAAAACTGAATTTAAATGTATTTGGCTAAGGTTTACAGTATGTAAACTTCTGATTTCAACGATATATATATATATATATATATATATATATATATATATATATATATATATATATATATATATATGTATATTAAAAAACTATACATACACTCACTGAGCACTTTATTAGGACCATAGTGTTCCTAATAAAGTGCTCAGTGATATATTCTGTCATCATTTACTCACCCTCATGTTATTCCAAACCCATATAACTTTATTTCCTCCACTGAACACAAAAGGAAATGTTGGGCAGAGTGACAGGTTCAGACTGCGGCTAACATTTTCATTTTTGAGTAAATTATCCTTTTAAGGTTGGAGGATCACTGACAGAAGGCATTGTTGGTATTTGGGCTGTTTGCTATTGAAATAACTAATAGCTATTGAGTCATTTGTTATGTGAGATCAAATGAAAGGCATGTGGGCCATGACAAAATGATGCATGTTTATACATAGACATTTATTTTTTTAGTACTATTTCAGGAAATTATTTTTTTTTTTAGATTAACCCTACTAACAACAGCACTAATCAGAATATAAAAGAATATATTTGAAATGTGCCTCCCACCCCTGTTTCATGCGCAGAGTTGCTGTACCCACAGAAGGTCTCACAGCTGGACAGTCACAGAGAGAATGGAGGAGAGTAGGGATATACAGTGTGTGTGCATGTCTATGTATATACATGCATGACTATGCCATGGCCCACACGCCTTTCATTTGATCTCACATAACAAATGACTCATCCCTACTCACTGACTGTTAGTTATTTCAATAGCAAATAACCCAAACACCAACAATGCCTTCTGTCAGTGCACCTCCAACCTTACAAGGATAGTTTACTCAAAAATGAAAATGTTAACCTCAGTCTGAATCTGTCATTTTGCATAACTTCTCCTTTTGTGTTCCACGGAGGAAAGAAAATCATATCGGTTTGGAACAACATGAGGGTGAATAAATAATGACAGAATGTTACGGAAATAAAAAGAGAAGGACACAGCGAGACAGTGTATGTTTGTGTATTTGTATACTGGGTGTTATCCCGCCCCTTTGTACGTGGACACCTGAGCTTGCCTGCTCCAAGGTCATATCCAGCACTCCTCTTCCTGTGCCAAAGGCAGCCTGCATGGAGCCTGACTCAGTCTATCTCAGTGTCTGTTCTGATTGTTTTAAAAAAAAAAAAAAGAGACTTCTCCTATCAGCTGCCGGATTTCTGGGGGGTGGGACAGGATAAATGACCGATTGGACAATCCCTTGAGTGAAAACAATTAGTCATGTCTCCTCAGATGCTGCTCGTGCTGTTTAATCAGCCTCATTAAGCCCGGTGGGCCTGCCAGCCTGAGGGGACACTTGGATGCCATAACCATGGTTACTACTGTGCATCAGTCAAGTTGACTGCATCTCCATCTGACCCCTGGTTAGGATTGCATCGATCACCAATTAGAAAATATTGATATTTTTGAAAACCCCTGATGGTGATAATGTTACAGAGACAATTAGGAGAAGAGTGTGCGATTGGGCTGAAAGCAAGCTAAAGTGCTATCTAGCGATAAGCTATAAATTAGTGTTTTATGGTTGTAGAAACAGAGTAAAATTCTTTTATATCCACCAGGTGCTATTTTAGGGGCTTTGTGCATTTTGCATTTAAAAATGTTACTGAACTGATATCATCCTTATGGAATCATCCCTTGCAAACATCTAACAAGATAACGATTCAAAGGCAGTAGAAAGATCATTCTATTTTTACTTTTTGACCACTTGATCTGGTGTATCCCCTTTGGCTGTCACAAACATTTTTCTCCACATCTTATCTCATCCTTATCCTCTCTTCTCCCCAGCTATCTCCTCCTCTATCTTGCATCAGTCCTCTAACTAACCTACCTCTGCGTTTTACATCTTTTCCTGTGTGTCCTGACTCCCTGCCCTTCTCTCACATTCATTCCTTCATACTGTCAGCCCCTCACGCTCTCTCGCCATCTGTCCTGTCTTCATCTTCCCCTCTGATTATCTCGTTCTTCCCCCTATCTGTTTCTCGCTGGATATCTACACGTCAGCGTTGCTTTAAAGTTGCTTTGGAGTATGAGACTGGATGGAGCCAGGGTGGAAATGACAGCGCTGCTCCAATACTGTTATGCCTCAAAGCGCTCGCGCTCAGACTGCACCTGCCCCTCGCACTCACCTGGCCAACTGTCACTTAGTGGGGTATCTCTGCATGTTTAAGCTCTGAGATTTAAACATCCAAGTCTCATTGAATTGTGGTCTGTCACGTTCACATTAGAGGGTCTGTCCACTTGAATTTTACCAAAGAAAGCTGAAACTCTTTTGAATCTAATAAGTTTGCTGAGTGACTTGCATTCATTTGACTAAAAAGTGGGTGGCAATTTATGTAATTTAGGCCTGTAATCATTTAGTAGCTTATGATTAATATATTCTTGTCAATTCTGATAATTATTTGAACCAATGTTTAAACGAATAGTTAGTACCCTATATGAAAATTCAATCATTATGCACTCACCCACATGTCTTTTCAAACCTGTATGTCTTTCTGCAGAACACAAAGGGAGATTTTTTAATGATTATCATAGCCCATCCTTTTAATACATTGACAGTGGATAGTGCCTCACTTTAGAACTTAAATAAGCACCCAAAAGTGTCATAAAAGTAGTCCATGCAACTCAAATCGACCCTTTTCTGGGTCCATGTGACCCTTCATAAGTCTTGGAATGTGACACACAAGTTCCATGGACTACTTTTATGACACTTTTGGGTGCTCATATAAGCACTAAAGTAAGACACTCTCCACTGTCATTGTATGGAAATTATTGATTGTGACATTCTTTGAAATACATAATATTGTGTTCCACATACCTCCTACACATCTGTGACTGAACATTCATTTGGTACTGAATCCCCTTATAAATTACTGTGGTGGCATCATGGTGATGGTACGGTATTACCATGGTACTTTAATATATACCATGACACTGAATGATTACCATATTCATTTACAATTGTATTTACATGATACCACAAGGTACATCAAAGAGATATTACCATGATGCATGTCCAAAAAGCATAAACTCTACTGACCCGCTGGCGGGTCCAAAGGGGGGCGCTATATGGCGAAAAAAGTTACAACTTTAAAGTCTCTGAATACGTACAGGCATATGAAGGTATCATTTGAAAGTTTAGAATCTGAACTTTCAGAGATAACCACTACTGATGCATTTATGTTACATAAAATAACAAAATAAGGCCTCGAAACATTCGTGTTGAAAATTAGCGCCCCCTAAAGGTAATGGGGTAGAAATATTTATATGAAAATAAAAGTCATTCACATAGCACCTAAATGGACAAGTCATATATTAAATGAAAGCACTCATTCTCAGAAATGTGACTGTACAGTATATTTTGTTGCCCTAATAACACAGTTCAAAAGATTTTCAAAAGAATCACAAAGTGAAATTTGACTTCTGTAAGACATCAAATATAAATGTCTCATTTATGCTCTGATAACTGCTTCTGTAAGCCCCAAGTAGCAAAAAACTTTATATCTGCTTTTACCTTAGGCAGTTGTCTAAAAAAATTGCCATTTTTTGACTTCTCTGCGAGCTTGCTTGGCTGAATAATCTAATGTTATATCTTAGATGTACAGAACAAAATATGCCATCCAGCAGGAAAATACGATAAACAAATCATCAGAAAAATATGTTTTCGACTATTGATGATTATATATATATATATATATATATATATATATATATATATATATATATATATATATCGTTGCACGCTTCAGCTTTCTAATGACACCTAGAGTGAACTTCTAGTCCACTCAGAGGCCGAGATATTCAATGAAACAACGAGGGTGGTGCATGATCTGAAAATTAGACTGAATGTCTATGGATGAGCACATCTTTGAGGGCTAAAATGAGTTAGAGCGCCACTTACATTTCAGACCTGTATATTGTGTTGGAATGTGATAGAGAAAAAAAAAATATTTTTTTCTAGTGCTTGCTGTCATCTAGTGGAATGAAATAAGACTTTTCAAAGTGAGGTAGAGTGAACAGTACCAGAATTACATGTTTTTTTTTGTTATGGTTTTATTTTATTTGGGGGGGTTGTGTGAAAAATGAGACCAATTTTTTGCAGTTAGTCCACAGTATGTGTGAATGGTGAACTTTTAAATTTGAGTGTGAAAAATTGCGGGCAGCTGCCCAAAAATGCACCAGAGTATAAGGGGTTTTAACATGGTATCATGCCAACCATGTTACTGTCACATATAAAAAATAAATAAAAAATAATAAAAAAACATGATACTTTTAGGTGTCATTTAACTGAAACAACACAATGATTGGAAATACACATAAAAAGCACTTGTCTAATGTATTTTTCCACTCTGCAAAAAATAATATACTGTATATTTCAGCATTAAAATAAATTTTCAATAATCATGCCTTGAGAAATTAAATTTATGCTGAGTAAACATGAATATTAGACACAGTTGCACTTGCATTATTATATGTTATACAGCTGTGAATCATCTTTTCAATAAGCTTAGTGTTACAATATGTAATAGCAATTTTGTGTATGCAACCTTGTTCTGGTCAATTTTATGACAGAGCACATATCCCAGTATTGACGTTCTAGAGGATTCTGTTGAAAATACACTTTACAGCAGCTCCAAAATGTATTTGGAGACTTAAGCCGGATTAAATGTATGAATTTAATTGCATAAAATATCAACCAAATGGCATCTGCAAACAAATGATGCAAGACATCTTCTTAGAACAACTTCACTTTTCTTAGCCATTTATGCAATTTTTAATTGTGTTTTAAGTGTCAAACCACTTTATGGGGCCACTGTAGGTGTTTTGGGAGCGGTGGTTGCTTCAAATAACCTTTTTGCCTCGAAGGTCTGCTCCACCTGTTCTGATGAAGCAAGCTTGTGTAGTGGTCATTGTGCCTCCTACAGAGAAGGCATCTGTTGATTTGTCTGGAGGGTGCTTACAGCCCACATAGAAATGTGAACATACTCTGTGTTTGTTTAGGGCAGTGGTCCTGGTTTTGCTTCATAACCCAAATTTTACACTGGTCATCAAGTGGCGACCCAACATAATAATAGTAAAAACAGTTCATTTCAAACATTGACATGTATCAATATTACCATGAACTGAATAGGCATGTTAACTGAATTAACATTACATAGTTCGAATGGGAAAAAATTTAATTTTGTAAATGCATGAACAACAGCAAAAGGGTGATTTATCAGCCTAACACATGTGAAAAACACTAGGCCAAATATTGTCCCTATTACCAATATGACAGCCATTGACATCACCAATAAATTATATGGAAATAATTTCTCTTCTCTTTTAAAAGCTGATAAGCCTATATCTGTTTATTTGTACTTTTTATATTTATATTTTCAAATAGTTAGTTGCATTTTACACCAGTAGATGGCGACATGATGATTTGTTCACTTAAAAGATTCGTTCAAAAAACATTTGTTTGAAAACCAGAGTGATAACGATACAGAAAGCGAGTTGTGCTTGATGCTTTGGTTTTTATTGAACTATTTTCGCTGGCAGAGAAGAAATGCATGAACTAACTGGCCAGTTTTGGTCTGAAACTTACAATTTTCACTGTTATTTACTTGATTGATGAACCATAATTAGCAATGTTTTTTTCCTGCTGTCCGTGACCCATTCAAAACAGACCTGTGAGCCATTTTTGTGTCATGACACACCAGTTGAGAACCACTGATTTATAGGCTCAAATTGACCTCCTGCCCTCCTTGATTTGTGTGCTCCTTTTTTAGTACCAGATTTAACAAGTTTAATATTCCATTAATAGTATTGTGCAATACTATAATATCATAAAACAGCTGTAAGTGTTGTCAAACGCTAAATCTATTTTGACATTGAATAACATCATAGACTAACTATTGGGTCTTTTTGTGCGTCCAGAACACTAATGTTTTGACAGCTCAATTTTTTGTGTCTAGTCCCTACTGACATGAATTTAACTTCTGTTCATATATTCCTGTCCCCCTCTCTCTCTCTCTCTCTCTCTCTCTCAGTTTGATTGCCATGTCTAAGGTTGCAGTAAAGAAACTGCACTGGCGTTCCAAAGTGCAGGAGAGCTTCGTACCCCTGGTGGACAGCTCGGGGGAGCTGGGCATTTTCATTGGAGGCGGAGCCGATTATGGAGAGTTTCCATTTGTCACCGCTGCACCAGGGGGAGGGATCACAGTTGGCGATATCATCTTAGAAATCGGAGGAACTCCTGTTTTGGGGCTGACCTTAGGAGATGTGCGAGGGGTCCTAAACTCCTGTCCACATCCAGTCCGCATCAAGACAGTGTCTCCAGGTAATTTAGCACTGAGAATCACTTGACTGGTTTGAATGTGGAACCACATGTGGATTTTTGTTTCCTAAATATATATTTTTTTCTTCTTCTTTTTACTACTGTTAGTGGTACTTGATAGGCAAATATAACTATTAGTATTGCTCATACTTAGGGTTAGGAATTTGAACAAACCCCTAAGCCTACGTATTACATTTATATACGTAACCCATCCAGCACCACTCACATTTTCTAGAAAATTTTAAAATCTATTTTAGACATTCCCCATATTTTCCAAACCAGTACAGAATTTTGTCGTGCCTCTTACATACACATTAAATTATGTATTTCAAGTTAAATATATGAATATCCATGAAGTTTAGATGTTGTTATTAACATTTTTATTGATTCCATTCATAAAAACCAATAGACACAACATAAAATACGGAATCAGATATATAAATTAAACCCTTCCCCCGAACACCCCCCCCCACCCGACACAAACACGCATTACAGTGGTCTCTTACAATTATAGCAAAAAATTTGAAACAAACTAAAAAAAAAATACTTTCAAAAAGCAAGAGTGCCCATACAAATTAAAAATTAAAAATCCCTCTCCACTGCCCCTCCCCGAGAACCCTCCAAAAAATCCAAATATCACCCCACTTCCTATTAAACAAATCTAACTTTACTAACATTCTGAAGATTGCCTCCTCAAATGCTGCAACCTCGCTCATCTCCCCGCACCACTCACCTCACCACCATAACTCCGGCCAGGACCCAACCTCTCAAGTGGCTATCCCCAAAATGTATGACTTCCCCATCACCCAAAATGCAGTCTGGGGCAAAATGAAAACCTTGTGTCCAACACATCACACATAAATCCCTGAATCTTTAACCAAAATTCCTGTATTTAACACATCCCCAAAAAACATGGGTTGTGTCCCCGTCTTCTGATTGGCATCGCCAGCAGGTGGGTGTGTCTTTAAGACCAAGTCTATACAATCTAGAGGGGGTCCAATATAATCGATTCAAAATCTTAAATTGCATCAGACGCACCCTCGAATCTCTAGATATAGACTTGACGTTTTTTTGAATCTTAGCCCACACTCCCTCCTCCAATACCAAATTTAAATCTCTCTCCCATAATCTCTTGAGAGAAGTTGAAGCTCCATCCCCCAGACTCTGAATTAACAGGGAGTAATACACTGATGCCTCATGACCTTTTACAAAAGCAGTAATCACCACTTCTAGAGTATCTGCCCTTTTAGGGGGGTGTATGCTACTCCCAAAAATAGTACAAAGCAGGTGGCGCAGCTGTAAGTACCTGAAGATCTGAGATCTAGGAATCCTGAAATGTTGGACCAAATTTTCAAACGATCTCAACCCACCACTCTCATATAGGTCCCCGAGTGTATTTACACCCCTCTCAATCCACTCCGACCAACAGAAAGGGGACTCACCAATACGCAACTTTGGGTTTAGCCATATGCTTGAGGCAACATTTAAATAAATGTCTGAATTAAACACTCTGGACACTTTTGTCCATAGCGCGTGCAGATGCGAGATAATGGGATGTGACTTAACTTCTCCAATTTGTTTAATAGAAAGGCTTTGTAATAGTAAAATAGGGGCAACAACTTTCTGTTCAATTCCAAACCAGGGAGGGGCTCTCTCAGGTGGAAGTGACCAATGAGCTAAATGTCTGAGACCGAACGCATAATAATAAAACAAAATCTTGGGTAGGCCTAGCCCACCTTTGTCAATCGGCCTATGTAACTTGTTGCAATGTAACCTGGGACACTTTCCATTCCAAATGAAGGACTTCGCTATACTATCAAATTGCTTAAAATAAGAGAGGGGGACATCTACAGGGAGAGATTGTAGTAGGTAGTTGAATTTTGGAATACAATTCATTTTAATAACATTAACCTTCCCAATCATCGATCAATGTAATGAAGCCCACCTGTCCATCATTCGAAAACCTTTTTATTAAGTGGTCAAAATGAACTCTAACTAAATCAGACAAATTTGCTGGGAATAAAATTCCCGAATACTTATTTCCCTGTTTGGGCCACTGGAAGGCGCCCAGCTGAAAAGCCGTTATTGGGCAGAACGCTGTCAGAGACAAAGCTTTGGATTTAGACCAATTGACATTGTATCCTGGGAACTTGGAAAAGGAATTAATAATTCTATGGAGGCAAGGCATAGATCTAGTAGGGTCAGAGATGAATAATAAAATATCATCTGTGTAAAGCAAAAGCTTATGCGCCATACCTCCCGCAATCACCCCTGGAAAATCATCCTCCTTTCTTATTGTGGCTGCTAATGGTTCCAGGGCAAGACAGAACAATAATGGGGAAAGAGGGCAACCCTGCCGGGTGCCCCTATCCACAGTAAAATAATCTGAAATTAATCCATTTGTTTGTACTGCTGCAACAGGTTGTCTATAAAGTAGCTTAATCCAACCAATAAAAGTACTCCCAAACCCATACATTTCCAAAATCTTAAAAAGATTATCCCATTCAACCATATCAAATGCCTTTTCAGCATCAAGTGAGATGGCAGCGACCGGAGATTGTTCATTCGCTACTGACCACATGATATTGATGAGACGCCTAATGTTATCAGATGAGCTACGTTCTCGAATAAACCCCACCTGATCTATATGTATAAGAGATGTCATAACTTTACTTAATCGATTAGCCAGAATTTTTGACAAAATTTTTACATCTAACCGGATCAGGGAATTTGGATGTTAACTTTTACACTCGCTTGGATCTTTGTCCTTTTTAAGAATCAGACTGATCCGGGCTTGTGTCATGGTTGGCGGGAGCTTTCCATTCTTTAATGATTCAGTATAAACTTCTAGCAAAAGTGGAGCCGGTCCTGTAGCATAAGATTTGAAAAACTCAGCGGCAAAGCCGTCAGGCCCCGGAGACTTGCCTGTAGGTAAGGCCTTAATAACCTCGCCAAGCTCCTCCAAGGTTATCTCAGAATCAAGAGAATTTTTTTGCTCAGTCGTCAGTTTAGGGAGATCTAATGGTTCCACAAAGTTTCTAATATCTTCATCAGTAGACGAAGACGTGGAACTATAGAGATCAGAGTAGAATTCTTTAGAAGCATTATTAATATCAATGGCCGAGGTAAATATTTCACCACCAGTAGATTTCACTGAGGGAATGGTAGAAAAAGACTCTCTCTCTTTTCTCTGCTTTATATATCTAGCCAAAAGTTTTCCTGCTATGTCCCCTGACTCAAAGTATGATTGTCTTGCCCTGAATAGTCAAAACTCCACTTTCCGCGACAAAATAATATTATATCTGTATTTCAATCGGGTCAATTCTCTGAGGCCATCAGATGACAAATGGCGCTTCAGCTCTGCCTCTGCATTTTTAATGGAGAGGGTTCAAAAGTCTCCAACTATCCGTAAGACCAAGATTTTTACACATCCTGTGAAGCGTCAATGTTGCTCTAGGGGGTTTACACACTTTTGCTTCACTGTGATCAAGGACTAAGTCCATCAAAAGATTAAAGTCTCCTCCCAATATTATATCATGAGGGGTGCCAGCGATTTGCAGCATGCCTTCAAGATCTATAAAAAAGCCCTGATCATCAGCGTTAGGTGCATAAATATTAGCCAAAATCAACCGTTGCCCTCAAATTTCAGCTAAAACAATAATGACTCTCCCTAATTTATCTTTAGTCTGTTTGAGACATTTGAATTGTAGATGTTTATTAATCAATATAATGACTCCCTTGCTCTTACTTGAGCCAGCACTAAAAAAACATGTCCACCCAATATCTTCCCAAATTTTTCAGCTTCCTGCAGGGAGAGATGTGTTTCTTGAAGAAACACTATATCATATTTCTTACGTTTAAGAAAAGTAATAACCTTCCTTCTTTTTATGGGGTGCCCCAACCCATTTACGTTCCATGTGGAGAGAGATAGTACACTCATATTAACATTTGACATTTTGATATAGCAGAAAAAATAAATTGTGTGTCAAAAACAAAATTATACAGACCACATTCCCCATCAGTGAAACAATCAAACTCCGAACTTCCCCCCGAACAAAACAAACAGAAAAAAGAAAAACGTGCGCATTAACCCTGCGCAAGAAAGCGCCAACCGGCGACAATCCCTCTAAACTCAAAAGGTCCATGAACGCCCACGAGCCCCCACGACAACTTTGCCATCGGATTGTTCAATTTAAATTACATACCAGAAAATACTTTGTAAAATAAACCCCAGCCAATAGGAAGAATGAACACAAAGAACGCGTAGATTCATTCACAGAATTGTCTCAAAGGTGTGATCTTCCACAAACAAATTCCAGCTGATATAAAACCGTTCAGATTCCTCAGACAGACAAATGAATGTTCAGTGAGCCAGCTGTTATGAGTTCAGCGGATGACGTAATCATTACAATGTCCTGTAAAAATACTCAACAAAACAAACTCCAGCCAGCAGGAGGATAAGCACGAAGAACGAACAGATTAATCCACAGCTGTTCCAAAGGAGTTTTATTCAATAGAACAAGCTCCAGCTGCTAGGCGGAACCAATACAAAAAGAAACAAAACCGGCATCCCGGAGTCAATTCACTCGGAGGCCGCATAAAAGTATATACCATGACTTACACAATCCATCAACTTTATAAAAGACATCCTTTGTGTGAGCATGTAGATATTTTGCGGTCATCCGGAGTGTCCACTCTCAAACTGGCTGGGAACTTCAATGCAAAAGTAATCTTTCGTCGATGCAAAAGTAAGGAAAAGTGTTATTCACAAAACAAACTCCAGCTGCTCGGCGTAGCCAACGCAAAAAGAAAAAAGAAACCAAAATGACTCCCAGCTTCCTCAAACGCCAGAGTAAGAACAGCGAGTCGACCCACTCACATGAGAAACACCCTATGGTTTACTCACCCATTGATTCAATAAAAGACATTGCCTGATTGGGACATGTAAATACTTTGCGACCGTCCTTCATTTCTATTCTCAGTTTAGCCAGAAACATCAGAGCAAAAGTGATCTTTCGCTGATGTAAGAGTTTCTTACATTCCTTGAACCGATCGCGTTTCTCTCTTGTCGAACTCGCAAAGTCCGGGAAAAAGAAATGGTTCTTCCAAGAAAGCTTCACTTTGCTCCTCGCCTGGCACACACAAGATCTTTATCGGATGATCTCAGAAATCTGGCCAGAATCGATCGGGGCCTATCTCCCTCAGCAAAGAGCTGGGACTCTGTGAGCTCGCTCGATTTCCAGCTTGTGGCCTGTTACGTTGAGCAGACTCGTGAAACGCTCGTCTAGGAATTTCACCATATCTCTGCCCTCCTCATGCTCAGGAATTCCAACAATTTGAACGTTATTCCTGCAGCTCATATTTTTGAAATATTCCAATCAACTTTGGTCGGGGGTGGATTAGCGGTTAATTCCCTCTCCGAAGATTCCAGACAATCGATTTGTCTCTCAACATCAGTCACTCTTGTAACTAACTCAGAGAATTTTATTTCCATTGCAGTAATTGATCGACGTATTACAGCGAGATCCTCCAAGTCAGCAAGAACCTTCTTCAACATCACCGACATGTTGGACAACTGACGCTGGATCACCTCTCCCGCCGCACCATCCAAATAGAGTCCCCGGTCTGTAGGCCTGTTAGGGCTTTCATCCTGAACACATAAGTGTCTTTTAATGTCTCCAGAGCCCGAGGATTTTGACTTCTTTGCCATGTTTTGCCTCAAAGAGCAAATGTGTAACTGGGTGTATCAAATTTCACCAGATTATAACATGAAAATAATTAAAAATTGCGCAGAGCTCATCGCTCACACGTCTGGTTTTTGCATGGCATCACGTGACCTCCCCATGAAGTTTAGATGTTAAATTTAGTCCTCTTGAATCCCTTGAAACTATGCCAACTATTCTTAATGTCATCAGATAAGCTGACATTTAACAATGGCATATGCAGTAATAGGAGTCTCTGACAGCACTGAATAAAGCAAATCCATCTTTCTGTCAATCCTTCACATATTGAGTTTGGTAATTGGTTGGAAGATGGTGGTATTTGTGTCCCATATATTTATATGTCACTCCTAGGGGGGCGCTGATATTTATCATATGGTGTCACGGAATTTATGATTTTTTTGACCCATATGTCATACATGGCCATGACTTCCTCTGTCCTCTATGCTTAGATTGATGAGCAACTTCTGCATTCCCCCCATTTTTCTCTCTCTCTCTCTCTCTCTCTCTCCTTACATCTGTATGACCTCCAACTTCAGAGATTTTTATTTTTTTTCTTCCCTTTTCTCCCCAATTTTGGAATGGCCAATTCCGTTGTGACTCGCCTCAATCCGGGTGGTGGAGGACGAATCTCAGTTGCCTCCGCATCTGAGACCATCAATCTGCGCATCTTATCACATGTCTTGTTGAGCACATTACCGCGGAGACCTAGCGCATGTGGAGGCTTCACGCTATTCTCCACGGCATCCACGCACAACAAACCACGCACCCCAACGAGAGCGAAGCACATTATAGCGACCATGAAGAGGTTAACCCAATGTGACTCTACCCACCCTAGCAACCGGGCCAATTGGTTGCTTAGGAAGCCAGTCAATCAGCCCGCCCTGGATTTGAACTTGCGAGTCCAGGTGTGGTAGTCAGCGTCTTTACTTGCTGAGCTACCCAGGCCCCCCCAACATCAGAGAATATAATTTGTTAGTACTATGTTGCATGTTGCATTAGCTGATGAGCATGTCTCAAAAACTGAGAAAAGCAGACTTATGCATCCTGTTCTATTAATAAAATCGTCTTTTGATCTGCCTGTGTATCCTATATAAACACAATTTCCACAGAGAAGAGGAGCTTTGTTCTAATTCTGGCATGTCTATTTTGAAGAAAATCAATATGCACTGTCCCAGCCGAAAAGCATCCAAGTCTTTTTAAAAACAGCTCTTGTCTCCCAAACAATGGGATTTATGATAGTGTGTGTTCTTGGTGGTTGCCAGGTTGTTGTTAAGAACTTGCTAAGTTCTGAGTGGTTGTTTGTGAGTTGTAAAATAGTTGCTAGCATGTTTCTGATAGTTTCTAGGGCGTTCCTAGGTGGTTGTTAGGGTGTTCTGGGTGTTTGCTAGGTTGTTGTTAGGTAATGCTAAGTGGTTTTGAGTGGTTGTTTGTGCCATGTGGTTGCTAGTGCGAGTGCTGGTGGTTATAAGGGTGGTCTTGATGGTTGCTAGGAGGTCACTTACTAGCCCAAGTCAAAAGAGCCCACTCTCAAGTTTCTACGATATTCTGGTCTCAAGATAGGGGATCTATGGGATTTTTTTGTCCGTTTTAATTGACACCAGGCAAGAGTTGTAAATTGAATCACTTAGAAAAGTAATAGCACACTCTTCAACAAGCCATGCAATTTGAGGTATCATTCATCCGTGTAGCGCAAACAAAGTGGGACACGCTATACACTAATATTTAATACTTAAAGGGATAGTTTAGCCAAAAAGGAAAATTCTCTCATCATTTACTCACCCTCATGCCATCCTAGATGTGTATGACTTTCTTTCTTCTGCTGAACACAAACAAAGATTTTTAGAAGAATATTTCAGCTCTGTAGGTCCATACAATAAAAGTGAATGGAGTCCAAAACTTTGCAGCATAAAAGTAATCAATATGACTCCAGTGGTTTTTGGCAATTTGCATTCTTGGTGCATCTGGGATGGCATGAGGGTGAGTAAATAATGAGAGAATTATCATTTTTGGGTAAACTATCCCTTTAAGGCTTGGTATGCTTCGGTTTTACACAGGACGTAACAGCATGGGTGAGAGCTCTAGCCTTTCAAAGTATACTGTGCACGGACGGACGCATTCGACACATGTGTACTACAACTGATATGTGATATTCCATCTGACCTGTAGAGGACAGCACAGAGTTGTGTCCTCAACAGAACTTCAGCTTTGAAGGACATAGAAGAAAATAAAACAAAAAGAAGATCAGAGCAGGACAGTAGATGTAGGGCTGGGTATCGCATGGCACCTCACAATACGATACATATTGCAATACACATGTCGCGATTCGATATATTGCGATACATCACGATATCATAATTTTATTAGATTACAAATCAATTTCAATTCCAATTTATTTGGGTATATTTCAGTTATGTACTGATGTCTGATGAAGAGCATGTAGCTCAAAATATCACGTTTTTGTCTGTTGGTGAGCTCAACAGTGTGGCAACTTTGTTGTGTGTTTACATGATATGAATACACATATTTGAATATAAATATCGCTACATGGATCTAAAGTATCGATACACTATCATGAGAAAAAGTTTCGCAATATATAGATATTTGATTGTATCGACACAGCCCTAAGTAGATGTGGAATTTAGAATGTTGGTGCAAGAACTGTGGAGTATGAAGGTGGAAAAGCACTATCAGTACTTTGTGTGTCTGCCCTTACTACTTATTTTCTGTTTTCTATATTGGTAGTTTTTTCCACCCTCTTCTTCGACTACTTGAAAGTCGGTCCAACTGTACTTATTGCCACCTGGTGGATCCACATATTACTGCAGTCAATCTCTTGCACATGTACAGATGACGTATACAGATGCGTACGATGTAGAGTGCTTGCGTAACCTGCTAATGACAAAATTTACAACACTCGTGCTGTACACATCCTGTATGCTAGCATACACATAAAAACAGAAGTATACTTTGGGCTTCACGGTTAGGGGTTTTGAAAAGTCCCTAACACTGTGTCCTGCCAGATACGTTGCTATAAAGCGACACATGATAAAAGGTATCTCTGCCATGATAATCATATTTTGTGTCCCAACCAGCCGTGGCAAGTGATGAGGGACAGGACATGTTGTCAACCGCTTGGTTTATATTTCTGCATTGATGCACGGGGTAGCCCCACCCACTGTGAACTCTGTGAACTCTTATTGGCCCAAAATCCAGATCCTTATAACTGTACATTAAAGATGAAATACGTTCTGATCAGCTGTGATTGTGCAGCAGTTTTGCATTCAGTGTATGCAAACAAATTGCTTGTCACTGGATTCTTATTGCATCATGTCTGGTATAAATACAGTATAAGGACACAATATAAGTTCTAGCAATAGTTGTAGTGATGCTTGCCTAAGGAAGCACCACTAACTTGCTCTAATTAAATACATATTGTTTGGCTAGAACAACAGACCAGCAATATCATCTTGTCATAATATCACAGTGGTCGTATCATAGCTGAATGCTTTGTGTGAGTGTGTATGTGTGTGTGTTGTTTCAGGGCTAATGTTCCTTTATGAGAACTGTGAGCTGTGTTTTATTACTATGGGTCTGTCATTTTGATGGGTTCGAGAGGCACTCTGTTCATCTATAACAGCCAAGTGGCCTGTCATCAGAGACCATAAACCACGACAGATGAAATGAAGAGATCAGCCATGTTGAGTGGAGTACTGGCCAGTTGTGTGTTTGTTTGACATGTTGTCACTTTAATGCAAGGCTGTGTGTGTGTGAGAGAGAGAGAGCGTATCTCTCTGTATGGCACACACTTTTCATTATAACCTGAATACATAAGTAAGATTTCATACAGGATGTTTTAACTGAATTATATGACAAATGTTTGTGCTATGAATTTAAAGGGACAGTTCACTAATAATTTTAAATCTTTTCTTCATTTACTCACAGTCATTCATCCTTTCATCATATACATACAATAAAAGTGAATGGTGATTGAAGAAGTTATCCCCTTTTGTTTTCCATGGAAGAAAGAAAGTTATATAGGTTTAGAAGTAAATGATTACAGAATTTTCATTTTTGGGTGAACTACCAATTTAACCACTAAAACCTTACGGATGTGAAATATGACTAAAGCATAGTGACTACATATAAGTGACCCCTGTAAATAATAATAATAAAAAAAATATTCTTATGACAAAGAGAGTGTATATATTTCTCAGACATCTTGTCTTCCTATAAATTGCTTATTGTTAACATGATTTGGAAAAAATAGTCTTTTGAGCCTTCAGTGTTATTTTAGCATTGGTGGTGCACACCTCATACTGTGTGTGGTGGATAAACAGTGCAATTTCCTCAAAACTTTCATCATATAACTTAACTTTAGTGAAATATTGGCATAAATGAACAATTTAAAAGGGGTTTTGTTCCTTTGCTAAGAATGCATGGTTGACATTTGTGTGGAATTGCCCATGATTTTAGTCTTCACTTGTTAGTGTCTCTGTTTACTGTTGTAGCTGGAACGTAGATTGATTAGGCACTGTTGATTGATTAGAAACACCTCAAAGATCTCCAAAGGTTAATCAATACTGCCTCCAGGGACTACAGCAGAATGTTTCAGTGTGTGTGTGTATGTGTGTACGTGTGTGTGTATGTGTACATTTTCGCCAACTCTTTAGATTTTTTGAATTGCAGATTTTGTGGTGGGTAAGCAAATTTCATTTGTGAATGTTAATGTTAATTTATGGGATATTCTCTCTGTATGTGTTAACGAAATGCATAATTTCTCTATTTGTTTCTCTGTCTGTCTCTCTCGCAGGCTCAACTCTATGCAAGGATCTGCGTTTATACCTGAGCAAATGTTTCACACCTGGTTCCATGGACAGTCACCTCCAACAAGTGATACGAGAAAACCTCTACCTGAGAGCCGTGCCCTGTGAGTATCCCAGTGGATGATGCTTTTGTTCATAGGTGGCTCTTTCAGAGCTCAAGCTGATGGAGTTTTACAAATAAAGTGTGTATTCACCAGACGTTCAATAAAAAAATAATGATAAATAGGTTTCCCAAATTCATGCTACTGGTTGAGTCACTTAGTACATTTACATACACAGTTAAATTCAAGCTACAGCGGGGTTTTGCTTAGTCGAGCTAAAGACTTCCGTAATTAAATATTTGAAGGACCGATGTCAGCTGAGGTAGTGTTAAATACAAGTTATGTGTCACCTCTGTCTTTTGAATGGCATGTACAACGATGAGGCCAAATGTGTTCCAATTAACGTGTATACATGCTGGACGAAGCTGAGCTACAGTTGCATTATGTAGGTCTGTTATTCCGATTTCGCAAAAATTGGACCGGTATGATTTCAGTCGGACGAAATGTTTTCATGACTGTGGCAGCAGGGGCGTGGTCGAGCATCCGTCCGGAGAGAGAGAAAGCGGTAAGGGTGCATACACCTAAGCCAGATAACGATTAACACCTGTTTCCAGTTGCAGTGAGCTTGGGGAGAGCGGTATATAAGGGACCACGCCAGCGGCAAGATGTGAATCTAATGAGTCTAATGCTGAAAAGCGATTTTGAGTTTGCTTGTTAAAATTCATACCTTTGAGTTAAAGTATCCAGTTCTCTGTGTCCTCCTTTCTCTCTCTACGTGAAGTCTTTACAATGACGTTTTAAAAAAAACTAATTGTCGGACTGAAATCGAACTATGCAAGTGCATGTAAATGTTCGAGTGTTGCTGTGTGGGCTGGTTGGGATGCTCAAATAAACAGAGCAATGTTTTGAAAGTGACACAATGCCACAGTGTACACCTTTTGATTAATTTAAAGGGATAATTCACCCAAAAATGAAAATGATCTCATCATTTACTCATCCTCATGCCATCCCCGATGAGTATGACTTTCTTTCTTCTGCAGAACACAAACGAAGATTTTTAGAAGAATAACTCAGCTCTGTAGGTCCATACAGTGCACGTGAATGGTGATCAACACTTTAAAGCTCAGACAGTCAGTCGTAGTAAATATAATTTATAAAACTCAGTGGTTTAATATATGTCTTCTGAAGTGATGCAATCACTTTGGGTGAGAAACAGATCAATATTTCAATCATTTTTTACTATAAATCTCCACTTTCACTTTCAAGTGAAAGTGGAAGTGGGGATTTATAGTAAAAAAGGACTTAAATATTGATTTGTTTCTTACCCACACCAATCATATCACTTCTGAAGACATGGATTCAACCATTGGAGTCTTATGGATTACTTTTATGCTGCTTTTATGTGATTGTTGGAGCTTCGATGTTCTGGTCACCATTCACTTGCACTGTATGGACCTACAGAGCTGAAATATTCTTATAAAAATCTTCGTTTATGTTCTGCAGAAGAGACAAAGTCATAAACATCTGGGATGGCATGAGGATGAGTAAATGATGAGAGAATTTTTATTTTTGGGTGAACTATCACTTTAACATATGAATGGTTTATAGTTGACTCTGCATATTAAACAGGGATAAGAAACTAATGTAATATACAACTTTTAATGTTTATGTAGAAATTCATATTAATCAAGATTAAGTGCTGTAAAAGTACTGTTCATTGTTAGATCATGTTAGCTAATGTAGTTAACTAATGCAAATGAATGCAAGTGTTACCATTAAACACAGGCTTACACATGTTAACATACAGTTCACATGCGTTATTTAATAATCTACTGAAAAACAGGCTTGTTATTGCAACAGCACTTACCATCTAGGCTGATCAGACTCAAGGTACCGCAGTTTTTGTGATAAAGTGTTAATTGGGGTGTAATCTATTTATTACAAAGCAGGTGTTAACAGCTCCAACAGGTTTAACTGCAACAAGAAAGGAAGGATATGATAGAAAAAGGGGTTGAAAGATATTTTTAAGGGGGATGGTTTCTTTTATAAATGCATGGAATATCTCCAAGCTCTGACAGAGAGAAAGATGAGGAAGACCCTTATAACACTTCCATGCTTTTCACTTTGCTTTTCTCGCTCCTTTCTATCAGGCGTTTCTGTTGCTTAATTTTTCTGCACCCTTTATCCTGCGTTTTAAAGCCCTAATTATATATTTATTTCATTTCTTTGCTATTTTAATCCATGTGCGGAGATAAGACACATTTGGATTAACCTCCATCAAAATCATAAGCTTTTGTTAAGTAGATGAAGTTCTGCTAGTTTTTGCAGTGGAATTATTATTACTCTGTGAAAGTACTGTGGACACACTAGGGTTTTACCAATGCTATCATATATGTATAATGACATTCTTTTCACACTGACATTCACAATAATGCATCAATACTTTGTACATCCTTTGTACCAATATTTTTATGTACATATATTTTTTATGTGTGCATCCTTAGAAGAGGTTGTCTAAATAAGTGCAAACTCTGAAACCAGCATTTCTCAGTGTGGACATTTTATTTGACGAAAGTGAAGCAAAGGGTATCTCTTAGTTTCAAGCATGAGTCAATTTTAATATCGCAGTATATCGACTCATGACATATGTATATGTGTATCATATTGTGATACACATCATATTGGGGTTAAATATAGGGTTAAATATAGCCAGGACATTTTATTGACAGGTTTCGGGGGAATCACCTTTATAGTGTCTATATACACTGATGAGCCAAAACAATATGACCACCTGCCTAATATGATATTGGTCCTCCGTGTGCCGCCAAAACAGCGCCAACCTGCTGAGGCATGGAATCTACAAGACCCCTGAAGTTGTCCTGTGGTATCTGGCACCAAGATATTAGCAGCAGATTCTTCAAGTCCTGTAAGTTGCGAGGTGGAGCCGTTGTAGATCGGACTTGTTGGTGCAGCACATCCCACTGATGCTCAGTCGGATTGATGTCCACATGAGTGGCCAGACTCAGGGTTTCCAAAGCATCACACTCCCTCCACCGGCTTGTCGTCTTCCCACAGTGCATCCTGGTGCCATCACGTCCCCTGGTAAACGGCAAATACCTACACAGCTGTCAACGTGATGTTGAGCGGGACCAAAAAAAGAAAACGGGACTCATCGGACCAGGCAACCTTCTTCCATTGCTCCAAGGTCCAGTTCTGATGCTCGTATACCCATTGTAGGCGCTTTCGATGGTGGACAGGGGTCATCATGGGCACTCTGACTGGTCTGCGGCTATGCAGTAGAGTGCAATGCACTGAGTATTGTGACACATTACTCCCATAAACATCATTAACATTTTCTGTGACTTGTGCCACAGTAGAACTTCTGTTGGTTCAGACCAGAAAGGATAGTCTTCGATGCTCTCGTGCTTCAATGACCCTTGGGTGCCCAACACCCTGCCGCCGGTTTGTGGTTTGTCCCTCCTCGGACCACTATCGGTAGGTACTCACCACTGCTGACCGGGAGCACCCCAGAAGCCTTGCCGTTTGAGAGATGATCTGACCCAGTCATCTGGCCATAACAATTTTGCCCTTGTTAAAGTCACTCATGTCTTTGCTCCTGCCCATTTCTCCTGCATTCAACACGTTGACTACAAGAACTGATTGTTCGCTTACCATCTAATCTACCCATGACATGTGGCCTTGTTAGGAGATGATCAATGTTATTCGTTTTACCTGTGAGTGGTCATAATGTTTTGGCTCATCGGTGCATATGTGTTTCATATTGTGATACACATCATTTTGCGGTTAAATATAGGGTTAAATATAACCAGGACATTTTATTGACAGGTTTCGGGAGAATCACCTTGATAGTGTCTGTATATATTGGTGATACCCAGCCATAGGATGACTGAAACTTTCCAAGTGATGCTGACTCTCTGACACTCTCTTTCTGTTTTTTTTCTTTCATCGTCCCCTCTCCTTCTAGTTATTCTTCATGCAGTGTGTGTAACACTTCCAATCACTGTATTTGTTTGTTTGTTTTCTGTTGCCACCCTCGTAGTTCACCCAGAGGACATACTGTATAGGTGCATGTCTGGCTCTGTGCATGTGTTTGTGTACATGTTGTGAGTGTGTTTGAAGGGTTATGTAGACTTGAGTGGGGTAATCTCTGATTTATAGTGAAGTATGTCATGCCGAGTTTGATGGTGCCCACCATGTGCCAGTCTGTTTGCTAAGAGACCCAAAACACACACACACACACACACACACAGACCGCAAGAATGCCTTTGAACTTTTATTTTGCTGTGCCAAACACACACGCATAATTTGGGATACAGCAACACACAAGCAACACACTTCAAGATTCACACGTGGTGCTTTCACATGCACACTCTCAAACATTCATTATTCAAATGCTTACACAGGACGGTGAACACAAAACACACTTTTCTGGATATTTTTCCTCTTTGTTGGCTTCAATCATTGATGAAGGCTCCCACAGCATACCTACATCTCTCAAATGTTGTCTTCCCTTAACAACTTCAATGCTCTCAGCTACTGATTTATGGTAATTATTTTGGATAAAGATGTTGTACAGTTTTAATTTGAATTTTCATGCTGATCCAAGCTGAATAACCATCAAACTTCAAGGCTTTCTAAGCTTTGTTAAACTTTAAAGTTTGACAAGCTTTCCTAGTTAAAATTATTGTGCAGTGTGCTGTTAATTTAGCATAGCTGTATAAATATCCCACTGTGACCCGGAAGGGGCTTTAGTTTGGCTAAGCAGAGTAGACAGAAAAGCCTGTCGTGGCCTCCGGTTGCTAGCTCTAGTTTCATCTGACAGAGATGGAAAACAGCAGATTAAACACTCTGGATGCCTCCAGCTTGGAAGTCATACTTCACCTGTCCAATATATGTAGCAGTAACATTGACAGTAACTGGGGTGACATGAATACATAAGAAATCATGCTTTGATCTAAGGGCAATAAATAAATAAATATGCAAATAGCCACAGTCAAAGCCTGACCTTGACTCTGCTGAACAAACTGAGAAATGTTCAATCCTTATGTCATTCTTCACTCGCTTATTACTGTAAAAAATGGATGTACTATGGTGAATTTATCACATACAAACAGGGTTGGGGAGTAACGGAATACATGTAACAGGATTACATATTTAAAATACAAAATATAAGTAACTGTATTCCACTGCAGTTACAATTTAAATCATTGGTGTTTAGAATACAGTTACATTCAAAAAGTATTTTGATTACTGAAGAGATTACTTTGAATTATATTGTCATTTGTTTCATTTAATATTTAGTCCTTTCAGATGGAAAACATTTATACATATAAATAATGCGATCCAAAGAGTGTTTGAACAGCGGTGAAACACTTTCTTATTATGTGTTACATTCATACGAGCAGACAGAGAAGTAAGTTTGAAGTAAGTTTGGAGCAGAAGAAATAGAAATAAACCTTGTGTAAATTGTCAGTTTTTACGCTAAGTTAAAATGCTATTTCTAGCCATTTTACATGCATATATTATCAGGCACAATCATATTTTTTTTTATCAAGAAAATTCATGTTAGATCATAATTTCTTTTTTCTAGTAAGGAAAGGGCAAAAATCATATTCTTGATAATAATTTTTGTATTGTTTTCCTGTAAAAATATCTAAAAATCCTTAAAACAAGATCAATTTGATTTATCTTGTTTTAGAAACATCACTGCATAAGATATTTAGGTTTTTCAGAGAATGTATTTTTAACATGTGTATTTTGTCTTACTGTACTGGCAGAGTTTTTATAGTCAAAACAAGTGAAAAAATCTACCAGTGCTGAAGAAGTAATCCAAAGTATTTAGAATACGTTACTGACCTTGAGTAATCTAACGGAATACGTTACAAATTACATTTTACAGCAGGTATTCTGTAATCTGTAGTGGAATACATTTCAAAAGTAACCCTCCCAACCCTGCATACAGCTTATTTTGTTTGCTTCATCTTTTAGCCACTGTGTTGTGTGAATGGGCTCTGCTCCAAAACATAGCAAGTTTCCGACGTTGGCAGAATTTTAAGGCATCATTGGTTCACTGCTGATGTGTAGGTTGTTCCAGAAGGAAGGAGGCATATTGCATGTATCTTTTGGGGGAAAAGCAATCCCTCCAAGATGGCAAATTTTAATTACAAATTATGTATTATAATGAGAAATATATATATAATTCGATTCATTACTGAGATTATTGATAAATATAGTTAAATGTAATTAAAAATTGACTCTTTAATCCAATATTTCTGTGTGATATGCTTTGTAATGCTAATTAGAGTATCATGCTGTTAGCTTAGCAACATGCTAACAGCAAACTCTATTGAATCCAATTATGCGTTGCGTCTCCAGTGTTTAGCTTATCTGTATGACACACAAAATTATTACCTAAGTAGAGTGTTCCAAATCAGTAACTTACCAGGTTTCATTTCAGTTAGTATGTTGCCTTTGAAGTCAGCTGCCTATCTAGGCAGTAGGCAGCAAGGCATTTGGTTTTGGAACAGAGCATGTGTATGTGTCCACTCACATGGCAGCAATATAAAGCAGACTATATTAGAGAGTGTATGACTGTATCAGTTAATTATTACATAATGCCTCATATAGCTGTAGGCAGGAGGATAGTGTGCAGAGTATGTTACAATAATGCATTTGGAATAATAATTCCATACCGATATACTTAAATGCTAATGAAACATTTTAATTTCATATTTATATTAAATTTCAATTTATTTCACTTTCTGATTGTATTTTCTAGCTTCTCTACATTTGATTGGATTGCATAATGCTGTTTATCCCATCATGCCTTATTTAAAGTTTAAAAAGTGGTCAACAGTATGCAGACGAGCATGTTTTAATATTCATTATTTAGTGCAGTAAATTCTTTCTCATTCACCCCCACCCCAGATTTCCCTGTTTCTCAGGATATATTATTATAAAGATATTCACACTCAGATTCAGAATATTTAAAGTCATTCCAAAATAAGTGCACATTAGAATAAATCAAATACATATTGTTGCTGTACCATTAAACCAAAGTCAATGAATGGTTGTTGGCTGGGGCAACCACATGTGAGAGAGAGTTGTTCACATGGTCCACTGCTAAAGAGGAGAGCAGGACGTAAAGGATTAAATCGCTTAAAGAAATTAAGAAACGGTAGGCTGTTTATCAATTATTCATGCAATAAAATTAAATAAAATTAAATGGCCTTTATAATGGGTAAGGCACAGATTACTCTGCTGTTCTCTGTTATATGATGTACGACAAACTTTCAAAGACAGCTCATTTGATTACATTTAATTCAGTAACTGAAAAAGTAAAAATGATTTTAGCAGAGAAAGAGAAAACTCTTTTATATGTCCATTCTACTTAAACTACACGCATGAAAGATTGATTCAAGTTACATCATTTTCCCTTTGGCATCATGTGTTTGCCTCGAGCTTTCATTAGTTTGGTTGTGTGTGCCTTGAACATAATGTGTGGTTACTAAGCTGTATCAGTACGCCTTGCTGAATACTCCTGAACTGATTTTGAAAGGAATGTGTGTATGTGTGTGTGTTTGTTTGAGTGTTAGCTGATGTGTGGTTACCACTATTGCTCTTGTCTCTTCTAGCAGTATGTCTCTCAATTTGTCCTGGAAGGACCTTGAGTTTGCTGAGGTCACCATGAGATTATTTCTAGAGGGTCACCATTGATGCAAGAGGTCAAAAAACCTGGCAATCAATTAATGAGCTCATCATTAATTCATGGCTGGAGAGTCTCATAATGTATTCTTGATGTCTCAGATGTGTGGGCCAATCACTTAGCTGCACCTCTGAGATCAGAGCCTAATTATTCACACAGAGCTAGTCTAGTGTCTGTTAGGAGTTATTACTGATATTCTTTTGAGCTTTATAATGTATTTTTTTAAATTTGAGTTTTTAGTGTATTTGGGTACTTGATATGACATGTCAAGCACCCAGATGAATTCTTATTGCTTATAGGTTGCTCTGCATAGCTCAGGAGACATAATGGAGTTTTCAGTTATGTTTTTAAAAAGTCAACTTTGTCTCAGATCTTTCTCCTAAAAGAAAAAATTGGAAGCAAATTAGTCAATTGTTGATGTATTGTAAGAGTAAAGAGCTATAAAATTAATGCAGATAGGATAACAGCTCTGATAATTTAGTCTTGGAGAAATCTGATGAGGAATGTTTGCATTCATGTTGATTTTTGGTATTGTGCACAGTTTGAGATATTTTCTAATTCTCTATAGGAAACAGGGTTCCCCATCTGTCACTCACTCGACGTTGTGTTGATGTAGTGACACTAGGGGTCACTCTTGGGAGCCCGAGACACCTATGGTCATTGATAAAAGGCCAATGAAAATTGGTGAGTGGTATTTGCATGCCACTCCCCCGGACATACGGGTATAAAGAAGCTGGTATGCAACCACTCATTCAGATTTTCTCTTCGGAGCCGAACGGTCATGCTCACTGAGCTGAATTCCCACGACTGTTCATTCACCTCTGCTGGATCTGACGGCGCATTTCAGCAGCTTCTCCCTCCTCTGCACTGGTGCACTGCAGAGAATGCCCCTGGGCGCTTCGGCAGAAGTAAAAAGAGTATATTTCTCTAAAAGAGCGGCACACGCGGAACGTCTTTTTAAAGACGCATCTTTTTAAAGATGCCTTTCCTTTGTGTGTTATTCCTGGTTGCGCTCGTTATCTCTCGCCTTCTGAAGGTCACGATCACTGTCTTTCGTGTCTGGGCACTGCTCACGCGGAGACAGCATTGGTGGATGGGTCATGTACTCATTGCGAGAACATGTCCATGGCAACGATGCGGTTGCGGCTTTCCTTTGTAAGAAAGCTAGCCACCACAGAGGCTCCCCGCCTCGGTTCTTCTACACACGGGTATGAGGCCAGCGCGGCTAGCACTGGGGGCGATTTGGGGACCCCAATGGGACCGCCTCTGCCGGGTATCCCCCCGTGGACCTCCCATTCCCCAGCACGCTCGTCTGCCCCGATCGGTCTTCCGGATGAGTCTGCCGGCTCGTCTCACGGCGAGTTCGACCTCTTATTCGGAGCCTGCGAAAGTGATGAGCTCTCGAGCGCAGCTTCGGAGAGCGGGCTCGTCCAGTCGGACGTGGAAGCCTCAGCTGGGCTCCTCCCTTCGGGTGCAGTCGCCCAGTCACAGGCTGATGCGTAGATGACGACATGCTTTCCCGGGCAGCCACGAGCGTTGGGCTAGAGTGGAACTCTCTGGTCTCAACTGAACCCTCGCGGTTCGATGATTGTTTCCTGGGCTCGTGGCGCCATTCAAAGCCACGCTCTGACCCCGTTCCTTTCTTCCCGGAAGTGCATGAAGAGCTGACAAGGTCGTGGGAGGCGCTTTTTACTGCCCAGTCCCGATCTTTCAGCTTCCCCGCCCTCACTACCCTCGATGGTGGGGCGGCCAAGGGCTATTCGGCATCCCCCCAGTGGATAAAGGCGCTCGCGGTGCGCCTATGCCCGCAGAGCGCTGCCACCTGGCGCAGGCGCCCAAAGCTCCTGTCCAAGGCCTTTAGGTTTACGTCGTCTCTGACGGCCAAGGCCTACGGTGCCGCTGGACAAGCCACCACCACCCTGCACGCCATGGCTCTCCTGCAAGTCCGCCAAGGCGCTAAAGGAACTGCACAAGGGTAGTTCCATCCCGGGATTGATGCAGAAGCTGCGCTCAGTGACCAACCTCGCTCTCTGGGCGACGAAGGTCACGGCACGGTCTCTCGGGCGGGCGATGTCCACCTTGGTGGTCCAGGAGCACCACCTTTGGCTCAACCTGGTCGAGATGGGAGAGGCAAGGCACAGTTTCTTGCTGCCCCCATTTTCCAAATTGGCCAGTCCGGCGACACCAAGGACTTTGCCCAGCAGTTCTCAGCGGTGAAGCAGCAGACGGAGGTTATCCGGCACATCCTGCCCCGGCGCGGCTCAAGATCCCGCACCCCATCTGCTCGTCGCCAAGGGCGTCCCCCTAAGGTGACTGCACCAGCTCCGCCACACCTGGCCCCGGCGTGGAGCCCACCACAGGAAGCAGACGCCACCCGTCTCACGGCCGCCAAGAACCCGCAAAAAGCTTCGAAGTGCCCCTGAGACGGGTGACCCAGGGACGACGAAACCCGCTGCTCTGGAGCTGGTAAGCAGACCACTCCATCCCCCGGTCGAGGGCCAGGAGGAGAATCTTTTGTTACCTTTGCATTTAATTGCGCTGCATGCACAAGTGGCTGCAGTACCCAAGAGTTCAGCAAGAGCAGTTTCCTTGTTCCTTGGGTCACGTATCCGGTGTGCACAGCCGTCATCACGACCACCGTCCACCACTCTATTTGGCAGGTTTGGTGCTTCAGCGGTGGTCTCCCCGCCCCTGAGCGCCCAGCTGTGGCACAAATCCACCCCCGATGTGATAGTCTCCACGGGTCACGAGGACAGGCCTCTTCCTCCCCCGTCCCAGGCTGTTCTGGGGTGGTCACAAGGAGCCAGGTAAGTACTTCGATGTCCCTGAACTCAGCACGGCCACGACACAGTGTGGCACCTCAGGCTCCACCCCGCAACGAGGCCCCACCCGCCGATATGTCTGACGAGATTGTCCCTCCGGCCGAGATGAAGAAGGGGTTTTACAGCTCCTACTTCATTGTACCGGACAAAGGTGGTGGGTTGCGGCCAATCTTGGACCTGCGATTACTGAACCGGGCTTTACACAGACTCCCATCCTAGATGCTGACGCAGACACACTCTAGCGAGCGTCCAGCATCAAGATTGGTTCACAGCGGTAGACCTGAAGGACACGTACCTACACGTCTCGATTCTACCTCGACACACACCCTTCCTGCAGTTTGCATTCAAGGGTCGGGCGTATCAGTACAAGGTCCTCCCTTCCGGACTGTCCTTGTTCCCTCGCGTCTTCACGAAGGTCGCAGAGGCAGCCCTTGCCCCGCTAAGGGAAGTGGGCATTTGCATCCTCAACTATCCCGATGGTTGGCTAATCCTAGCTCACTCTCGGGATGTGTGGTGTGCACACAGGGACTTGGTGCTCTCGCACCTCAGCCGACTAGGGCTTCGGGTCAACTGGGAAAAGAGCAAGCTCCTCCCGGTTCAGAGCATCTCTTTTCTCGGTTTGGAGTTGGACTCAGTCTTGTTGACGGCACGCCTCACGAACGAAGACGCACAGTCGGTGCTGACCTGTTTGAAGGCGTTCAAACCGAAAACAGCGGTTCCACTGAAACTCTTTCAGAGGCTCCTCTGGCATATGACATCCTCAGCGGTGGCCACCCCGCTTGGGTTGATGCATATGAGACCGCTTCAGCACTGACTTCAGACTCGAGTCCTGAGATGGGTATGGCACCGCGGGACACATCGTGTGGTCATCACGCCAGTCTGTCACCACCTCTTCATCCCTTGGACCGACCTCACATTTCTACGGGCAGGTGTTCCCCTAGAGCAGGTCTCCAGGTGCGTCGTGGTCAGGACAGATGCCTCCAAAATGGGTTGTGGCGCTGTTTGCAATGGGCATGCCGCTGGCTTATGGACGGGCCCGTGGCTGTGTTGGCACATCAAATGCCTCGAGTTGCTGGCAATTCTGCTCACCCTGCGGAGGTTCCTGCCGTTGATCAAGGGCAAGCACGTTTTAGTTCGGACAGACAACATGGCAATGGTAGCATATGTCAACCGCCAACGTGGTCTGCACTCTCATTGTATTTGCCCACTGTCTCCTTCTCTGGAGTCAGCAGCACCTCAAGTCACTGCGAGCCATTCACATCCGGGGCAACCTCAACACTGCAGCGGACGCACTGTCATGGCAGGTTACCCTCAGAGGAGAGTGGAGACTCTGAGAGTGGTCCAGTTGATCTGGAGTCAATTCGGACAGGCACAGGTAGACCTGTTCACCTCCCAAGAATCCTCCCACTGCCCGCTCTGGTACGCCCTGACCGAGGCACCTCTCGACATAGACACGCTGGCACACAGCTGGCCCCCTGGCCTGCGCAAATATATGTTTCCCTCAGTGAGCCTACTTGCACAGACTCTGTGCAAGGTCAGGGAGGACGAGGAGCAGGTCATCCTGGTAGCACCCTACTGGCCCACCCAGATGTGGTTCTCGGACCTCATGCTCCTCGCGACAGCCCCCCCCTGAGGAATTCCCCTGAGGAAGGACCTACTTTCTCAAGGACAGGGCACCATCTGGAACCCGCGACCAGATCTCTGGAATCTCCATATCTGGCCCCTGGACGGGTGGTAGACATGATCACTCAGACTAGGACCCCCTCTACGAGGCGCCTGTATGCCTTTAAGTGGCATCTGTTCAATAAGTGGTGTTCTTCCTGACGGGAAGACCCCCAGAGATGCGCAACCGGATCAGTGCTTTCCTTCCTGCAGGAGAGGTTGGAAGGGCGGCTGTCCCCTTCCACCTTGGAGGTGTACATTGCTGCTATAGCAGCACACCATGACACAGTGGATGGTAAGTCCTTAGGGAAGCATGACCTGATCATCAAGTTCCTGAGAGGCGCCAGGAGGCTAAACCCCTCCAGACCGCGCCTCGTTTCCTCATGGGACCTCTCTGTATTTCTTCAGGTTCTACAGAGAGCCCCCTTTGAGCCTTTGCAGTCAGCTGAGCTTAAGGCACTCTCCTTGAAGACTGCTCTCCTGACTGCGCTCACTTCCATCAAGACGGTAGGAGACCTGCAAGCATTCTCTGTCAGCGAAAAGTGCCTGGAGTTCGGTCCGGGCTACTCTCATGTGATCTTGAGACCCCGACCGGGCTATGTGCCCAAGGTTCCCACGACTCCTTTTAGGGATCAGGTGGTGAACTTGCAAGTGCTGCCCCAGGAGGATGCAGACCCAGCCCTGTCGTTGCTGTGTCCAGTGCGCGCTTTACGCATCTATTTTGATCGCACGCAGAGCTTTAGGATCTCTGAGCAGCTCTTTGTCTGCTTTGGTGCACAGCGGAAAGGAAGCACTGTCTCCAAGCAGAGGATCGCCCACTGGCTCATTTATGCCATAGCTGCGGCATATCACGCCCAGGACGTGGCGCCCCCGGTAGGGCTACGAGCCCATTCTACCAGGGGTGTAGCGGCCTCCTGGGCCCTGCCAGGGGTGCTTCCCTAACAGACATTTGCAGAGCAGCGGGCTGGACAACACCGAACACCTTGCAAGGTCCTACAACCTCTGGGTGGAACCGGTTTCGTCCCGGATACTGGCACGCAATACAAGTGGATAAGCCCGGGATAGCCGGCAGGGTGTATCGCTTGCACATAGCGCCTTTCTCCTCCTCTGATCTGAAGACGTGCGCCATTAATTCCCAGTAGTGTTCACAAACTACGTTCCCTGGTTGACTTCCTCCGAGCCCTGTGGCAGTCGAGTATTCGGAGAGATTCGCTGCCGGCCCTGTACACGTGCTAACTAAGAGTCCTGTTCTGGGGTATGTGCTCCGCATGTGGCGGTTCCCTGTAAGGTAACCTCATGCGATGTATATCTCCCGCTAATTCATTTCCCTGCTGGCAAACTGTGTCTTCCTTGGGCAGAGCCCCCTCTGCCACAGTCTCCATGTTTGTAGTAACTCCTCCCCCGTTGGGTAGGATCTACCATGAGACTTCTCCACATGATCGGCAAGACCATGTGACGTATTTTCCACTTAAATATCCCCCCCTCTCTCTGGGGAGGTGTTGTCTTCGCGGTGTCCTCCCCTTGGGAGGGACACCCCCGACTAGACCTGGTCGGCCCAGTCGGATAATCCCCCTTTTTTTTAGGGAGTGAAAAAAAGAAGGGGAAAAGAGGCCACGACTGGGCTAGCCTGTCTCTATCTTTTGGATAGTCGACTTGTCCCCAAAGGGCCGTTCGACACTCATAACCATGTTGGGGGAGGTTACGTGTCGGCCTGGTGTGCTGGCTACGAGGCACACAGTTGTCTGCCCGTCACACCGCCAGTTCACGTAGCACAGTTCAGCCAGTTGCGGCGTTTTGTATAGGGACCCCTAGTGTCACTATATCGACACAACGTCTCGTTCCCTCCATCAGGGAACGGAGGCTACGCAAGTAACCATGACGTTTTCTCAGGAGTAAAATATGAGAAGCAGGATACATATGCTGCAGTATCCATTTGTGCTCTAATTGTTCTCATTTATGTACAGGAGAAACAATTGAGATATTAAATATATATATATATTTGTGATTTTTTTCTTTCCTGTGGGCAGTGTCGAGTGTCCCAGTGTGTGACATGCAATACTTCATCTTAAATTTTTATAATTATACATGCATTTGTTTTGACCACATATTCATTGAAAGGCTACATGCAATATTTGTAATTTTAAAAAATGCAGTGTCTTGTTTAAGTGAACTGCGAAAAAAGCTATAAGCGGATTAAAAATGGTGAAAAAAATAAAATAAAAAATAAATAAATTGGTGACCAGATACAGCACCTTAAAGGGAGCTCTCATCATTTAGTCAACCTCCTGCCATCAGATGTGTAAGACTTTCTTTCTTCTGCAGAACACAAACAAAGATTTTTAGAATAACATTTCACCTCTGTAGGTCCATACAATGCAAGTGAATGGGGTCCAAAACTTTGAAGCTCAAAAAAGCATATAAAGGCAGCATAAAAGTAATCCATATTATTCCAGAGTTAAATCCATGTCTTCAGAAGAGTGAGTAAATGATTAGAGAATTTTCTTTTTTGGGTGAACTATCCCTTTAAATACATACTTCCTCTGATGAATTCATATACATTATATAAAAAATAAATAGAGAAAAAAAAGGTCATGGGCATATTGTTTGTCCCATAAACGTTTCAAATACACTGGCGGCCAGAAGTTTGGAATAATGTACAGATTTTGCTGTTTCGGAAGGAAATTGGTACTTTAATTCACCAAAGTGAAATTGAACTGATCACAAAGTATAGTCAGGACATTACTGATGTAAAAAACAGCACCATCACTATTTGAAAAAAGTAATTTTTCATCAAATCTAGACATGCCCCATTTCCAGCAGCCATCACTGCAACACCTTAGCCTTGAGTAATCATGCTTGAAATTGCCAAAAAACTGAAGATTTCATACAAAGGTGTACACTACAGTCTTCAAAGACAAAGGACAACTGGCTCTAACAAGGACAGAAAGAGATGTGGAAGGCCAGATGTACAAATAAACAAGAGGATAAGTACATCAGAGTCTCTAGTTTGAGAAATAGATGCCTCACATGTCCTCAGCTGACAGCTTCATTGAATTCTACCCGCTCAACACCAGTTTCATGTACAACAGTAAAGAGAAGACTCAGATGTGCAGGCCTTATGGGAAGAATTGCAAAGAAAAAGCCACTTTTGAAACAGAAAATCAAAAAGAAAAGGTTAGAGTGGGCAAAGAAACACAGACATTGGACAACAGATAACTGGAAAAGAGTGTTATTGATCTTAACCCCATTGAGGTTTTGTGGGATCAGCTAGACTGTAAGGTACGTGAGAAGTGCCCGACAAGACAGCCACATCTATGGCAAGTGCTACAGGAAGCGTGGGGTAAAATGTCACCTGAGTATCTGGACAAACTGACAGCTAGAATGCCAAGGATCTGCAAAGCTGTCATTGCTGCACATATAGGATTTTTTTAACTCTTTGAAGTAGTTTAAGATTAAGATTAACATTTTTTTCAAATTGTAATTGTAATTTGTCACGTTATTAATGTCCTGACTATACATTGTGATCAGATGACACTTTGGTGAATAAAAGTACTAATTTCTTTCCATAAGATCAAAATCTGTACATTATTCCAAACTTTTGGCCACCAGTGTATATTACATTTTAATATAATAAATTAAAAGCAATAATACACTGAAAGCAAGCTACATGTTACAGTAATTCTATAGCTTTTTAGATAAGTATTTATATACCATCAGCAATATTTTGGCAAGTAGTGGTCTTCTGTTTTCCTCACATAGATTCACTGTAAATAATTTGAGTTTTTCTTTCTGATTCAAAGAACAGTTCTATTGTTTGTTTACTACAAACAGTTTGAAAGTTTGAATTACCATTGTTTTTTTTTGTTCTTGTTTTTTGTTTCCATCATATTGTAATATTTACATACTCAATTGTGATTGTTCTTTTTCTTGCATTTATTTGCACACTGAATTGTGATTCTCTTTCTTGCTTGCAGTTTACTACTTGTAGTTGTCCCTGTATATTAAGCTGGGATAATAGTATAAGTATTTTAATATCGGAAACATTACACACATCACCTTTAAGGACATTGAACAATGTAGCCAATGAGAGGATCCAAATGTACCATGTAACTGATTATTAAATGAACATGCAATTATGCCTACCTGACATGATATGCACATGAATAATGCATGACACCTAGTAACCTCTCCCATTGTACAGCATTTATGTATTCACAGCAATATTGTTCACAGAATTATCTCATTTCATGTGCATTTTGTACACACACACATCTGCTCACACACTCACTCTTGAGACCAACCTTAAATTAGACAGACTATGCATTTCTCTTCTCGCTTTAAGTGTCCTCTTGTCGAGCTGTGATTGACTTGTGGTGGTAAGTAATTCACTCTAATCATTCCAGTAGGCCCCTGGCTGTGTGAGTTGTGGGTGAATATATCAATGCACACACACACAAACACACACAAGTGCACACACACACACACACACACACACACACACACATACACACACACACACACAATGCAGTAAAACTCACAGTGCAGGACCTCAGAGGGGGAATCACTGGGACTAATGTTCATGTTATGATGTATTGGAAGATTTTGCTTATCAGACTCTTAATTAGAGAAAGTGGAAGGAGGAAGGATGTGTGAGTGTGTTTGGGTTGAGTGTGGTATCACACAGAGTAGGAGAGTGAGAAAGAATTGGAGATTGATGTTGTGTTACAGTGGAGCTGTCCACAGCCTGCAGAGAGAGGACTGTCAGATTTTAGAGGCTGGATCGCTGTAATTGGTCTAGGCTGTTCATAGCATTGTTAACTTGTCAGTCAAGGGAGGGCAGAGAGGGGATAATATGGCATCTTAATCTGGGACTGCGCACACACACATTGATCTGAAGGCTTTTGTGTGGGTCAGTGATCTGTCAATAATTCTGAATGTTATTTGGACTTACAACAGATAGCTTGTGACCCTGATTGATCCTGCTTTGGTTTTGTTTGGAGCTATTTTCATTAGTGGTGCAAAAATGTCTAAAATGTACGTTATTTGAAATAAACTTGTTAGAACTGTTGTTTAAAAGTAATATCACACACAAATTTGTGCTGTTGTACTGAATATCAGCACAGCTGTGATTACCTGCCGCGTGTCTGTGGCCGAATCACAGCCATGCTGAAATTCAGTACAACAGCCCTTGTGCTTGTGTGATATTGCTTAATTGCTGCTTTAAATGTGTCCCTGCCTGTCCACTGTCAACCACAGGTACAACTAGGCAGCCACGAGACGGAGAGATCTCAGGAGTCGACTATAACTTTGTCTCGGTTGAGGAGTTTTTCTCGCTTGAGGAGTCCGGGGCACTGCTGGAGAGTGGCAAGTTTAAAGGTCAGCCCATATTCATGACACCATACCTTAAAAATCCAGGTATTTTTGTGATTGTCTTGGTCATACAACACATATAACACGTTATACAACATGAAAACACCAGCAAGTGTCAAGACACAGATCAATAAATCCCCTTTTCCATCCAAGTTGCAAATGTAATTTATGCAAAAAAACATATCGCAAAAACAATGTGCGAATAAAGCCGCGTGTTCAAAAGAACAAAATCATCACTTCTGGAGAAAGTGTAGCTACTGTGATTTTTTTATTTATAAAATACAAGCAGTTTAGATCACAAAGACAAAACACTCTAAATAACATCGTCTCATGTCTGTGACAGCGCATCACACAGTTCTGGGAGCACTCTGTGTGTGCGTTCGTCCTTCCTTATGTCTTTACCATCTATCATCTACAATATATTTATCAAAAAGTGTCAATAAACCTGCTCTTCGGCACAGTTCAAATTTGTATTTGACTTGTTTTCTCTGCAAACTTTTTGCAGGCTTATTATGGTTATTATACCAGTGTTGTCAGTTTTTACTGCTGATTTGAAATATGTTCTTTGTTTGTAATATTGACCAACTGTTTTGGAGGTTTCTGCCTTTCTAGATTTAAGTAGATAGGAGCTGCACTTTCATGGCTAGAAATAGCTTCCCTGGAGTGTTCCAAAGATGGCCGTCAGTGGACTGACTTGCTAGAAAGACTTTGGTACAGGTGAAAGTTTTATATTGATTCATCAGGTGTTAAAAGGAGTGCTTATGAGATTTGCCAAAGTTTGCAAGGCTCGTGGCATTGTTTGTTTAAAAAAAGTGTGTGGCAGTGGGGGCGTGGTCAAGCATCTCTCCGGAGAGAGAGAAAGTGGTAAGGGTGCTTACACCTGAGCTAAATTATGTCTAACACCTGTCTCTAATTTCAGTGAGCACGGGGAGAGTGGCATAAAAGAGCCACACCGCCAGTAGATGAGAGAGAGAGCCTGGGTCCCAGAGATCATATTGTGAAGCCGAGAGTTTATTATTGTGAAGTTGAGAGTTTATTATTGTGAAGTCGAGAAGTTATTATTGTGAAGCTGAGATCAGTGTGGTTATTAAAAAAAGACCTTACCTGTGAGTAGAGCAACATGCCTCCCGTGTCCTCCATAAAGACTGTCCACTACACTGGTGCCGAAACCCGGGAAGCAATTTTTTTGGTTGAAGATGGACGGAAGTCGCCCCGTAGAGTCCAACCAGTTGGCTGAGATCCTCCAAGCCCTCGCTGGCCTACATCAGAACCACCAGCAAACCCTGCTTGAGCTCAGGCAAGACCAAGATCACCAGTTTTTGGAGCTCCTACGGGCTCAAGCAGAGGACCGGCAGGCGATCCGGAGCCTCCTCAGCTAGGAGGCATCCCCAGCCACGACCCCAGACACCCAGACGCCGTTGCCCCCGCCTCGGTTACAGAAGATGGGGATGGTGGACGATCCTGGATCTGTTTGAGCGCACCGCTGAGATCTGGGGCTGGCCGCTTGGCCAGTGGGCAGCCCGACTTATTCCGCTGTTGTGCGGGGAAGCCCATTGAAATTCAATACGTTCTTGATCTTAGAGCAAAACTCCACACTTTGGGGCAGCTAACACAGGAGAATTTGCTCCAAGCTCAAGAACAACAGCGCCGACTGTATGACAGGGGAACTCAGCTAAGGGAATTTGCACCGGGAGATAAAGTGCTTGTATTGCTTCCCACATCGAGCTCTAAATTACTCCCCAAGTGGCAAGGACCCTTTGAGGTCACACGACGAGTGGGAGATCTCGATTATGAGGTTAAACGAACCGATAGAGGGGGCGCACACCAAATATACCACCTCAATCTCCTGAAAGCGAGATTCACAGCAAACCCAAAGAAGTGCGCGATTGGGCAGGTGGAGGTACGGTATCTGGGGTTCCACTTGGGCCATGGGCAGGTGCATCCCCAAATTGACAAGACAGCGGCGATTGCGACCTGCCCGATGCCCAAGACCAAAAAGGGGGTGAGACAGTTCCTGGGGCTGGCTGGCTATTATAGAAGGTTCATGCCTAATTATTCGGACGTCACCAGCCCGCTGACTGATCTCACTAAAAAGGGAGCTCCAGACCCGGTCCAGTGGATGGAGCAGTGTCAGAGGGCGTTCACGCAAGTTAAAGCCGCACTTTGCGGGGGGCCACTTTTACATTCACCTGACTTCTCTCTCCCTTTTGTTTTACAGACAGATGCTTCAGACAGGGGGCTGGGGGCTGTACTCTTGCAGGTGGTGGAGGGGGAGGAGCGCCCGGTGCTGTACATTACCGTAAGCTCTCGTTGAGGGAAACTAAGTACAGCACCGTGGAAAAGGAGTGTCTCGCCATCAAGTGGGTGGTCCTCACTCTCCGATACTACCTGTTGGGGCGGGCCTTCACCCTCTGTTCCGATCACGCCCCACTCCAGTGGCTCCACCGCATGAAAGATACCAGTGCGCGGATCACCTGTTGGTATCTGGCTCTTCAACCATTTAAGTTCAAGGTGGTCCACAGACCGGGAGCGCAGATGGCTGTCGCCGACTTCCTTTCCAGGAATTGGGGGGGAGTGGTAGGCAGGCCGGATGTCTCCCCGGCCTGAGTCGGGTGGTGGGGTATGTGGCAGCGGGGGCGTGGTCAAGCATCTCTCCGGAGAGAGAGAAAGTGGTAAGGGCGCTTACACCTGAGCTAAATTATGTCTAACACCTGTCTCTAATTTCAGTGAGCACGGGGAGAGCGGCATAAAAGAGCCACACCGCCAATAGACAAGAGAGAGAGCCTGGGTCCCAGAGATCATATTGTGAAGCCGAGAGTTTATTATTGTGAAGTTGAAAGTTTATTATTGTGAAGTCGAGAAGTTATTATTGTGAAGCTGAGATCAGTGTGGTTATTAACAAAAGACCTTACCTGTGAGTAGAGCAACCTGCCTCCCGTGTCCTCCTTAAAGACTGTCCACTACAAAGAGGTTTGCAGGCATTTTGAACTTTCACACACACAGCAACAATCAGTTGTGAGCGCTCTTCTTGCGCATGCGCAAATGCGCATGAGTAAGATAGCATCTGGGTATGAAATACCTCAGTTGGCATTTTGTATAAAGGATACTGTCGTAAGACAGGTATCATTACTTTTGTATTGTATTATCGAACTTGTACCGAAGTACTGGTACGTTTGACATCACTACAAGATGAGAAAAATATTCAGGGCTTTTTTGAAAACATTCTGGGATTAATTCCTAGAAACCCACCCCTAGTGCCGCTCATGCTTTTCTGTCAAACTGCTTACATTTTAATACAAAAGAAAGTGTCTCTCACTTTTCCCCTCTTTGTTCAATTAATTCAACAATGCACAACTTTTGCTGAATTGGTCAGTGTCCCTTTTTGGATTACATCCAAATTTTGATGGCATATTTGTCTGATGGAGAATCAAGTAATTGCAAAAGCGCTTACACAATTTTTACAGTAGTGCCTCCTCTGCTGAAAAAGTCCCACAAAGCTGGTGCTCCAACCAGGCTTTTTGACTAGCCTAACCAGCAATATTTCTTTTCTCAGCCAGCTTCATCTGAAAGACCAGCTAAGTTTTGTTGGTGAATAGCATGACTAGGCTGGTCCATTAACTAGACCAGCACCAAACCAGCTCTGGTGAAAAACAACCTGGACCCTCATGGATATTCATGCCGGCCTGAGCTGGTCTTTTCAGCAAGTGTCAACATATGACCTGATTACTTAGACTTATATTCAGAATCAGAATCAGAATGAGCTTTATTGCCAAGTGTTCTCACATACACAAGGAATTTTTTTTGGTGATAGGAGAAACAAGTGCACACAGAACATTACAGTGAGACACAGAATATAAAACAAGGTAAGAGTATAAATAGACATACAAATAATAGGACATATAACATAGAATGGTGTATGCACATGTGCAAGTGGTAATGTATGTGCAAGGTAGGGTTATGTACAGTTATTGAATTAAATATGTGAATTTACAAATGTACATGAGATAAGTATTTACATTATTGCACTATGGGAGAGTCCTGAGGCAGTTTAATTGTTCATGTGGAAAATGGCCTGAGGGTAAAAACTGTTCTTGTGACTGGATGTCCTGGCACTGAGTGCTCTGTAGTGCCAGGTAGAGGGCAACAGTTCAGAGATGGAGTGGGCAGGGTGTGTGGGGTCCAGAGTGATTCTACCTGCACGTTTCCTCACGCTGAAGATGTACAGGTCTTGGAGGGTGGGCAGGGGTCACCAATAATCCTCTCAGCAGTCCTGACTGTCCATTGTAGTTTCCTTCTGTCTGATTTGGTGGCTGAACCAAACCAGACAGTTATAGATGTACACAGGACAGACTCAATGATGGCCGAGTAGAACTGTGTCAGCAGCTCCTGTGGCAGGTTGTACTTCCTTTGCCAGCTGAGGAATTTCAACCTGCCACAGGAGCTGCTGACACAGCTCTGCTGAGCCTTCTTCACAATGTATATGTATATGTGGGTGTCCCAATTCAGGTCCTGAGGGATGGTATGACTCCAATGCTGCCACAGTGGATACACTTAGAATAAACTTCATTTTTATACTAAATATTGAATATCATTTTCCATGACACAGGTAATATACCCTCTAAAATAGGAATATCAGTGCAAATGTATTGCATTTTAGTATAACAAACTATTTTAAACATCATGGAACAGAAGCTTATTCCTTTCTCAGCATCATTATTGTCATCTCTGTGACACGTATGCCTTTAGCATTTGAGTTATGGCCCAAAGGGGCAGGATCACCTATCTTGCCTGATTAAATTAATAAAATGAATTAGCATAAAAAAATGCAGCTGCATTTACAGAATGCCATAAGCGTCTAATTCTCACCTTGCCGACACAGGCATATGATTTACTTGCCACCGCAAAGGCAAATTACTCAATGAATAACAGATGGGGATTAGGAAAAGGGTTTTAAAAGCTGTTGAAAGAAGGTCTGCAGATATAGTATCATTCATGTTGTATAGTATTCCATCCTTAGTGGCGTGGATTTTTACACTTTAAAACCATATACAATGGCAAAATATACAATGGCATTATAATAGATTATCATGGAGGTGAGGGTGTGGTCGAGCGCCAATTTGTGAATGGAGAGCGAGACCGAGATAGGTAAGGAGTTACACCTGTGGCCAATTTTACTAACAGTTGTTCTGTGTTGCAGTGAGAGGCAACAGAGAGATAAAAGGGAGCTGAGAGCCACAGAAGGAGAGGATTGACACGTGCCATTCTGTGTGTGTAGTTTTGTTGTCAGCACTGAAAAGGGTAAAAAGAAACTGAATAAATATGGAGAACGGAGAATTCACCTGGCTCGCCGCCTCCTCATTTAAGTGAAAAGCAGGAACTTACAATTATTATGTGCTACTAAAGTGACCTTGATAACCTGCTTGTGTTGTTTCTAATGGCTAGTCTGTTAAAAGAAAAATTCTCAAATTCTCTGAAAATTCTCTCATGATTTACTCCCCCTCATGCCATCCCAGATGTGTATGACTTTCTTTCTTCTGCTGAACACAAACAAAGATTTTTAGAAGAATATCTCAGCTCTGTAGGTCCATACAATTCAAGTGAATGCATTGTGTGTGAAAAGTCAGGCGCACACGCACACACACACCGGTGCTTGTCACTCCTCTCTCCTTCTGTGGCTCTCAGCTCCCTTTTATCTCTCTGTCGCTTCTCGGGTCACTCTCTCTCTCCCAAACTGTTGCACTGGTGCGCCTTTTCAGGTCTCCCTCTGCCATCACTATAACAAGAGACAGGTGTTAGAGATAATTACAACCCAGGTGACAAGCCTTACCGCTCTCCCTCTCCCGCAGACAGACACATGGCCACGCCCCGATCCCCACAGTTATATTCACCCTTATTGGAACGCCCAAAGGTCAACGGATGTAGAAAGTCCCGCCTTACAGGTAAAAGAGCCAATCAGCTTTTAGATTCAGACATCATCTGTCAAACTCATGAAAGTGCATGCGTATTAGATATACAAGCTGGGTAAATAGTGTTTTTTAGCATAATCTGATGTAAAGAAGCACAAAATTTATTATACCAGTGTTGTCAGATTCAATATTCTTTATTTATGTTCAGCAGAAGAAAAAAAGTCATACACATTTGTGATGGCATGACGGTGAGTAAATGATGAGAGAATTTTCTTTTTTGGGTGAACTATCCCTTTAAAATGAAGCTATTGATTTCACTCTGCGATACATAATATCTCATATTCATCCCTTAAACGGGGGATTTTGAATGCTAAAATTCTGTCATCTACTTACCCTCATATTGCTTGAAGCATTTATGATTTTTTTTCCCTGTGGAACATATAAGAAATGATTTATCAGAATGTCCAGGCTAATCTTAACAATGAAACCCATACAATGAAAGTGGATAGTGGCTCTAAAAATAACCATAAAATGAGTCCATACGACTCAAGTGCTACATTCAGTGTCATACAATATTTTGTGTAAGAAACAGACTGAAATGTAAGTTGTTGTTCACTGAACATCAGTTTTTAGTATATTAGACAGAACAATTTATTTCAAAACCTAAAGCAACTAAACCTGACCAGCCTCTTCTCATCTTCACTGGATTAGGGAACTATTATGGAACCCCTCGTCCAGTCCACATCAGCGCTGATAGTCCCCCCATCACCTACCAGGAGCACCGGAACCTGCTGAGAAACTTCTGCACACGTTGCAAGTCCCTCAGCAACCTGGAGAAAGCGGGTGAAGAGGGGTACAATAGTGAGGAGGACTCAGGTCTGGCAGGTAGGCAGAGCAGTGATCAGGTATGCTTTGTGTGTTCTGTGTGGACAGGTGGATGTAATGACCAGACCCACTTTGAATTTGCAGATATATGTCTGTAGAGTCCATATGGGCCTGGTAATGACTAACACTGTTTCTTAAACAGCCACAATGCAATGAAGCGATCAGCGCCATGCTGAGTAGCTCTGCCCACAGTCAAATCTCATTGCTCCAAAATCTCGATCCTCATAAATGTACATTTAAACAAAAACAAAAAAATTATTTTGATTGGTTGTGACAGTGTCACTTCATGCGGCAGTTCTGCATTTATTATGGACAAATGAATTGTTTGTCGTTGGAAACTTGTTTCATACACATTGTAATACATGAAGGTTTATGCTCACCAGCACCAGCAATGATATGATAGTAAAACAATAGAGGTGACATTGTAGAAGCCCTGGTAGTAAAAACCATGATGCTGGCACAGAAAATTGCTATAGGTGACTGAGATGAGTGGTGCACACTGAAAAATGCGGGAAAACGCTGGTTGTCTGATTTACTAATGCATATTATTTGTGATCTACGAAACAAAATTGTGTTTCTCTTCTAAACTTGTTTTCTTTTCTTTTGGTTAATGTAATTCTCTAAAATGTGCACTTTACAAGATTTACAATAATTATGTAGAGTGAATGTGAACCAATGTTTAACAACAGCACCATTTTTTTTTTTTTTTTTTTTGATGCTGGTTAAATGTATTTAATTAAAATGAACTAATGTAACACAATTCTTGAACTTAATTTCATTAAATTAAATCTACTTGAATTTGTTAATTGGAAGTTTACTTAATCAGTTTGTGTTTGGACAACATGAATCATTTTTGCTGACATTTGATTTGTAGTTCCCAGCATGTGACATTAAGCGGTATTTTATGTACTTTTTGATCAAGATGAGAAAAATGGGGACATTGTGTTTAATGTTTAATTATTTGAGGATTTGCTTAGGTTGAGTATAGTTACACAAAGAGCATGCTGTATGTTGGTTTACTCAAGGAGCAATTACTATTTAGCATTTATAGCATGCTAATGTATGCTATTTCCAGCTAAAATTTAGCTAACTAGCATAACCTTATAACAGAAATCAGTACTGTAACAAAAATATTATGTAAAACTGAAGAAATTAATCATGTTAGGGACACATAGAAAATCACTTTAAGGCTACTTAATCTGTTCATTTAAAAATAACGTTTTTCCATTATGTTGATATTACATGAACAAATTATGTTTTCTGAAAAATAATTAATTAAACCAAGAGGAAAAAAATCTGTTGATGTAAGTTAATTGATTCAACTTAACTGGTAATGATGTCATTATTAAATCATGTAAATTCAATGCTTTTTTTCAGTGCACTGTACCTTATATCTGTCCCTAGAATGCAATCATGCTGTGTAATTGTATGACCTTGGAAATACTCTTAGTCTAAAGAAAATGGCTTGCATCTTAATTAGAGAGCAGTGGTTGTATACTGTTGTCTTGTATGTGTCTGAAAAATAAAGTGAGATCACGGGAGGTGAACTCTATTGGACACTAGGTTTAAAACAGCTTTATGCAATTTTCAAATGGCACTATAAACATCATGAGTGACGTTTGTGCATATAAAAACATTTAATATACAGTATTAAATAGTAATGATATAAATTAGATAATATAAGACCTATTAAATATTTTGTGATAAAATATTTTATAGATATTAATAAATATTGTATATACAGTATATTTAATTATTTCTTATGTATTTCATAAATAAATATTAAACTTGAGTTATTGAATAAGCAATAAATCATGAAAGGACATCCATTATAGTGATTTTATCATGTAAGGACTGTTATTAGCCAGTGCATGTGCCTAAATACCTTAACAGTGGTACAATCACTGTAAAAGTGGCTCATTGTCTTTACAAAACGGAACGTACTGTTTCTGTTAAACTAAACATTAAACTTATGCAAATTGGTAATGTGTCCACCAAAACCTGAGCTGAACAGGCAGTTATTTGAAAAATTGAAGGGTTAAAAATCACTTGTGTTCACAATAATCAAGCCAAAAATAATGCTGCAATTTATAATCATTATTACGTAGAACTGGTCTTCTACTTTAGAATGGACCTCAATATCTCTTGGTTCTCTTGTTTGTTAAGAAGGCAAAAATATGGATGATATGGGTCATACACACACAAAATAGTCAGGTTTTTTGCCATTACCAACCATTGCTTACATTATACACTGATCAGCCCCAATATTAAAACCACCTGCCTAGTATTGTGTAGGTCCCCCTCGTGCCGCCAAAACTGTGCCAACCCGCATTTTCTGAATAGCATTCTGAGATGATATTCTTCTCACCAGAATTGTGGTTATCTGAGTTACCGTAGACTTTGTCAGTTCAAACCAATCTGGCCATTCTCTGTTGACCTCTCTAATCAACAAGGTGTTTCCATCCGCAGAACTGCCCCTCACTGGATGTTTTTTGTTTTTGGCACCATTCTGAATAATTTCTAGAGACTGTTGTGCGTGAAAATCCCAGGAGATCAGCAGTTACAGAAATACTCAAACCAGCCCATCTGGCACCAACAATCATCCATGTGATTATCTAATCAGCAATAGTTTGGCAGCAGTGCAGTATATAAAATCATGCAGATACGGGACAGGAGCTTCAGTTAATGTTCACATCAACCATCAGAATGGGGAAGAAATGTGATCTCAGTGATTTGGAGTGTGGCATAATTGTTGGTGCCAGATTGGCTGTTTTTTTATTTTTTTTAATTAAATCTTACAATAACAATGAAATGCAAAACATATATATATATATATATATATATAAAATTAACATTTAAACCCCACAACCCCCCCCCCACTCCCCCCAAAAAAACAACCCTGTGGTCAAACATAAGTAAATATATATCAATAAAAATCAAACAGACACACATATATACATACATACATATATATACATACACATATACATACACATACATGCATACATACACACACACATAATAATCATACTAACTATATTACACTACTCTCTCCACACCCCACCCAAGAGCCCTCCAAAAACTCCAAATACCTGCCCCATTTCCGTATAAATATATCCAAGCCACCCCGTCTTCCCGATGACACCTTCTCATGAGCTGCCACCCTCCCCACCTCCATGCACCACTCCGGATATGGGGGCGCACCAGCTGACCTCCAACCCCTCAAAATAACCTGCCTGGCGATCATCACACAGGTCAGAACCCAGTTCTCTATATGGCCATTCCCCAAATCGATGACTGCCCCATCGCCCAGAACACAAAGTCTGGGGTAAAACGAAACCCGAGTGCCAGCCACGTCACACACAAAATTCTGAACCTTCGACCAGAATTTCTGGATCTCGACACACCACCAAAAAACATGGGCCATGTCTCCATCCTTCGACTGGTATCTCCAGCAGGTGGGTGTGTCTTTAAGACCAAGCCTATACAGTCTAGAGGGGGTCCAATAAAATCTATGCAAAATTTTGAATTGTATAAGACACACCCTTGCATCTCTAGATGCAGACTTAATGTTTTTAAGAATCTTAGCCCACACTCCTTCCTCCAATGCCAAGTTGAAATCTTTCTCCCATACTCTCTTGAGAGAAGTTAAGGCTCCGTCCCCCATACTCTGAATTAACAGGGAGTAGTACACTGATGCCTCATGACCTTTTCCAAAAGCCGCAATCACCTCTCCCAAAGCATCTGCCTCCTTAGGGGGGTGTGTGCTACTCCCAAAAATAATACAAAGCAGGTGGCGCAGTTGTAAATACCTATAAAACTGAGGTCTGCGGATCCCAAAATGTTGGACCAAGTTTTCATACGATCTCAACACTCCACTTTCATATAGGTCACCGAGTGTAGCAACCCCCCTCACAATCCACTCTGGCCAGCAGAAAGGGGACTTGCCAATACACAATCTTGGGTTCTGCCATATGCTCGAGGCAACATTTAAATAAGTGTCCAATTTAAACAATCTGGACACTTTAGTCCATACCGAGTGTAAATGCGAAATAACGGGGTGTAACTTAACTTTTCCAATTAGTTTGATAGAGATGCTTTGTAATGGTGAAATAGGGGCAAGAACTGCCTGTTCAATAACAAACCAGGGAGGGGCTCTCTCAGGTGGAAGTGACCAATGAGCCAAATGTCTGAGACTGAACGCATAGTAATAAAACTAAATCTTGGGTAGGCCTAGCCCACCTTTGTCTATCGGCCTATGTAACTTATTAAAATGCAATCTGAGACGTTTACCATTCCAAATAAAGGACTTCGCTATGCTATCAAATTGCTTGAAATAAGAGAAGGGGACATCTACAGGGAGAGATTGTAGCAGGTAGTTAAATTTTGGAATACAATTCATTTTAATAACATTAACCTTCCCAATCATCGATAAATGTAATGAAGCCCACTTGCCCACATCACTCGAAAACCTTTTTATTAAAGGGTCAAAATTAACACTAACTAAATCAGACAAATTTGCTGGGAATAAAATCCCCAAATACTTAATGCCCTGTTTGGGCCACTGGAAGGCGCCCGGCTTGAAAGCCGTTACTGGACAGTACGCTGTCAGAGCCAAAGCTTTGGATTTAGACCAGTTGATTTTGTATCCTGAGAACTTGGAAAAGGAATTAATAATTCTGTGGAGGCAAGGCATAGATCTAGTAGGTTCAGAGACAAATAATAAAATATCATCTGCGTAAAGCAGAAGCTTATGCGCCACACCTCCCTCAACCACCCCTGGAAAATCATCCTCCTTTCTTATCGCGGCTGCTAATGGTTCCAGGGCAAGACAGAACAATAATGGGGAAATAGGTCAGCCCTGCCGAGTGCCCCTATCCAGAGTAAAATAATCTGAAATTAATCCATTTGTTTGTACCGCTGCTACAGGGTGTCTATAAAGTAACTTAATCCAACCAATAAATGTACTCCTGAAACCATACATTTCCAAAATCTTAAAAAGATAATCCCATTCTACCATATCAAACGCCTTTTCGGCGTCAAGTGAGATGGCAGCAACCGGAGACTGATCATTCGCTACTGACCACATGATATTGATGAGATACCTGATGTTATCAGAAGAGCTACGGCCCGAATAAACCCCACCTTATCTATATGTAAGAGATGTTATAAGCTTACTTAATTGGTTAGCCAAAATTTTTGACAACATTTTTACATCTAGGAGATTGGATAGTAACTTTTACACTTGCTTGGATCTTTGTCCTTTTTAAGAATCAGACTGATCCGGGCTTGTGTCATGGTTGGAGGAAGCTTTCCATTCTTTAATGATTCAGTATAAACTTCTAACAAAAGTGGAGCCAATTCTGTAGTATAGGATCAAAAAAATTCTGCGGTAAAACCATCTGGCCCCAGAGCCTTGCCAGTAGGTAGGGACTTAATTACCTCATCAAGCTCCTCCAAGGTTATCTCAGAATCAAGAGCGTTTTTTTGCTCAGTCTTCATTTTAGGAAGATCTAATGGATCCACAAAGTTTTCTAAGTAGACTAAGACGAGGAACTATAAAGATCAAGATAGAATTCTTTAAAGGCATTATTAATATCAATGGCTGAGGTAAAAATTTCACCCCCAGCAGATTTCACTGAGGGAATGATAAAAAGAGACTCTCTCTCTGCTTTATATATCTAGCCAGAAGCTTCCCTGCTTTGTTCCCCGACTCAAAGTATGACTGTCTTGCCCTGAATAACCAAAACTCCACTTTCTGCGACAAAATAGTATTATATCTATATTTCAATCGGGTCAGTTCTCTGAGGCCATCAGATGACATACGGCACTTCAGCTCTGCCTCTGCACTTTTAATATTTCCTTCCAACTCCACGAGTTCTCGTGCTTTGGATTTTTTGATGAATGAGGCATACTGTATGATCCGACCGCTAAGAACCACCTTAAGTGCTTCCCAATCCACACCCACAGAGGATACCGAGGACCAGTTGGTCTCCATATAAATATTGATTTCAGTCTTTAACATTTGTTGGAAATCAGGATTTTGCAAAAGGGATACATTAAGGCACCAACTATATGATTTCTTTTTCTCTATATGTGGCAACACCTCTAAACTCACCAGGGTGTGATCTGAGACTAAAATGTTTCCAATTGAGCAACCAACAACAGATTAAATGAGGGATTTGGATTTTTAAAAAAAAATCTATTATAGAATAAATCTTGTGGACTGATGAAAAAAATGTATAGTCTCTACCAGATGGGTTCAAAAGTCTCAAATATCTGTAAGCCCAAGAAGTGTCAATGTTGCTCTAGGGGGCTTATACACTTTTGCTTCACTATGATCAAGGACTGAGTCCATCAAAAGATTAAAGTCTCCTCCCAAAATTATATAATGAGGGGTGCCAGCAGCTTGCAGCATCCCTTCAAGATCTATAAAAAGGCCCTGATCACAGCGTTAGGTGCATAAATATTAGCCAAAATCAGACTTTGCCCCTGAATTTCTGCTAAAACAATAATGACTCTTCCTAATTTATTTTGTGACATTTGAATTGTAAATGTTTATTTACCAATATAATGACTCCCTTGCTCTTACTTGAGTCAACACTAAAGAAAACATGTCCACCCCATTTCTTCCCAAATTTTTCAGCTTCGTGCAGGGAAAGATGCATTTCTTGAAGAAACACTATATCATATTTCTTATGTTTAAGAAAAGAAATAACCTTCCTTCTTTTTACGGGGTGTCCCAACCCATTCACATTCCATGTGGAGAGAGATAGTACACTCATATTAACATTTTACATTTTGATATAAAAGAAAAAAATAAATTGTGTGCCAAAGACAAAATTATGAAGACCACATTTCAACATTAATGCAACAGTAAAACCCCGAACTTCCCCCCGAACAAAACAAACAGAAAAAAGAAAAATGTGCGCATTAACCCCGCGCACGACAGTGCCAACCGGTGTCAATCCCTTTAAACTTAAAGAGTCCATGTACGCCTACGAGAACCCCTGCGACAACTTTGCCATCAGATTGCTCAATTTTGCCTCACAAATTTGTAAGGCAAAATTACATAACATCAAATATTTTGTAAAACAAACCCCAGCCAATAGGCAGAATAAACACAAAGAACGTGTAGACTCATTCACAGAACTGTCTCGAAGGTGTGTTCCCTCACAAAACAAACTCCAGCTGATATAAAGCCGTTCAGTTTCCTTGGTCAGACAAACAAATCTTCAGTGAGCCAGCTGAAGAGTGCAGCAGATGACATAATCATTCCAATGTCCCACGAAAATACTCCACAAATCACACTCCAGCCAACAGGAGGCATAAGCACAAGGAACTGACAGATTCATCCATAACTGTCCCAAAGTAGTGTTATTTAACAAAACAAGCTCCAACTGCTAGGCGGGACAAGCACAAAAGGAAACGAAACACGCATCCCGGTTCCTCGGATGGTCAAGAGTCAATTCACTCGGAGGCCGCATAAAAGTGTAGATATTTTGCGGTCATCCGTAGTGTCTATTCTCAATCTGGAACTTCATTGTAAAAGTGATCTTCTGTCAATTCAAAAGTTTCTTTAAGGAAAAGTGTTAATCCACAAAACAAAACAAACTCCAACCACTCGGCAGAGCCAAAGCAAAAAGAAACAAAAATGGCGCCCAGCTTCCTCCGAAAGCCAGAGTATGTACAGTGAGTCAATCCACTCACAAGAAAAACACCCAATGGTTACTCACCCATTGTTTCAATAAAAGACATTGCCTGATTGGGACATGTAAATACTTTGATGCCGTCCTTGGTGTTTATACTCAGTCTGGCCGGAAACATCAGAGCAAAAGTGATCTTCCGCTGATGTAAGAGTTTCCAGATGGGCTGGTTTGAGTATTTCTGCTACTGTTGATCTCCTGGGATTTTCACATACAACAGTCTCTAGAATTTACTAAGAATGGTGCCAAAGACAAAAAACATCCAGTGAGCGGCAGTTCTGTGGACAGAAATGCCTTGTTGATGAGAGAGGTCAACAGAGAATGGCCAGATTGGTTCGAACTGACAAAGTCTATGGTAACTCAGATAACCACTCGTTGTGGTTGCCGTTGTTTTGGTGGCACGAGGGGGACCTACACAATATTAGGCAGGTAGTATTAATGATGTGGCTGACTGGTGTATATTTATTTTATATAAGTTACATCATTATTTCTGTGAAATAATGTCAGCACAAGCAAATAAATACATGCTACAATTGAGTGTGTCTTTAATTGTTCAATCACAAAGACGTTCCAATCTTTCTTTTCTCTTCCAAGATCAAAGTGACACATTAACAGAATTGTTTCCAGGCAGATAATACCCAGAAAGCTCCTTTTATCAACCACTGTCGATCTGTCTCTGATGTCAGCTCTAAAATATTCTCTTTCTTCTTAAAAAGCCTACAAAGCCTACCTGTGTGTCTTTATTTTAAGTTTTCCTGTCCTGTATTATTATTCTAACTTTCCCTCACATTTGAATCTGAGGAGAATGTGGGAGCACAAAGCACAATATAATAAATTACAAATGCTTCTCACAGCAGTATTCTGATAAGAAACCCACAGATTTTGGATATTTGAATTCCTTTTTTCTTTTTATAATACACAATCAACTTACATTTATGTAAATTACCAGTCATCTTGATTTATGTACAGTAAACGCAGATCACAACAAAAATGTTTCCTATAGTTTAGCTAATAAAATGTCAAATTATTTTGCCCAAGATGGAGCTTCGCAGCATTCATAAAGACTACAAGCCAGTTGTCCTCACTTTAAATATCATGCAGACTTTTAAGAGACTTAACCCTTCAGTATATGGCTCCAGTTCCTAGTCATAGACCATCTAAGCCTACTACAGTTTGCCTACCAGGCATGCATTTGTTTGTGTGATGTTCTGACATACAAAATCCACAGGGCATGGATGATCCCACTTTGAAAAGGATGACACCACTGTCAGGATTATGTTTGTCAGGTTATGCTTTATGTTATGACTTCTACACCATTTTCCTTCTCAAAACTTTCAGAACTCAAAACTTCCTCCACAGTCCAAAAAGATCATTTATTAGACTCAAGCTGCGCAATGTATGTTCTGAAATCCATGGATGTCTGACATCAAAAACCCAAAATATTAATAATGAGCACCAACATTTACGCATCAACAATGCCTATTTGGTGTACAGAAACTTGTTCCACCCAGTCATGCACACTACCTGGACCAGTCGAGTTTTTTTAGCGAGATTTTTGGCTAAAGCAAAATTTATAATTGTCAGATTCTATTGCAGATATGAAATGCTAAACATAATAATGACAAACAGTTCAGTCTTTCTCTCTGTTTAAGTAGACTAGAGCTTTGTCTATTGCCTACATAGAAAATAGCTGACCGGGAGTGTTACCAAGATGGCTGCAGAGTGAACTGAAGGGAATTATACCATATCCAACATGATTACTAAAATGGCATCTGCATGTCAGAGTTTATGGTCTTAAACTTTATTATCTGCTCTCATCCCCCTCTTGGTAAACATCAGTGCCTTTAAGCAGATACAGTGTGTTGAAATGACACCACGACCCAGTTTGTGTGTGTGTGTGTGTGTGTGTGTGTGTGTGTGTGTGTGTGTGTGTGTGTGTGTTTACAGCTGGGCTTATGTTTCTAGTGGGAATGCTAATTACCTTCATACAGAGTGCAGGTTGCAGATGTTCATGTCCCAGCTGGGGACCCTTCATATCCACTTTAATTTGTGGACATGCACATATGGTATTTCAAGCCCTGTATGGGGATATCTTTATATTAATGAATAGAGTTGGTGAATTAGGGACAGATTCTATCTAACAGCCCAATCAACATTTTACATTGATGATTTTGGCACCCATTTCTATAAATGCTACTATAAATGGAAAGTAATAGTTTTGCCATTGTATTTAACATTATTAAAATACCAATTAATAATAGTGATGGTTTCTTACATTTATATACTTTAAAATGTTGCAACAGTTGCCATAGTGTGCCAGAACACTCACAACACACCAGCTATCACTGGAGAGAAGGGCCACATCAGTGGAAGTGATGAAGCAAATTATATAGGGATTATTAGGCAGCCATGATGAATAGAGGCCAATGGGAAAATTTGCTCAACTCACATTTTTGCTCCACTGATGGTTAGGTTTAGGGTAAGGGGGTAGGGTTAATAAAATATGGATTCCTATTGACTGAATTAGTCTACATCATTTACAACTAAAAATACACTCACTTTTGGCACCACACTGTGGACATTTCTCCTCAACAACATTTCCAGCTTCGGCCACTGGGGGCAGTAGTTCGTGTTTTGGGTGTTTTGGGGTAATACAGGCATCAAGAAAACGTCATGGTTACTTGTGTAACCTCCGTTCCCTGATGGAGGAAACGAGACGTTGTGTCGATGTAGTGACACTAGGGGTCACTCTTGGGAGCCCGAGACACCTCTGGTCTTTGATAAAAGGCCAATGAAAATTGGCGAGTGGTATTTGCATGCCACTCCCCCGGACATACGGGTATAAAAGGAGCTGGTATGCAACCACTCATTCAGGTTTTATGCTGAGGAGCCAAGACAAGGTCCGGACATTTCAGCGGGTAGTTCAGCATTGTGGCAGGAGGGACACAACATCTCGTTTCCTCCATCAGGGAATGGAGGTTACACAAGTAACCATGACATTCCCTATCTGTCACTCACTCGACGTTGTGTTGATGTAGTGACATTAGGGGTCCCTATATGAAACGCCACAACTATCTGAACTGTGTTACGTGAACTGGTGGTGTGTGACGGGCAGACCACTGTGTGCCTCATAGCCAGCACACCAGGTCGACACGTAACCTCCCCCAATGTAGTTATGTCTCCCTCCCAAGGGGAAGACACTGCGGAGACCACACCTCCCCCAAAGAGAAGGGGGGATATTTAAGTGGAAAAATACATCACATGGTCTTTCCGACCATGTGGAGAGTTTTCAAGGTAGATCCTACCCAACAGGGGAGGAGTTACTACAAACATGGAGATGCAGTTTGCCAACAGGGAAACGAATTAGCGGAAGATATACATCGCATGGGGTTAGCCTTACAGGGAACTGCCACGTGCGGAGCACCTACCCCCGAACAGGACTCTTAGTTAGCACGTGTACTGGGCCGGCAGCGAGTCTCTTCAAAAACTCGACTGCCACAGGGCTCGGAGGAATTCAACCAGGGAACATAGTTTGTGAACACTACTGGGAATTAATGGCACACGTCTTCAGCTCAAAAGGAGGCGGAAGGCGCCATGTGCAAGCGTTACAGCTGGCCAGCTATCCCGGGCTTATCCACTTGTATTGCGTGCCACTACCTGGGACGAAACCGGTTCCACCCGGAGGTTGTAGAACCTTGCAAAGGTGTTGGGTGTTACCCAGCCTGCTGATCTGCAAATGTCTGTTAGAGAGGCACCCCTGGCCAGGGCCCAGGAGGCCGCTACATCCCTGGTAGAATGGGCTTGTAGCCCTACCGGGGGCGGCATGTCCTGGGTGTGATATGCCATAGTTATGGCGTCAATGAGCCAGTGGGCGATCCTCTGCTTGGAGACAGCGCTTCCTTTCCGCTGTGCACCAAAGCAGACAAAGAGCTGCTCAGAGATCCTAAAGCTCTGCGTACGATCCAAATAGATGCGTAAAGTGCACACCGGACACACCAACGACAGGGCTGGGTCTGCCTCCTCCTGGAGCAGTGCTTGCAGGTTCACCACCTGGTCCCTAAAAGGGGTCATGGGAACCTTGGGCACATAGCCCGGTCGGGGTCTCAGGATCATGTGAGAGTAACCTGGACCGAACTCCAGGCACTTTTCGCTGACAGAGAACGCTTGCAGGTCTCCTACTCTCTTGATGGAAGTGAGCGCAGTCAGGAGGGCAGTCTTGAGCAAAGGCTCAAAGGGGGCTCTCTGTAGACCCTGAATAACTACAGAGAGGTCCCATGAGGGAACGAGGCATGGTCTGGAGGAATTCAGCCTCCTGGCGCCTCTTAGGAACCTGATGATCAGGTCGTGCTTCCCAAAGGACTTACCATCGAATGTGTCGTGGTGTGCTGCTATGGCAGCAACGTACACCTTCAAGGTGGAAGGGGACAGCCTCCTTTCCAACCCCTCCTGCAGGAAGGAAAGCACTGATCCGACTGCGCATCTCTGGGGGTCTTCCCGTTGGAAAGAACACCACTTAGCGAACAGGCGCCTCGTAGAGGGGGCCCTAGCCTGAGTGATCATGTCTACCACCGCAGGTCCAGGGGCCAGACATGGAGATTCCAGAGGTCTGATCGCGGGTGCCAGATGGTGCCCCGTCCCTGAGAAAGAAGGTCCTTCTTCAGGGGAATTCGCCAAGGAGGGAGGGGGGGTGCTGTCGCGAGGAGCGTGAGGTCCAAGAACCATGTCTGGGTGGGCAGTAGGGTGCTACCAGGACGACCTGCTCCTCGTCCTCCCTGACCTTGCACAGGGTCTGTGCAAGTAGGCTCACTGAGGGAAATGCATATTTGCGCAGGCCAGGAGGCCAGCTGTGTGCCAGCACGTCTATGCTGAGGGGGGCCTCGGTCAGGGCGTACCAGGGCGGGCAGTGGGAGGATTCTTGGGAGGTGAACAGGTCCACCTGTGCCCCTCCGAATCAACTCCAAATCAGCTGGACCACCTGAGGGTGGAGTCTCCACTCTCCCCTGAGGGTAACCTGCCGTGACAGTGCGTCTGCTGTAGTATTGAGGTTGCCCGGGATGTAAGTGGCTCGCAGCGACTTGAAGTGCTGCTGACTCCAGAGGAGGAGATGGTGGGTGAGTTGTGACATACAACGAGAGCGCAGACCGCCTTGGCGGTTGACATATGCTACCATTGCCTTGTTGTCTGTCCGAACGAACACATGCTTGCCCTGGATCAACGGCCGAATCCTCCGCAGGGCGAGCAGAATTGCCAACAACTCGAGGCAGTTGATGTGCCAATGCAGTCGCGGGCCCGTCCACAGGGCTGAAAAGATGGTGACAGAATGGCGTGATGACCACGCGATGTGTCCCGTGGCGCCATGCCCATCTCGGGACTCGAGTCTGAAGCCAGTGCTGAAGCAGTCTCATATATATACATACATATATATACATATATACATACTTATACATACACACACACACACATACACACATACATATACACTACTGGTCAAAAGTTTTGAAACACTCATTCTTTATTATAATTTTTTTTTCACGTTTTAGAATAATAGTAAAGTCATCAAAACTATGGAATAACATAAATGGAACTATGGCAATTATGTTGTGACTAAACAAAATCCAAAATAAATCAAAACTGTGTTATATTTTAGCATCTTCAAAGTAGTCACCCTTTGCCTAGAAATTGCAGACATGTACTCTTGACATTTTCTCAACCAACTTCTTGAGGTATCACCCTGGGATGCTTTTTAAACAGTACTGAAGGAGTTCCCATCAATGTTAGGCACTTATTGGCTGCTTTTCTTTATTATTTGGTCCAAGTCATCAATTTCAAAAAAGTTTTTTTTTTTAATTAAATTTTAGTTTTATTATGAAATAAATGAATATGGTGGCACAATTATATTTTTGTCTACAAAACTAATTTCAAACATTTAAGCATACGCCTTCAGATCAAAAGATTTTTAAGATCATGAGAAACATTTCAATCAAGTGTTTCAAAACTTTTGACCGGCAGTGTACATACGGTACATATACACATATATACATATATACACATATATGAATATATATACATACATATACATACATACATACATATATACACACATACATACACATATTTAGTGCAAATCTAAATACAAATCGGTTATGTACAGTGCAAGAATGTAATGGCAGAAGAGGTAGGATGTGTTGGATAATATAAAAAGACTAAGCTGTGTATTGCACATTAATTATTGCTCAAAGGGGCAGTTTAAACTGTTCATGAGATGGATAGCCTGGGGGAAAAAAACTGTTCCTGTGCCTGACGGTTCTGTTGCTCAGAGCTCTGAAGCGTCGGCCAGAAGGCAACAGTTCAAAAAGGTAGTGGTCAGGGTGAGTGGGGTCCAGAGTGATTTTTCCAGCCTTCTTCCTCACTCTGGAAGTGTATAGTTCTTGAACGGGGGCAGGGGGCAACCAATAATCCTCTCAGCAGTCCGAACTGTCCTTTGTAGTGTTCTGATGTCTGATTTCATAGCTGAACCAAACCAGACAGTTATTGAAGTGCAGAGGACAGACTCAATGACCGCTGAGTAGAACTGTATCAGCAGTGCCTGTGGCAGGTTGAACTTCCTCAACTGGCGAAGAAAGTACAACCTCTGCTGGGCCTTTATCGCAATGGAGTCAATGTGGGTCTCCCACTTCAGGTCCAGAGATGGTAGTGCCCAGGAACCTGAATGACTCCACTGCTGCCACAGTGCTGTTTAGAATGGTGAGGGGGGACAGTGTTGGGGGGTTCCTTCTAAAGTCCACAATCATTTCCACCGTTTTGAGTGTGTTCAGCTCCAGGTTGTTTTGACTGCACCAGACAGCCAGCTGTTTAACCTCCCTTCTGTATGCAGACTCATTGTCATCTCTGATGAGGCCGATGACAGTGGTGTCATCTGCAAACTTCAGGAGCTTGACAGAGGGGTCCTTGGTGATGCAGTCATTGGTGTAGAGGGAGAAGAGTAGTGGGGAGAGCACACATCCCTGGGGGGCACCAGTGCTGATTGTACAGGTGCTGGAAGTGAATTTCCCCTGTCTCACAAACTGCTGCTTGTCTGTCAGAAAACTGGTAATCCACTGACAGATAGACATGGGAACAGAGAGTTGGTGTAATTTAGTCCGGAGAATAGCTGGGATGATGTTGTTGAAAGCCGAACTGAAGTCCACAAAAAGGATCCTTGCATATGTCCCTGGTCTGTCCAGATGTTGCAGGATATGATGCAATCCCATGTTAACTGCATCATCCACAGACCTGTTTGCTCAATAAGCAAATTGAAGGGGATCTAGAAAGGGTCCAGTGATGTCCTTCAGGTGGGCCAACACCAGTCTCTCAAATTACTTCATGACCACAGACGTCAGGGCGACAGGTCTGTAGTCATTAAGTCCTGTGATTTTTGGTTTCTTTGGGACGGGGATGATAGTGGAACATTTGAAGCAGCATGGGACTTCACACTGCTCCAGTGATCTATTGAAGATCTATGTGAAGATGGGGTCCAGCTGGTTAGCACAGCATCTAAGACATGCAGGTGAAATGCCATCTGGGCCCTGTGCTTTCCTTATCCTTTTTTTTTGAAAGACGTGGCTCACATCACATCATCTTCACAGATCTTAAGAGCAGGTTGAGTAGCAGGAGGGGGGTTGCAGGAGGTGTTGGTGTTTGTGTGAAGTCAAGGTCAGAGTGGGTGTGGGGTGTGAGATTGGCCCTTTCAAATCTACAGTAGAACACATTCAGGTCATCAGCCAGTTGTTGGTCCACCACAGGGTTGGGGGTAGGAGTCCTGTAATTCGTAAGTTGTTTCATGCCACTCCACACTGATGCAGGGTCGTTAGCTGAAAAAAATTTTTCAGCTTCTCAGAGTATCTTCTTTTAGCAATTCTGACTCCCTTATTCAGTGTGTTCCTGGCCTGATTGTTCCAAACTTTATCCCCAACTGTGTAAACATCCTCTTTGGCCTGACGAAGCTGCCTGAGTTCCGCTGTAAACCATGGTTTGTCATTGTTAAATGTTAAATAAGTCCTAGCAGGAATGCACATATCCTCACAGAAACTGATTTATGATGTAACAGTATCTGTGAGCTCATCCAGGTCTGTGGCTGCAGCCTCACAAACACTCCAATCAATGCAGTCAAAGCAGGCTTGTAGTTCCAGCTCTGCTTCGTTGGTCCATCTCTTTACAGTCCTTACTACAGGCTTTGCAGATTTTAATTTCAGTCTGTAGGTTGGAAGAAGATGAACCAGACAGTGATCAAATAGTCCCAAAGCTGCTCTAGGGACAGAGCGATATGCGTCCTTTATTGTTGTGTAGCAGTGATCCAGTATATTTCTGTCTCTGTTTGGGCATGTAATGTGCTGTTTGTATTTGGGCAGTTCACGTGTGAGGTTTGCTTTGTTAAAATCCCCAAGAATAATAATAATAATAACTGAGTCCGGGTATTGTTGTTCTGTGTCTGTGATTTGATCCGCCAGCTGTTGCAGCATGGCATTCAAACACGCGTTTGACGCGATATACACACTCACCAGAATAAACGAGGAAAACTCCCACGGCGAGTAGAAAGGCTTACAGTTAATAAAGAGCACTTCCAAATTAGGACAGCACATCTTCTTTAATGTTGTTACATCTGTACACCAACTGTCATTGATGTAAAAGCATGTTCCACCGCCTCTTCTTTTCTCCGTTAATACCGCGATGTGATCCGCTCTGAACAGCTGAAAGCCCAGCAGATGTAACGCGCTGTCTGGAATAGCTTCACTCAGCCAGGTTTCTGTGAAGCACATGGCAGCAGAGGTTGAAAAGTCCTTGTTTGTGTGGGTGAGGAGATGTAGTTCGTCCGTTTTGTTAGGAAGAGAGCAGAGATTCGCAAGATGAATACTCGGCAGCATTGTTCGAAAGTCCCGCCGACGGAGCTTGACCAGCGTGCCTGCTCGTCTCCCTCACCTGCGTCTCATAGCGCGTTTAAACAATACAGCTGCGCCTCCGACTAAAATGTCAAACAAAACGTCCGAATATTCAAAATCCGGGAAAAGATTGACTGGTATATACTGTTGAATGTTCAGCAGTTCATCTCTGGTAAAGCTGACTGGAAAAAGATTACTAAACGCAGGACAAACCAACAAAAACAACAAAACAATAGAAGCGTCCACACTGAGGCGGCCATCCGTGGTGCCATCATGATGTATTTCAGCACCGAGTACTCCAGGAGGTTGGCGACTGGAAGCTTTTGTGCTGCAATCTGGGCTTCCCAGGTCAGCAGTTGCAGAAGATGGTCTGCACACTGTTCCAGCGGCCATTTCAGTGCTCAATGAGCTCAAGGAAGGCCTCCGGATCATCTTGAGGCCCCATCTTTGTGAGCAACATGTTTGGGTGCACTGCTGCCGAGGACGGGGATGCCGCCCCTTCCTGTGGTACTAAGATCCGCAGCACCCGCCGGTCCTTCTCCAGGGCCCGAAGGAGCACCTCAAAGCGCTGTTGCTGCTCTCTCCGAAGTGCCATAAGGGCCTGGTGTTGGCCCTGGTGGATGCTGGCAAGGGACCTGAAGACTTCCTCCAGCGGTGATGACTCCATGACAGCGTATCCTTCCTCTATTCCCGGGTTTCAGCACCAGTGTAACATATTCGAGGGATGAGGAAGCGGGAGACGGCAAAACCAACTCAGAGGTTAATTTATTTACACACACAAACATGTTCGCTTTTCTGCGTAACGGTGAAGCTTCATATATATACACTCAAATGGAAATAGCAGCGCCAACACACACAAAGCTTGTCAGCTGGGGCTCTCTCTCCCTCACTCTGAGGCCTAGCCCATTTAATTCCCCCATCTCTCACTGTGAACTAAGAAACAGCAATTATCAGCAATTCATCTCAGGTGAAAACCCTTACCGTTTCCTCTATCTCCAGACGAACGCTCGACCATGCCCATGCCTCCACACATAGTATAATTGACCATGCATCTAGGCAATCAATGTTCCCTACATAGCTCTGCTCATGTTCTGTTCTGTCAATATTTCATGTCCATGTACAGTGGTAAGAAAAGGTATGTGAACCCTTTGGAATTAGCTGTTTTTCTACATTAATTGATCATAAAATGTGAAATCATATTTATCAAAGTCACAAGTAGACAAACACAATGTGCTTAAGCTAACAACACACAAACAATTATAATCTTTTATGTCTTTATTGAACACATCCCATTAAAAATTGACAGTGCTGTGGAAAAAGTAAGTGAACCCTAGGATTTAATAACTGGTTGGTCCTTCTTTGGCAGCAATAACCTCAACCAAGCATTTCCAGTTGCTGTGGATTAGATCTGCACAATGTTCAGAAGAAATTTCGGACCATTCTTCCTTACAGAACTGCTTCAGATCAGCCATATTCTTAGGATGTCTGGTTTGAATGGCTCTCTTGAGGTCATTCCACAGCATCTCTATTGGGTTAAGGTCTGGGCTCTGACTGGGCCACTCAAAAGGTGGATTTCCTTTTTTTGAAGCCATTCTGTAGTAGATTTACTTTGATGTTTAGGGTCATTGTCCTGCTGCATCATTTTTCCTTGATGATTGCAAGCGGTCCAGGCCCCGAAGCAGCAAAGTAGCCCAAATCATGATTTTCCCTCCACTGTAGTTCACTGTTAGTATGATGTTTTAATGTTGGTATGTGGTGCCCTTTTTACACCATATGTAGTGCTGCGTGTTCTTTCCAAAGAATTCAACCTTAGTTTCATCAGTCCACAAAATATTTTCCCAGTAGCATTGTGGAGTGTCAAGGTGGTCTTTGGCAAACTTCAGGCGTGCAGCAATGTTTCGTGCCATGAACACCATTCCTGTTAATGTTTTCTGTATAGTAGACACATGAACATAGATGTTACCCAGTTCCAATGATTCCTTCAATTCTTTAACTGTCACTCTAGGGTTATTTTTTTTCCCTCATTGAGCATTCTGCAGTGTGACCTTAGAGTCATCTTGGCTGGACGGCCACTTCTAGGGAGAGTAGCCACAGTACTAAATCATCTCCATTTATAGACAATTTGTCCAACTGTGGACAGATGAATATCTAAGCTCTTCAAAATAACTTTGTGACCCTTTCCAGATTTTTGCAAAGCAACCATTTCTTGATCTTAGGTCTTCTGAAATCTTTTCTTGTGAGGCATGGTCCACGTTAGTAGATGCTTTTTGTGAATAGCAAACTCAAAATGTTTGAGTGCTTTTTATAAGTCAAAGTAGCTCTAACCCACACCTCCAATCTCGTTACAATAATTGGATGCCAGGTTTGCCAACTCCTGACTCTAATTAGCTTTTTGTCATCTTTAGCCTAGGGGTTCACTTACTTTTTCCACAGCACTATGAATGTTTTATGGTATTTGTTCAATAAAGACATGAAAGATTATACTTGTTTTTGTGTTGTTAGCTTAAACACATTGTGTTTGTCTATACTTGTGACTTTAATGAAGATGAGATCACATTTTATGCCAATTAATGCAGAAAACCAGCTAATTCCAAAGGGTTCACATACATTTTCTTGCCACTTTATGTATTTCTTTGGTAAGTAGCCATGGAATAAGTGTGGTCCACTTCAAGTCAAGGTTCATTTTGCGATAATGACTGGTTGGCTGTACATTATCCCTTAATATAGACTTAACCTAGTCTAGCAATGCTATAGTAAGTAGCGACAAAAAGGATTAGTAATTCCAGCCTTACAGTTTGTCAGAAGAAATTTCAGAGTTCAGACTTCAAGCCAAAACTGTCCAGTCAACTCTTTCATAACTTCACTTGGGTTTTGTCTGTCTGTGCACTTTTGTCTGCCCCAAGTCTCTTCACCCCATGGGCAGTGGCACAGATGACAGCGGCATCGATCACAGCATGACATTGAAGCCAATCAACAGAGGAGGTTTACATACCCATCTCTCTCTATGGATTAAATGTGCTGGTCCTTCTCTTAGATGCTGATCCTGCTTACTTTTCAGAGTTGACACTGAAGCGATTTCCTTTATACAAAGAGGAGCCTGAACTTCAGTTGAAGTTACAAACTTGCTTTTGCTTTTTAGCTGAAAGGAAATTATTGGCCACATTCACACCAACATAATCACATGGGAAATCTACATGCTGCTTCCGAATGTTGCGTTTTTGCTCTAAAATTTAATTTTTAATGGTTAGGTTTAGGTTTGTGGTTTGGGTTAGGGAGTAGGGTTAATAAAATATGCATTCCTATTGACTGTATTAGGATACATCAATTACAACTAAAAATACAACTCACTTTTGGCACCACCTTGTGGACATTTCACTTCACAACACTTCCAGCTGGGAGCAGTAGTTCGTGTTTTGGGTGTCATCTATTTTTGTGTAATACAGGTGACAAGAAAAACTTTTATCATCTGTCAATTTGGTAGTAAACCAACATCTAAAAATGTTAATCTGCTGTTTTTAAACTGCCTTGCATTTCTAATTACTGCATTAAAACTAGTTATTCTGCTTGGTTCTGTTTACACTATACAGATTTAATGAAAATTAGTCTTTGAATCTTTTGGAAGTGAATTTGGTCGTGGAATGAGGTTGTCACTCCCTTAAATAACCAAACTGTGTACGGAATGGGATTAAACACTCAGAAAAGGAATGAAAACTGTATTTAGCTGCAGTATAAACGTGGCCGTTCACAGTCACACAAACTGAGGTGGTTTAATAAAAATATAAATGCTACACTGTAAATAGAAACTTATATAATGGCAATGCATGATGGTTTCATTTTCTTTCTGGCTTTTTATATCATGCATCTAATAGAAAATAAGCCCAATAATTATTTAATGGATAAGAAAATTAAGTTGTGGAATAAATCAATGAATGTTAAAATTCTAGCTTTCAGTCAGAACATGCATTGTGTTTCAGTAAGCCATTTCATTTCAAAAGTCTCTCTCATTTTCTCTGTATTGGTGTTTTAGGTGGTTTGGCCGGGGCGATCAGTACTCCTGCCCCCACTTCATCCCCCAGTCAATCACGAGATTCCAGTGGAGGAGATGGCAGTGCCCTGGAGAATGGGGTCGGACACCGTAGAAGTGCACGGGTGACAGGGCCTGAAAACTGGGGAATGATGTACAGTGACTCAGGGAATCCCTACTACAAAGTGTAAGAATGTTAATGATCAGTATGTGAAGAATATGTCCTTAAAGGGATAGTTCACCCAAAAAAGAAAATTCTCTCATCATTTACTCACACTCATGCATTCCCAGATGTGTATTACTTTCTTTCTTATGCTGAACACAAACAAAGATTTTTAGAAGAATATTTCAGCTCTGTTGGTCCACACAATGCAAGTGAATGGTGGGGAGAACTTTGAAGGTCCAAAAATCACAAAGGCAGCATAAAATAATCCATAAAACTCCAGTGATTTAATCTGTGTGTTCAGAAGAGATATGATAGGTGTGGATGAGAAACAGGTCAATATATAAGTCCTTTTTACCATAAATCTTCACTTTCACTTTCAAATTTTTAAAGTGGAGATTTATAGTTAAAGTGAAAAAGGAGATTTATGGTAAAAAAGAATTTTAAGGTGCACTAAATTAAGGTTAATTTAAGGTGCAATAAATTAAGAGCAATTTTGAAACATATGTATAAAATCATAACAAATCACATGAGATGAGATATCCAGTCATACCAGTAACCTTTTAAAAGCTGTTTTATTCTATGTTATGTTAGAATCATTCTATGTAAGAATCAACGTGACCAGCCAAACAGTACTCACTTAATCTGAGTAACCGTCCTGTTATTTGACACTTTCGCTCATTTATTAAAGTAATTATGGCTGAATATGAATAGTAAATGTCTACAATGGCATCTGTTACTGAAAACGACTGTGTTTGAATGATGCTGCATCCAAGCCACTAGGTGTCAGTGTAAGTCCAAGATGACAAATTAAAAAAATTACTGAATGCATTTTTAAATATTGATCTGTTTCTCACCTACACATATATCGATCGCTATGTCATTTCAGCGGGTAGTTCAGAGTTGTGGCAGGAGGGACACAACGTCTCATTCCCTCCATCAGGGAACGGAGGTTACGACAGTAACCGAGACGTTCCCCTTCTGTCACTCACTCGACATGTGTTGATGTAGTGACACTAGGGGTCCCTATACAAAACGCTTCGACTAACTGAACTGTGTTACGTGGACTGGCGGTGCGAGACTGGCAGACTTCTGCATGCCTCGTAGCCAGTGCATCCAGCCGTCACGTAACTTCCCCCAACGCTCTTACAGGTGTCAAATGGTCCCCTGCACCTCGGGGACAAGTCGACTACCCAAAATTAGGGACCGGCTGACCCAGCCGCGGCCTCTTCTCTTTTTACTCCCCAAAAGGAACAAAATCGTTCAGCTGGGGGCCATATAGGGTCCATTCATCGGGGGGTGTCCCTCCCAAGGGTCTTCACCACAGGGGAGGGGAAAGGCGCTATGCACAAGTGGTACACCTGGCCAGCTGTCCCGGAACTTACCTGTTCATACCTGACAACACATGGGACGAGACTGGCTCAACCCGGAGATTATAGAATCTCACAATGGTGTTGAGTGTTGCCCAGCCCGCTGCTCTGCGGATGTCTGCTAAAGAGGTGCCATTGGTCAGAGCCCAGGAGGCTGCCACACTCCTAGTAGAGTGGGCTTGTAGCCCCAAGGGGGGCAGCACATCCTGGGCGTGATACGCCATAGTGATGGCATCAATGACCCAGTGGGCGATCCTCTGTTTGGAGACAGCGCTCCCTTTCCGCTGTCCACCAAAGCAGACAAAGAGCTGCTCGGAGCTCCTAAAGCTCTGCATGTGATCCAAATAGATGTGCAAAGCATGCATCAGACACAGCAACGCCAAAGCTGGGTCTGCCTCCTCCTGGGGCAGCACTTGCAGGTTCACCACCTGATCCCTAAATGGGGTTATGGGAACCTTGGGCACATAGCCTGGTCGGGGTCTCAGGATCACATGAGAGTAACCCGGACTGAAGTCCAGGCACGTTTCGCTGACAGAGAACGCCTGCAGGTCCCCTACCCTCTTGATGAAAGTGAGTGCAGTCAGGAGGGCAGTCTTCAAAGAGAGTGCCTTTTGCTCCACTGACTCCAGGGGCTCAAATGGAGATCCCAGTAGGACCGGAAGGACCACAGAGAGGTCCCACGAGGGGATGAGATGCGATCTGGGGGGTTTAACCTCCTAGTGCCTCTCAGGAACCTGATGATCAAGTAGTGCTTCCCTAAATACTTACCGTCTACTGCATCGTGATGTGCCTATATTGCGGCTACATACACCTTCAAGGTGGAGGGGGACAGCTGCCTCTCCAGTCTCTCCTGCAGGAAGGAAAGCACTGATCCGACTGCGCATCTCTGGGGGTCTTCGCAACGGGAAGAACATCACTTAGCGAACAGACGCCACTTCAGGGCATACAGGCACCTCGTAGAGGGAGCCCTGGCCTGAGTGATTGTGTCTGCCACTGCAGGTGGTAGGCCACTTAGGTCTTCCGTGTCCCATCCAAGGGCCAGACATGGAGGTTCCAGAGGTCTGGAAGGTGCCCCATCCCTGAGAAAGAAGGTCCTTCCGCAGGGGAATTCGCCGGGGGGGGGGGCTGTTGCGATGAGCGTGAGGTCCGAGAACCAAGTCTGGGTGGGCCATTAAAGTGCTACTAGGACGACCTGATCCTTGTCCTCCCTGACCTTGCACAACGTCTGTGCAGTAGACTCACTGGGGGGAACGCATACTTGCGTAGCCCTGGGGGCCAGCTGTGTGGGAGCCTCGGTCAGAGCATACCAGAGCGGGCAGTGGGAGGATGCGAACAGGTCCACCTGTGCTTGACCGAATCAACTCCAAATCAGCTGGACAACCTGAGGGTGGATCCTCCACTCTCCCCTGAGCGTGACCTGCCACAATAGCGTGTCCGCTGTGCTGTTGAGGTTGCCCGGGATGTGAGTGGCTCACAACAACTTGAGTCGCTGCTGACTCCAGAGGAGGAGACGGCGGACGAGTTGTGACATGCGACGAGAGCACACACCGCCTTGGCAGTTGATGTACGCTACCATTGCCATGTTGTCCGTCCGGACCAACACGTGCTTGCCCTGGATCAACGGCAAAAGCCTCCGCAGGGCGAGCGATACTGCCAGCAACTCGAGACAGTTGATGTGCCAACTCAGTCACGGACCAGTCCAAGGACCGGCGGCTGCGCACCCGTTGCACACGGCGCCCCAGCCATGCTTGGAGGCATCCATCGTAACCACGATGTGCCTGGAGACCTAGGGAACCCCTGCCCTAGGGGAACCCCTGCCCATAGAAACGCCAGGTCGGTCCAAGGGCTAAACAGATGGCGGCAGACCGGCGTGACGAGCACGCGGTGTGCGCCATGGCGCTATGCCCATCTCGGGACTTGAGTCTGAAGCCAGTGCTGAAGCAGTCTCATATGCATCAACCCGAGTGGCGTGACCGCCGCTTAGGATGCCATATAACCCAGGAGCCTCTGAAATAATTTCAGTGGGACAGACATTTTCCACCTGAATGCTCTCAGACAGTTCAGCACCAACTACGCACGCTCACTCGTGAGGCGCGCCATCATTGAGACTGAGTCTAACTCCATGCCGAGAAAAGAGATGCTCTGAACCAGGGAGAGCTTGCTCTTTTCCCAGTTGGCCTGAAGCCCCAACCGGCTGAGGTGCCTGAGCACCAGGTCCCAGTGCACACACAACAAGTCCCGTGAGTGAGCTAGAATCAGCCGGTCATTGAGATAATTGAGGATGTGAATGCCAACTTCCCTTAATGGGGCATGGGCTGCCTCTGCAAACTTCCTGAGGGTGCAAGGTGACAGGGACAGACCGAAGGGGAGGACCTTGTACTGGTACGCCCAGCCCTCGAAAGCAAACCACTGGAAGGGTCTGTGTCGAGGTAGAACCGAGACATGGAAGTACACATCCTTCAGGTCTACCGCCGCGAACCAATCTTGATGCCGGATGCTCGCCAAAATGCGTTTTTACATCAGCATCTTGAACGGGAGTCTGTGCAAGGACCGGTTCAGAACTCGCAGGTCCAAGATTGGCCGCAACTCACTGCCTTTTTTTGGGTACGATGAAGTAGGGGCTGTAAAAGCCCTTCCTCATCTCAGCTGGAGGAACAGGCTCTATCGCGTCCTTCCGTAGAAGGGACGCGATCTCCGCGTGCAAGGCAGCGGTGTTTTCGCCTTTCACCGAAGTGAAGCGGACGCCCTTGAACCTGGGCTGGCGCCTGGTGAACTGAATCGTGTAGCCGAGTCGGACGGACCTGATCAGCCACCGTGACGGGTTGGGGAGTGCGAGCCACGCCCCTAAGCTCCGAGCGAGGGGGACCAAGGGGACAATTGCGTCGGATGTATTTGCGGGTGGGGCCTCGCGATGGGGCAGAGCCTGAGGTGCCAATCGTGGCTATGCTGAGTCCAGGAACATCGAAGCACTTACCTGGCTCCTTACACCCACTGTAGGAGCGGTCTGGGAGGGGGGAGGAGGGGAATTGTCCTCACGACCCATCGTGACCGTCGTGTCGAGGGTGGGATTGTGCCACAGCTTGGCGCGTGGGGGCAGGAGGCCCGCCTCCGAGGCGTCGTACCTGACAAAAAGAAACGGTGCCCGGTGGTTGTGATAACGACGGCCGTGGACGCCGACTGTGTGACCCAGGAAGTGAGGAAACCTCTCTTTTCTTGAAAATGTGGGTACCGCAGCCGCTGGGATGGCTTTCCCTCTGACAAAAGAAAGCCACAACCGCAACGTTGCCATGGTCATGCTCTCGCAATGAGGACACGAACCATCCATGAAAGATGTCTCTGCGTGGGAAGCACCCAAACACGTGAGACAGTGATCATGGCCGTCAGAAGCGGAGAGATAGCGACCACATCCAGGAATAATACACAAATGAAAAGTCATCTTGAAAAAGACATTTTCGTAAGTGCCACACTTTTAGTAGAAAATATTCTCTTTATGAGGAAAGAATATACTCTTTTAGCTGCTGAAGCACCCAGGGGTGTTCTCTGCACAACGCAGGTGCAAGAGGGGGAGAAACTGCTGTAACGCGCTGTAAATCCATCAGCTTCACTCGATATAGAGGTGAATGGATCGGCAAAGTAATTCAGCTCGCTGAACACAACCGTTCGGCTCCGAAGAAAATATCTGAATGAGTGGTTGCAAGCCAGCTCCTTTTATACCCGTATGTCCAGGGAAGTGGCATGCAAATTCCACTCACCAGTTCCCATTGGCTTTTTCTCAAAGATCAGAGGTGTTTGGGGCTCCCAAAGGCGACCCCTAGTGTTACTACATTGACACAACATCAAGTGAATGACAGAAGGGGAACCAAAGTTTAAAGCACTAAAATCTTTACTAAACAATCATTAACAGTTATAATGTACAATCATAATAGAAAATATAGTTATCCTTTGTAGTACTTAATGCAATAATGAGCAACTAGTGAATAATGCAATGTATACTATATAAATTTGTAGGTTCTACTAGTTGTTTAGATCAGTTTTACTATCAGAAATAATTAATAATTTTTTCTTTAGTTATTAATTAATATTTAAATTAAATAATAGAATCTAACTCATTAAAGCCTCATACGGGGCACCAGTAAATGTAGTGCGCTACGTTCAAGAGCGGGTTTGGTTATTAGCAATAATTAATAATTATCAAAGATAATCATCAATTATTAAAATCAATAGATCATTGATTTGAATCAGTGTTAGCTCTTTTAATCCTTCACATCAACAATCAAAGATAACCATCAAATTCAATAGAATATTAATTATTATCAAAGATAATCATTAATTATTAAAATCAGTGGAACATTGATTAGAATTAACACTAGCTTATTGATCCTTCAAATTCAGCAATCATCTAAGATAATTGTCAATTATCAAAATCAATAGAATATTAATAAGGATTAATATCACCGGGGCACCACCCTGGTATCAGGGACTAATAACCAGATAGTATAACAGTCTATTAGATTGTTCTCTTAGAAAAATCGACATCCGAAGAATATTGACCTTCGAAAAGAAACAATGAAGGCTTGAATCTGAGCACTGACATCCCCTGTCAGCATTTGACACAGGTGTATGCAAAACAAACCAAAACACTACTCTTTGAAATATAACAAAGTTTATTTATGCAGTAATATCAATTAATAATCAATACAGTGCAGTCAATAAACTTCCAACTTCCAACTACAAACTAAACAGTGATATGATTAGATATGGTAACCAAAATAAGCCTATAACACGAGAGGAAGGTAGGTGTGTTTGTGTGTGTGTGTGTGTGTGAATGTGTGTGTGTAAGGTGTGACGCTCACAAAATTATGGATGTGACCCTCGTGGAGAGTACGTCATGCGAGATTTCCGGCCAGAGAATATGGCCGCGAATGTGGGCGGAGAGAAGCCGGCTAATGGCGTCTGCCCATTTACCCCGTGTCTCCGCTTGTACGATAACTTAGGGACAAAGCTGAGCTTTATCACGAAGTTTTGTACTAGCAAAAAGTGTGTGCGAGAATGTTTGTGAGGGGTTGCGTGTGCGTGGTTAGTACGAGAGAGAGAGAATAAAGTGGCGGCACCAAAGCCGTTTTCGCAATCGTGGGAGAGAAAGCAGCTGTTAGTTTATCACTCAGAGACGCGGTGGATGGTCTTTGATTCTTTAATGGATAAACTCAGTGTGCCGGTCTCACCCGCGATGGTGGAAATACACAACAGTCCAATGTGGTTGGACTACAACACAGCAGATCTCATTCGTGATAACAGTACATTACAGTAATACCTTGAGTATTATTAGCAGCAATGAGCGGACTCAGCGGTCTGTAAACTGTACAAGCAATAACCTTGATACACAAGAATAACACACTATAATATTCTATCTCTGCCCAGACGTAAACCTCTTACTTGAATCGTATGAGGACGCAGACAAATGTGTGTTCATCCGTCCTTTAACTCCGACTCGGTTCCTCGAGGCTCGGGTGATGACGGGAGGCCATTTCCTTGCTCTGTTGGCGGGCGGTACAGCTGCTGATTCTCGGTGGGCTGGCGGAGAAATCAGCAACGTTGACTTGATTGAAGAGGGAAGAGAAATCTTTTCTCTTCACTTCTGCAGGCAAACGGATGACGATGCGGATTGCTCGGCCGTCTCCTTCTGATCCGTTAGAGTGTTCGGTGGAACACAGAGTAATCTCAACTCATCCAGCGAGATGGAGATTGTATGGCCACAGTTTCAAGTCGGTTGTTACTTCCTTGTGCCACGAGGCTACACCTGAGAGCAGCGATAAGCTGCATCTACACATGGTGAGCAAAGTTGCTGGAAGCAAATCCCGGAAGCATCTCAGAGGTATTTCTACTCCTGATGACGTCGTGGTTGAGGGGCATTCTGTCGTGTGCCACATCCAATAGGAGTTGAGAGTTCGATCCTTTAGTGAGCAAGGCTTCATGGGATTTGTAGTCTGTTTTGGACTCCCTTTGTTTGATTTTGGCACAGTTTTTATCAGTAAGATTTATGACTTGTGTGTGGGCCTCAGTTAGGTTTTACAACTGTGTTAGGCCTGCCTTTGTCTTCTATCTGAATACATGAGGCCCAACAAATTACAATATATAATACATTACATAAGTTATGCATTATTAAATTTCCACTACACTTTTTTTTCTCCCATTTTTCTCCCCAATTTGGAATGATCAATTCCCAATGCTCTCTAAGTCCTCATGGTGATGTAGTGACTTGCCTTTTGGGAGCTAGACAGCCCAAGGACCCATTCACTTCCATTGTATGGAAAAGAGCAGCCTGGACAATTAGAAAGAAAGTCATACAACATGAGAGTGAGTAAATAATGACAGAATTTTCAGTTTTGGGTGAACTCTCCCTTTAAGTGTGTTGGTGTTTTTGCCCAACTGTTTTCCTACAGGCAAGTAGTGTGATTAACTTATATCACAACACTGACATCTTGTGGTATGTGTTTGTCCTGCAGTCCTCAGCTAAACCCATCCTCTTGGCTTAACCACCAAACTCACAGCAGAGAGAATGTCTGCATGACTGAATGTAAGATTTTACTCATCTATTCTATTCTATTCTATTCTGTTCTGTTCTATTCTATTCTATTGCTTTTTGCCTTGTCAGTTTTGTTCAGATTCAGGTCATTCAACAGTTTTATGTCAAATATTTTATACACTGTACATGCGGTAATTTTTTTTTATAAATAAACCATTCTAATTAATAATAAGAACTATATTAAACACTACTTCCTGTGTTGCTGAGAGCCTGCTACACCAGCCATGCAGACAGATTTGCATAGTTGTGTCAGTTACGTTAGGCTAAATGTTTAGTATCAGGTTTATTTTCCTGTGTCCTTTTGTGATTTATTGGGAGGAGCAGAACCAGCTCAGCTCTGGAAGTGGCAAGAAATAGGAAGAGTCCATCATAAACAATTCTGCACACCCTTTATACATTTTATTTACATTTATGCATTTGGCACGTGCTTTTATCCAAAGCACTTACAGTGCACTTATTACAGGGACAATCCCCCCAAAGCAACCTGGAGTTAAGTGCTTTTCTCAAGGTGGCTGTTGGGATATATATATATATATATATATATATACAGGTGCATCTCAATAAATTAGAATGTCATGGAAAAGTTCATTTATTTCAGTAATTCAACTCAAATTGTGAAACTCGTGTATTAAATAAATTCAATGCACACAGACTGAAGTAGTTTAAGTCTTTTGTTCTTTTAATTGTGATGATTTTGGCTCACATTTAACAAAAACCCACCAATTCACTATCTCAAAAAATTAGAATATGGTGACATGCCAATCAGCTAATCAACTCAAAACACCTGCAAAGGTTTCCTGAGCCTTCAAAATGGTCTCTCAGTTTGGTTCACTAGGCTACACAATCATGGGGAAGACTGCTGATCTGACAGTTGTCCAGAAGACAATCATTGACACCCTTCACAAGGAGGGTAAGCCACAAACATTCATTGCCAAATAAGCTGGCTGTTCACAGAGTACTGTATCCAAGCATGTTAACAGAAAGTTGAGTGGAAGGAAAAAGTGTGGAAGAAAAAGATGCACAACCAACCAAGAGAACCGCAGCCTTATGATTGTCAAGCAAAATTGATTCAAGAATTTGGGTGAACTTCACAAGGAATGGACTGAGGCTGGGGTCAAGGCATCAAGAGCCACCACACACAGACATGTCAAGGAATTTGACTACAGTTGTCGTATTCCTCTTGTTAAGCCACTCCTGAACCACAGACAATGTTAGAGGCGTCTTACCTGAGTTAAGGAGAAGAAGAACTGGACTGTTGCCCAGTGTTCCAAAGTCCTCTTTTCAGATGAGAGCAAGTTTTGTATTTCATTTGGGAACCAAGGTCCTAGAGTCTGGAGGAAGGGTGGAGAAGCTCATAGCCCAAGTTGCTTGAAGTCCAGTGTTAAGTTTCCACAGTCTGTGATGATTTGGGGTGCAATGTCATCTGCTGGTGTTGGTCCATTGTGTTTTTTGAAAACCAAAGTCACTGCACCCGTTTACCAAGAAATTTTGGAGCACTTCATGCTTCCTTCTGCCGACCAGCTTTTTAAAGATGCTGATTTCATTTTCCAGCAGGATTTGGCACCTGCCCACACTGCCAAAAGCACCAAAAGTTGGTTAAATGACCATGGTGTTGGTGTGCTTGACTGGCCAGCAAACTCACCAGACCTGAACCCCATAGAGAATCTATGGGGTATTGTCAAGAGGAAAATGAGAAACAAGAGACCAAAAAATGCAGATGAGCTGAAGACCACTGTCAAAGAAACCTGGGCTTCCATACCACCTCAGCAGTGCCACAAACTGATCACCTCCATGCCACGCCAAATTGAGGCAGTAATTAAAGCAAAAGGAGCCCCTACCAAGTATTGAGTACATATACAGTAAATGAACATACTTTCCAGAAGGCCAACAATTCACTAAAAATGTTTTTTTTATTGGTCTTATGATGTATTCTAATTTTTTGAGATAGTGAATTGGTGGGTTTTTGTTAAATGTGAGCCAAAATCATCACAATTAAAGAACCAAAGACTTAAACTACTTCAGTCTGTGTGCATTGAATTTATTTAATACACGAGTTTCACAATTTGAGTTGAATTACTGAAATAAATGAACTTTTCCACGACATTCTAATTTATTGAGATGCACCTGTATATATATATATATATACACACTACCAGTCAAAAGTTTTGAAACACGACTAAAATGTTTCTCATGATCTTATAAATCTTTTGATCTGAAGGTGTATGCTTAAATGTTTGAAATTAGTTTTGTAGACAAAAATATAATTGTGCCACCATATTAATTTATTTCAATATAAAACTAAAATGTAATTAAAAAAAAGTTTTTGAAATGGTTGACTTGGACCAAATAATAAAGAAAAGCAGCCAATAAGTGCCCAACATAGATGGGAATCGTACCTTGTCAGCGTCCTTTGACTTGATCAGGTTGAGCCAAAGGTGGTGCTCCTGGACCACCAGGGTTTACATCGCCTGCAGGAGAGCCATGGCATGCAGGGCGGAGGCGGCCTGTCCAGCAGCACCGTAGGCCTTAGCTGTTTAAAAAGCATCCCAGGGTGATACCTCAAGAAGTTGGTTGAGAAAATGTCAAGAGTACATGTCTGCAAATTCTAGGTAAAGAGTGACTACTTTGAAGATGCTAAAATATAACACAGTTTTGATTTATTTTGGATTTTGTTTAGTCACAACATAATTCCCATAGTTCCATTTATGTTATTCCATAGTTTTGATGACTTTACTATTATTCTAAAATGTGAAGAAAAAAAATTATAATAAAGAATAAGTGTTTCAAAACTTTTGACCGGTAGTGTATTTCAGGACCCTAAAAGCTAGCAATAAATGACTGTGTCTAAAACAGGCTGGTAAATAGCATAACTAATATTATATTTTACAGCAGTGTAAGGAAACTACCAAATATTATTTACTAAGATCAGGAGAAAGTGGCCAGCAGAAAGTTTCAGCCCAGCAGTCTGTTAGAAATACATCATTGATAAATGTAGAGGGTGGTATAACCACACATATTTCACATTTGAGGTGTGAGAGGGTCATAATGGCTTCTAAATACTTGCGTGCTTTAGTTATGTGTTTTTATTTTTTGGGAGAAATGCTATGGTACAATGCTACAATGGTTTGTGTGACTCCATTGTTCTACATGTTTTATATAAAAATTTGGACGGGCTTGGACATGCGAATACATACATTTACTGTTGCTTCTCCTACTTCATGTTGAACCTTTTCCATTACATTCGCTTCTCCTTCATAAAATGCCATATATTTTTTTCTCTTCTAGTGCAATGCTCGACTTTGCACCATCCATCTTTTGTTAAATTGTGCATTTTCACTTTTCTCCCAAGAGTCTGGCTGTCAGTCGAGCATCATGTTTACACCTGACATTATCCTCTCTCTCTCTCTCTCTGTTGTTTTCTGCTTTTTAGTGGTAGAGTTTACAGATCAGCCAAGTGAATTGAAAGGCTTCACTGTTCACACTCGTCTGTGTAAGGGCCCACGGGGCTTTGGCTTTAACATTGTGGGTGGCAGCAGGCCGAGGGAGTTCCTGCAGATTTATAGCATCACTCCTGGAGGACCTTCAACACTTAACACAGGTAACCACCCATATCACACTTCACACACCTACTGCGCTAGAGCACTGCGGTTAACCTGTAACCCTAGACCTAACCCTACCCCAATCCTTACCCTAACCCTTAACCCCTAAACCTACTCGTACCTCAACCTCAGTAGCAGCAAATGTGAATCTTGTGAGAATTTGGCAGAACAAATTGTAGTTACACAATAAATACAGTTGAAGTCAGAAGTTTACATATACCTTTGCCAAATACATTTAAACTCAGTTTTTCACAATTTCTGACATTTAATCGTAGAAACATTCCCTGTCTTAGGTCAGTTAGGATCACTACTTTATTTTAAGAATGTGAAATGTCAGGGGGCCTGGGTAGCTCAGTGAGTACTGACGCTAACTACCACCCCTGGAATCTGAGTGACTCCAGCCAGGTCTCCTAAACAACCAAATTGGCCCAGTTGCTAGGGAGGGTAGAGTCACATGGGGTATCCTCCTCGTGGTCGCGATGAGTGGTTCTTGCTCTCAATGGGGCGCATGGTAAGTTGTGCGTGGATCGCGGAGAATAGCATGAGCCTCCACATGCTGTGAGTCTCCGCAGTGTCATGCACAGCGAGCCACGTGATAAGATACCACCCAGATTGAGGTGAGTAACTGCGCCACCATAAGGACCTAGTAAGCAGTGGGAATTGGGCATGCCAAATTGGGGAAAAAAGGGGATAAAATAAAAAAATAAAATAAAAAAGAATGTGAAATGTCAGAATAATAGTAGAGAGAATGATTTATTTCAGCTTTTATTTCTTTCATCACATTCCCAGTGGGTCAGAAGTTTACATACACTTTGTTAATATTTGGTAGCATTGCCTTTAAATTGTTTGTACTTGGGTCAAAATGTTTTGGGTATCCTTCCACAAGCTTCCCACAATAAGTTGCTGGAATTTTGGCCCATTCCTCCAGAAAGAACTGGTGTAACCGAGTCAGGTTTGTAGGCCTCCTTGCTCGCACACACTTTTTCAGTTCTGCCCACAAATATTCTATCGGATTGAGGTCAGAGCTTTGTGATGGCAACTCCAATACCTTGACTTTGTTGTCCTTAAGCCATTTTGCCACAACTTTGGAGGTACACTTGGCATCATTGTTTGGAAGACCCATTTGCAACCGAGATTGAACTTCCTTGGCTGATGTCTTGAGATGCTGCTTTAATATATCCACATAATTTTCATTCCTCATGATGCCATCTATTTTATGAAGTGCATCAGTCCCTCCTGCAGCAAAGCACCCCCACAACATGATGCTGCCACCCCCATGCTTCACGGTTGGGATGGTGATCTTCGGCTTGCAAACCTCACCCTTTTTCCTCCAAAAATAACTATGGTCATTATGGCCAAAGAGTTTGATTTTTGTTTTATCAGACCAGAGGACATTTCTCCAAAAGGTAAGTCCCCATGTGCACTTGCAAACTGTAGTCTGGCTTTTTTATGGTGGTTTTGGAGCAGTGGCTTCTTCCTTGCTGAGCAGCCTTTCAGTTTATGTCAACATAGGACTCATTTTTACTGTGGATATAGATACTTTTCTACCTGTTTCCTCCAGCATCTTCACAAGGTCCTTTGCTGTTGTTCTGGGATTGATTTGCACTTTTTGCACCAAACTACATTCAATTCTAGGAGACAGAATGCATCTACTTCCTGAGCGGTATGATGGCTGCGTGGTCCCATGGTGTTTATACTTGCATACTATTGTTTGTACAGATGAAAGTGGTACCTTCAAGCATTTGGAAATTGCTCCCAAGAATGAAACAGACTTGTGGAGGTCCACAATTTTTTTTTCCGAGGTCTTGGCTGATTTCTTTTGATTTTCCCATTATGTCAAGCAAAGAGGCACTGAGTTTGAAGGTAGGCCTGAAAATACATCAAGTCAAGTCATTTTTATTTGTATAGCACCTTTCACAACACACATCTTTTCAAATCAGCTTTACAGAAGATCAGGCATTAACAGAAGATAAAACTGTAATATCTATAATGTCTTAGAGTCATCATTGTGTAGTTTGATACAATATGATTGTGTATTGTTTAAAAATAAGTAATTAAATAATAATTGTATTTATAACCCCAGTGAGCAAGCTGAAGGCGACTGTGGCAAGGAACACTAAACTCCATAAGATGTTGGTTAATGGAGGAATATAACCTTGGGAGAAACCAGGCTCACTGTGGGGGCCAGTTCCCCTCTGGCTAACATCATGAAAATAATGCCAATATTACATATGTATAGTGCAAGTCATGGTTTAAAATTATTAAACTAAGTAAGTGTTAAGGGTCAGTGTTTAAAACAAAGATTTTGTAAGAACTGTAAGATTAATGACTAATGTCTTTGAAGTTCATCCTGGATTAACTGCAGAAGTTCATATAGATGCAATTGTCCTTGTTAGTTGGCTGATGAAGGTTTTTGTTGGCAATTAAATGATAGTCTATGTATTCCATTTCAAGAGTGTAGTCCATCATTAGACCGAGGTGATGTAGGCAAAGATCAGTTAGGTGCATCGCAGTTCAACCTGGCCGGTAATTTCGGTGAGGTCTATCCTAAGTCCAAGGTTCAGGCAATGGCATATGAAGTATCCCATGTCTTATGGTTGGAGTTGGCATCAGTTCATCTTCTGAAGTCCATCGTAATAGACTGAAGTGATGTTTGGCTGGCACCGGCTGCTGTCATCACACAGCAACACATAGCAGTGGAGTCCAACACCAAGCAGGAACGGAGCTGGATCTGGCCGGTTCTGGTGACCTCAGGATAGGAGTCCCGAGGTTGAGACAGGGAAACAAATAAAACAATATTAGCATAGATGCCATTCAGTTTATTGCAGAGGATCATGATCATTGTTTATGGTTCCAGCAGACCTAACTAAAGCAGCCTAATTGTGAGTTGAAGGATAAATTAGGTGTATGCCCGGCTAAATAGATGAGTGTGTCTGCATCTCGAACAGTGTTAGAGAGACTATTCCATAATTTAGGAGCCAAATATGAAAAGGATCTACCACCTTTTGTGGATTTTGATATTCTAGGAACTATTAACAAGCCAGAATTTTGCGATCGTAATGACCGTGATGGAATATAGCATGGTAGAAGGTCACTTAAGTACTTCAGAGCTAGACCATTCAAAGCTTTGTACATAGTTAACAGAATTTTAAAATTAATACGAAATTTAACAGGTAGCCAATGTAACAATGATAAAATGGGGCTAATATGATCACATTTCTTGGTTCTAGTCAGCATTCTGGCTGCTGCATTTTGAACCAATTGAAATGTATTTATTGATCTTGCTGGACATCCTCCCAGTAATGCATTACAATAATCTAATCTTGAGGTCATGAACGCATGAATTAGTTTTTCAGCATCAGCAATAGAGAGCATGTGTCGTAATTTTGCAATATTTCTTAGGTGGAAGAATGCTGTTCTACAAACATTGGTAATTTGATTTTCAAAGGACAGATTGGTATCAAATATAACACCTAAGTTCTTCGCTGTTGAAGATGATGTAACAGTACATCCATCGAGGGTCAAATTATATTTTAGCAGCTTATTTTTAGAGGTTTTTGGTCCAATAATTATTACCTCTGTTTTGTCGGAATTGAGTAGAAGTACATTTCTGGCCATCCAATCTTTTATTTCATTGATACACTCTGCTAATTTGGAGAATTGTGAAATCTCATCAGGTTTTGAAGAAATATAAAGTTGGGTATCGTCGGCATAACAGTGGAAACTTATTCCACGATTCCTGATAATATCTCCCAGGGGAAGCATATACAAGGAGAAAAGCAAAGGCCCTAAAACTGATCCCTGTGGCACTCCATACTTCACTTTTGTTTGGTTTGACAATTCATCATTTACATAGACAAAGTGGTAGCGGCCTGCTATATAGGACCTAAACCATGCTAATGCAACTCCACAAATGCCAACATAATTCTCCAGCCTATTCAAGAGAATGTTGTGATCTATCGTGTCGAATGCAGCACTAAGATCTAAAAGCACTAGAAGTGAAATGCAGCCGCGATCAGATGAAAAGAGCAGATCATTTGTAACTCTGATAAGTGCAGTCTCTGTACTGTGATAAGGCTTAAATCCTGACTGAAATTGTTCATATATACTATTTCTCTGTAGGAATGAACATATTTGGGAGGATACTACCTTTTCTAGTATTTTCCACATAAACAGGAGATTTGAAATCGGTCTATAATTAGGCAGTTCTCCAGGATCAAGTTGTGGCTTCTTAATAAGTGGTTTGATAACTGCCATTTTGAAGTTTCTTGGGACATGTCCTAAGGATAGTGAGGAGTTAATAATATTAAGAAGAGGTTCTGAGATTACTGGGAATACTTCTTTTAAGAGCTTGGTTGGTATTGGATCTAACAAACATGTTGTGGCTTTTGATGTTTCGATAAGTTTTGTTAGCTCTTCATGACCTATGACAGAGAAGGATTGAAGTTGTACATGAGGAAAATTATGAGACACTGTTTTCTGAGGTACTGTGACAGATGATTGCATAATTCCAATTTTATTTCTGATTATTTCAATTTTATCAGTAAAGAAATTCATGAAGTCATTACTATTGTGCTGTGACGGAATATCTGGTTAAGTCGATGATTTATTCCTAACCAATTTAGCCACAGTACTGAATAAACACCTAGGATTGTTGTGGTTATTTTCTATGAGTTTGCTAAAATATGCTGACCTGACTGCTTTTAGCCTGTCTGTAGCTACAGACACAATCCTTCCATGCTCCGCAGAATACCTCAAATTTTGTGTACTTCCACTTGCGCTCCTTTTTCCGAGCAGCTTTCTTGAGAGTATGAGTGTGATCATTGTATCATGGTGCAGGGCTTTTTTCTTTAATTTTCTTTAATCGAAGGGGGGTGACACTATCAAGAGTGCTAGAGATGACTGTATTTATATTTTCTGTTATTTCATCAAGTTCTTCTAGGCTTTGGGGTTTACTGAGTGTATGAGATAGATCTGGAAGATTATTAGTGAAGCTATCTTTAGTGGTCGAATGATAGCATGGTGTAGATTGAGTAACATTAGCTGATCGCAGCATACAAGAGACGAGGTAATGATTCGAGGTGTCATCGCACTGTGGCAGAATTTCTATATTATCAACATCAACTCCATATGACAGAATTAAATCTAGCGTATGAGTATGGTGATGAGTTGGTCCTGTTACATTTTGTCTGACTCCAAGAGAGTTGAGAATATCGATAAATGCTAATCCCAATGTGTCATTTTCATTATCTATGTGAATGTTGAAGTCACCAACAATTAAAGCTCTATCCACAGTGACTACATGATCTGATAAAAAAATGTGCAAATTCACCAAGGAAATCAGAATAAGGCCCGGGTGATCTATATACTGTAGCAAGGGTAAAAGACGACAGAGTTTTTTAAATTGATATCTATATCTGATGGTGTCACATTAAGCATTATTAGTTCAAAAGACTTAAATTTATATCCTGTCCACTGAGTAACACCAAAAACTTCACTGTAAACTGTAGCAACACCTCCTCCTCGACCCTTCAGACGAGGCTCATGTTTATAACAATAACCTGGGGGAGAAGATTAATTTAAACTAATATATTCATCCAGTTTAAGCCAGGTTTCAGTCAGAGCACATCCAAACAATGATCTGTAATAATTTCATTTACAATTAATGCTTTGGTAGAAAGAGATCTAATGTTTAGTAGCCCTATCTTTATATGGTGTTTATCTTTAATTTGTTTGTTTTTTCAAGTTTGACCTTAATCAAATTTTTTCTAAATGATTTAATGAGGGTTTTGTGTTAGGTAGTTCGGAGAACAGACACAGTCTCTATATGATATCTAGGAGATACAGTCTCTATGTGTTGTAGTTTATGTGACCTGTGTGACATCTCAAGGCAGCTAGCAGACGTTCGGATTAGCCAGTTTGTCTGCTTCCTGACCTGGGCCCCAGTTAGTAAAATACTATCATTATTAAGACTATGAGCCAAGTTACTAAAGAGGAGAGTGGCACCTTCCCTAGAGGCATGGAGTCTGTCTCTCTTTAGCAGGTCAGGTCTACCCCAAAAATTTAATTGTCTATAAATCCTATTCTATTCTCCAGACACCATTCAGACATCCAGCCATTCAGTGACACTAATCTACTATAAACATGACCACGACGAGCAGGAGGGGGCCAGAGCATATTACAGTGTCTGACATCGTTTTTGCAAATTGACGCACCTCTTTAACATTATCTCTAGTGATTTCCGACTGGCAAAGCCGGACATCATTAGTGCCGACATGAATAACAATTTTAGAAAATCTATGTTTAGCATTAGCCAGCACTTGAAAATTTGATTTGATGTCAGACGCTCTGGCACCCAAAATGCATTTAACAATAGTGGCTGGAGTCTCTATTTCCACGTTATAGAATCACCAATAAAAAGGGCTCTTTCAACATGATTCTTAGTGGGTGCATAACTGAGTGGGGAGAATCAATTGGAAACCCTAACAGGAACGGGAGAGTGGTGTCGCTTTGCTGAGCGAGTATGCCTCCGAGACGTCACCCAAACGCCCTGCTGCAGGGGCTCTAGAGCCGGAACCAAAGTGTGTGTGTTGCTCTCTGTACTGCCGGCATCCGAAACAGTGTCTACCGGCTTCTCTTTCACACAGACCTCCACTAGTGTTCGGATACGTGCCTCTAACTCATGAAACTTCTGCGTCAGCCTGACTAATTCCTTACATTTATCACATGTGAATCCCTCACTGCTGACGGAAGAGGCTATTGTAAACGTGACATGCAATGCAGGAAGAAATAACATGAGTGGATGCCATGACTTACTGCAGTTGTTTGTTGTTGTTGTTGTTGGATGTTCCTGAGTGATGAGGGTTTGAGATCGAAGTGAATCCCTCACTCAATTGTTTGTTGTTATGGTTGTTCTTGATAAGCGGTGCTTTGAGATGGATGCAATAATCCATGTAACACAGAGGAGAAAAAACGGGCGCGCACTGTAAAATGCACGCAGTTTAATTGCAATAAAAATAGAAAGCTGATTAACGTGGAAAATGCATGCAGTTGAATTGCAATAAAAGAATAATGCTGGGGAAAACCCGATGTGCGCTGAAAAATGGCAGATGTTAAGGATTAAAGGCTGAAAACAGATAGATAAGCGATGCTAAAACATGAGCAGCAACAGGTAAAATCCGCACAGATAAACAGTAAAAAAGTGGAAAAACCCGAAACACGCGGTAATATGACAAAGGATAAAAAGACGAACGTATGAGAATAAGAATAAGCAATGCTAAGCAGGCTGCAAACACTCGTGCAGCATGCAGTCAGGAACAGGAAGCCCAGTGACATCAATGGGGTCTCAGGAATAGGAATAGTTCACCCAAAACATTTCTATGTACAGGCAGGATTGAGAAAGTCCTCAAGTACATCCACAGGTACACCTCCAATTCAGTACATCTCCTATCAGAAGCTAAATGGCTAATTGTCTAAAGTCTTGACATCATTTTCTGGAATATTCCAAACTGCTTAAAGGCACAGTTAACTTAGTGTATGTAAACTTCAGACCCACTGGAATTGTAATATGGTCAATTAAAAGTGAAACAATCTGTCTGTAAACAATTGTTGGGAAAATTACTCATTTCATGCACAAAGTAGATGTCCTAAACGACTTGCCAAATCTATAGTTTGCTAATATTAAATCTGTGGAGTGGTTAATAAAATGAGTTTTAATGACTTCAACCTAAGTGTATGTAAACTTCTGACTTCAACTGTACATTGTATTGTATGTATTTTAAAGTTAGTACATAGTAGTTAAAGACACCTAATATAAAGTGGGACCTGTAAGAGTACCATAAAAGTAGATCATACAACATACTATATCTGAATCACTATATTCCAGATCTTGTAAGGCTGTTCCTGTAGCTGAACTGGAAGGACATGACACTAGCAATTCCAAAATCATGGGTTTGATTCCCAGGGGAAACACATACTCATAAAAATGTATACCTTAAATGCATTCGGAGTCACTTTGGATAAAAGCTTTATACAATAACAAATGTTATACAATAGTTTTGTGTGAAGAAAAGACAAAAGACAATTACATTTGACGTCATTTATGATTCCAGTTATAGAGCTGGAAAATGCTTTAAATGGAGAAACACGTTTGGACTTGTCATGGAAAATATATTAAAATGTATTCAAACATTTAAATAAAGACAATTATAAGGTGGTTTGCAGTCCCACACAGCATGCAAGTTTGTGTAATGTTAGAGGATTGACCTGGATATACAGTTGTGCTCAAAAGTTTGCATACCCTTGTAGAATTGGTAATATATGTACCATTTTAAAAGACAACACGAGTGAGCAGGCAAAACACATTTCTTTTATTTCTTATGGAATTCATATTCAACTGTAGGTTATAACAGAATGGCACAATCATAAAACAAAACATGGTAACAATGAAAAAAATGAAATGACCCCTGTTCAGAAGTCTGCATACCCTTAGTTCTTAATAATGTGTACTGCCGCCTTTAGCATCAATGACAGCGTGCAGTCTTTTGTAACAGTTGTCTATGAGGCCTCAAATTCTTGCAGGTGGTATAGCTGCCCATTCGTCTTAGCAAAATGCCTCCAGGTCATGCAAAGTCTTGCATAAACCGCACGTTTGAGATCTCCCCAGAGTGGCTCGATGATATTAAGGTCAGGAGAATGTGATGGCCACTCCAGAACCTTCAACTTTTTCTGCTGTAACCACTGGAGGGTCAACTTGGCCTTTTGCTTAGGGTCATTGTCATGCTGGAAAGTCCAAGAGCGTCCCATGCGCAGCTTTCGTGCAGAAGAATGCAAATTGTCTGCCAATATTTTCTGATAGCATGCTGCATTCATCTTGCCATCAATTTTCACAAGATTCCCCATGCCTTTAGAGCTCACACACCCCCAAAACATCAGTGAGCCACCACCATGCTTCACAGTGGGGATGGTATTCTTTTCACTATCTCCTTGTTGACCCCTCTCCAAACATAGCGCTTATGGTTGTGACCATAAAGCTCTATTTTGGTCTCATCACTCCAAATTACAGTGTGCCAGAAGCTGTGAGGCGTGTCAAGGTGTTGTCAGGAATATTGTAACTGGGCTTTTTTGTGGCATTGGCACAGTAAAGGATTCTTTCTGGCAACTCGACCATGCAGCTCATTTTTGTTCAAGTATTGTCGTATTGTAACAACCACACCGTCTTTTTCCAGAGCAGCCTGTATTTCTCCTGAGGTTACCTGTGGGTTTTTCTTTGTATCCCGAACAATTCTTCTGGCAGATGTGGCTGAAATCTTTCTTGGTCTACCTGACCTTGGCTTGGTATCAAGAGATAAGTGATTGAACAGTACTGACTGGCATCTTTATAAAGTTCCATTACCTTGTTACGCAGGTCTTTTGACAGTTCTTTTCTGCTCCCCATGGCTCAGTATCTAGCCTGCTAAGTGCATCCACATGAGAGCTAACAAACTCATTGACTCTTTATACACAGACACTAATTGCAATTTAAAAAGCCACAGGTGTGGTAAATTAAACTTTAATTGCCACTTAAACCTGTGTGTGTCACCTTGTGTGTCTGTAACAAGGCCAAACATTCAAGGGTATGTAAACTTTTGATCAGGGCCATTTGGGTGATTTCTGTTATCATTATGATTTAAAAAGTAGCCAAACAACTATGTGATAATAAATAGCTTCATATGATCACTATCCTTAAATAAAGACAGTGTTTTTGCATGATCAGTCATATTTTCAAAATCAATGCCAAATTTTCACAATTTCTGCCAGGGTATGCAAACTTTTGAGCACAACTGTAGCTTGCTGAACTCTCTCTATAAGTTTTTCTTTCTCACTGTGTATTAGTGTTGTGGTTGTGTGATCCTGTGGAGCAAGTGTCTCAATCTCCCTCTAATCCTAATGGCATGCATGAAGTAATCCAGCTATCACTGTGTGGCAACACACACATTATGGACATTATGGACACTCTCCCTCACTTCTCTCTCTCTCTCTCTCTCTCACACACACACATATACAGGCAAACTTACATGTACCCGTATGGTCTCTCTTTCCCTTCTTCTCTCTCACCTCAAAGACCAGTTAGTTTCACACTGCATTTTTAGATCTTGCACAGATATACTGTAAATCCTCACCAGCTGCACTCTAAAAGCTTGGTCACATGCCACAATGTGTCCATTATCATATGCAAAATGCTTATGATTCTCTAACTAGACTAGAAGACCCACTAGGACAATGTTTCCCAAACTGTGGTACGTGTACCCCTGGGGGTACGTGAGGTGACAATGGGGGTATGCGAATACAATTCTGAGATTTACCGTTCTTTTAATTTCATCACTGTCTAAAATAACATTCAAACCCAGTTCATGTATTTCTCACTGGAAAAAATAATTTTGTGTGCCCTCTAATGTAGAAACACCAAAATGGCTGTATCATAAAGGTCAGATATGCAATGAAATAACCCTATCTTTTGCGGTTAAAAAAAATGCATCTACTCGTGCATCGTGCGTCACACAGGTTTATTTTTTCGCCAGCGCAGCACACTGCTAGGTGACGTAGCAGAGTGATAGCAAGTAAAATTTATACTTCACTGTTTTACCAGACTTGCACATGTCAGTCTTCCATGATTTTAGTTTGTCTTTTTATTGTTTTGTTTTTTCGCAGTTTAAAATGTAATTTGTATTTAAGGTTAGATGTATAGGGAGTTTTGATTCTGATGGTATAAGTTTATAAGCTTTGATGACAGGAGTCAGACATCCGGTGTGGCTAAATAGTTTTCCACATTCACATGCAGTAATTTTCACTCACATTTGCTCCCACACTAGAGACTTGTTTTTACATTGTTGCATGATGTTTTTTCAGCAAATGAGCCCAACCTTGCTAATAGTGTCAAATGTGACATAAAAAAGCACCTTGAGCTGACTGCGCAATTGCACAGATACTTACCCGCAATGCTCGAAGTTGGCTGGCAATGCCGTACCAGCAATGATGCGCAATTCCAGGCACAGATCCGAACGCTATTCTTGCGTACCACGATATGATGAGGGGGGAGTTTTCAAGTTATGCAGTTATATCATATCTAGCATACCCATCTCAATTGGTAAGCCATTTATTCAATATGTATATGATTAATATAACATGTAAAAAACATACACAAATATAACATGTTTAATAAAAGGGAGTTGTTTTACAAAGATAATTGTGTTAAATATACATATTTTCAAAATACCTCGTGGAAATGTTATCTATGCATTATAGAGGGGGTACTTGAAAGGATGTTGAATGTTTGGAGGGGTACGCCACTGTAAAATGTTTGGGAACCACTGGTGTAGATGATTCTATGAGGACCCAAACACAGAGTTCAAAACCAAAAAATACTTTTTTAACCAAAACAATCTCCCATGAGGGGGAAAACATAAACAACCCTGAAGGGGACAAAGTGTTATCCAAGCTTGGGCAGAAAGGAACAGAGAACCAGGACCGACCGGACCAGGCTACGGGAACATAGATTCAGGACCGACTGGAACACAGGAAAACATAAACGACCGGACCAGGCTACGGTAACATGGATACAGGACTGACTAGATATCAACATGAACTGGCACTGGACAGCGCACATGAGGAGACTAAAATAGGGAGAAATCAAGTGGGTTAATACAGGGCAGGTGAGACTAATGAAACAATAAGGAGGCGGGGTGTGACATAAGACGTGTTCTCACAAGAAGACACTTGTGTAAGAGTTTGGCCACACACACACCCGACACTTTACTGAAGTGACCGAACCTCAGCACAAACATTAAGACAGCTTGCGACCTGGGCATGCGGTGCAAAGCGAGCGCAGCACGAGTGCAACACGCGCCCCTGGAAGTGAGAGACAGACACAAAGACCGACATAGATTTTTGACGCTAGTGCATGCAGCCAAGATGACACAAGCATGATGCACCCACATCAGTAGCAGACAGACAAGGAGTATAAATGTCTGGGTCCAGACACAGACCAGAACTGAACTAGACAGGAAGTCAGGACCCAGACACCATACTTCAGTCATGAAACACAACAGAAAGAAGAGCGTGTGGCCGGGAATAAAACAGGAACCGTATGCTAACACGAAGACAGACATGGGCGGATAATGCCACAGCCCTGTCAGACCAAAACCCAGACTGATAGAGAGACAGGACCATGACAATACCCCCCCCACCACCTGGCGTCCCAAAATGGGAACATCATACAAAACACAAGACAGACAAAATGAGCACTAACAGAGAACAGAAGATACAACAGAAAGAGAGGGAAGGGAGGGAGGGAAACCAAAGAGGGAACTTGAGGAAAGGGGCAGAGTCCAGTGGCCTGGGGGAACACCTCAGGGTGGAGGTAAGGTCTGGAGGCCTGGGGGAATGCCTCAAGGCAGAGGTGAGGTCTGGAGGCCTGGGGGGTAACCACAGGGCAGGGACAGGGTTAGGAGGCCTGGGAGGCAGCCACAGGCCAGGGAGAGGTTCAGGAGGCCTGAGAGGTGGCCACAGGGCAGGGACAGGGTCAGGAGGCCTGGGAGACAGCCACAGGGCAGGGACAGGGTGAGGAGGCCTGGGAGGTGGCCACAGGGCAGAGGGGGCAGAGTCCTGGGTGGCGGCCACTGGACAGGGTTCAGGAGGGAGGGGCTCAGAGGGCGGAGCTGTGGAAGGCATAGGGGGCGAAGCCATGGAAGGCTCAAGGGGTGAAGCCGTGAAAGGCTCGGATACTGGCAGATGCAGGGGGGCAGCCTCCATGGCAGTGAGCACCGGTAGTGACAGGGTAACAGTCTCCTTGGTTTTAAGCTCAAACATTGATGGGGGAATGACCTCCATTGTCATGGGCACTGGCAGTGATGGGGGAACAGCCTTCATGGCTGTGAGTACAGGCTGTGATGGGAGAAGGCCTTCATGGCAGTGAGTACAGGAAGGGACAGGGGAATGGCCTCCATGGTCATGGGCACTGGCAGTGACTGGGGAATGGCCTCTGTGGCCAAGAGCACTGGCAGCAACTGGGGAGTGGCCTCCGTGGCCAGGAGCGTTGGCAGCAACTTGGGAGCAGGAACCCTTCTCCTCCTCCTCTTTTGGACGGCCAGGAGTACTGCTGTGGGTGTGGCTGTCATGACCAAGGATGCTGACACTGGGATGTCCGAGGCTTCAAGCATTGGCTCTAGGACGGACGAGGCTTCAGACACTGGCTCTGGGACGGACAAGGCTTTAGACGCTGGCTCTGGGATGGACAAGGCTTCCGACCCAGTCTCTGGGATGGACAAGGCTTCTGACGCTGGCTCTGGGATGGATGAGGCTTCAGATGCTGGCTCTGGGACGGACAAGGCTTCAGGAACAGGCTCGTTGACCGTAGAATATGTGGGCGCTGGCTTGTTGGCTGTGGCAGGCACAGGCACTGGCTTGTTGGCTGTGGAAAACGTGGGCGCTGGTTCGTTGGCTGTGGCAGGCGTGGGCGCTGGCTGGTTGGCCGTGGCAGGTGTGGTTGCTTGAGGGCAGGTGACCTTCTCCTCCTCCTTTTCCGGGTGGTGAGCGGCACTGCTGCTATATCAGCCTCTGTGGCTGTGGGTGCTAACAGGGGCAGGAGGGGAATGGCCTCTGTGGCCATGGGCGCTGGCCACAGCAGAGGAGCAGCCTTCGTGGCTGGAGATGCTGGCAGAAACTGAGAAGAAGGTGCCCCTTACCTCCTGCTCCTAGTATGGGTTCGGAATGTCTGTGGGCTTGGCAGTCTCTGGCTGGAACAGTGGAATGTCCAGTGTGGGAGAGCTGCCTGTACTCCGGTGTTATCCACTCCATCCGGTGGTGGACGTAGCCCACAAATTCCCAGAAGGAGATGGGCCCCAGCCCTTCCATTTCCCAAGCTCCAAGAGGGTCCTTAAGGCACCTATTTATCAGACACTTGAGTTCAGCCTCTGAGCAACCCAAGTTGTTCACCACAATAAGGAACCTGTAAGCGAAGTCTCTTACATCGCCCACTCCTTCCCGAAGAGAGCAGAGTTGGGCAATCTGGGCCGATCATCAGCTGAAGGTGGTCTCGTGGGAGGGAGAGAGGAAAAGAAAAATGCCCATGAACTCTGCTGGGTCCTAATTGGCCAGTTCGTAATGTCACGATTGTTGCAGACATGAGGACCCAAATGCAGAGATCAAAACCAAAAATACTTTTTTAACCAAAACAAACTCCCACGAGGGGGAAAACATAAACAACCCGGAAGGGTACAAAGGGTTATCCAGGTTGGGGCAGAAGGGAACAGAGAATTAGGACTGACCAGACCAGGCTACGGGAACAGGTATTCAGGACCGACTGGAACACAGGAAAAAAATATAAGACCGACTAGATAGCAAGACGAACTGGCACTGGACAGCACACATGAGGAGACTAAAATAGGGAGAGAAATCAAGCGGGTTAATAAAGGGCAGGTGAGACTAATGAAACAATAATGAGCAAACAAGGAGGCGGGGTGTGACGTAAGATAGAGAAGCATGCGGCGATACCGAAACGATATGAAAGCCGCATGTTCTCACAAGAAGTCGTCCACACACACATGACACCTTACTGAAGTGACCGAACCTCAGCACAAACATGAAGACAGCTCGCGACCCGGGCACACGACGCAAATGCGACGAGTGCCCACAGACGCGAGAGGCAGACACAAAGACCGATGTAGATTATTGACATGAGTGCATGCAGCCAAGATGACAAAAGCGCGATGCACCTCTGTCAATAACAGCAACACAAGGAGGATGAATGTCTGGGTCCAGACACAGACCAGAACCGAACTAGACAAGAAGTCAGGACCCAGACACCATACTCCAGACATGAAACACAACAGAAAGAAGAGCACAAGGCCAGGAATAAAACAGAGACCGCACACTAACACAAAACATGACATGGGCAGATAATGCCATGGGCGTGACAGAATCTCCCATGACAGATGAGGCCCATCTCTTTTGTCCTCTTCACCTCTCTGACTGTGCCAGTGCCAGTGCCAGTGGGCGGAACCAGAGGTGCGACATTGTAAAAGTAGGCATTGATGACTTGCTGTAGAGGCAGTGTATTGCTAACTTTTCGGTCCTTGTGATGTCACAAAATCCACTAATTCCAAAAAACATTTTTGCAGCTTGGTTTAAATAAATGCTCTTTTTCTATTGAGGAGAAAGTTTTGAGTTTTGATTGTTTCCTCATGTCATGACCCCTTTAAGAGTATTAAACACTCCATCTCTTGCCCTTTCCAGCGGACATTCTGGTGTACATCAATGATAGCTGTGTGCTGGGATTCTGTCACAAGCAAGTAGTGGAAATGTTGAAAACCATCCCAGTGGGTCATAACGTGGACTTTGTGGTCCGTAGGGGCTACCCCATGCTCTATAACTCTGACGGCAGTCCTAAGATGCCCCATCATAGGCTACCTCTACCGACCACCACCCAACCCCAGGCACAAGCTCCTCTCCCTCACGCTCATCAACACTTCAACCACAATGGTCCTATGTGGTCTGATTTCGAGAGGTCTTCAAGAAATCTCAGAGTCCGGGCATCAAGATTGAGTCTGGATGCTAATGGTAATTCACCTCCTTACGGTTCACCACCAAGGCAGCCATCCTCATACCAGTACTCTAATGGGTATGGAAGTGAATATTTGAGACCACCACACTCTGCAAGAGGGATCAGGAGGCTACAGAGTGCAGAGCTGGCCAGCCAGAGTGACAGTGAGGTGGTGTCTGCAATTGGATCACACAGGTGAAATTATGAAACTAGCATGGAAATTCACATTTGTCTAAGTTGGCCTTTTCAGCATAGATGCCTTTTCAGGAGCATGGTCTTTTATATATGCAATGTCTCTCTGTATCCTCACAGGGCCTCCTCTGTCCGCAACCACAACAATAACTCCCTCTCTACTCCTCCACCTCTCCGTCTGTACTCTGGTAAATTGTCTGAAAGTGACCTTTCCTCATATACTCCAACGCCGCCTGTATCCCGATTGCCTCTACTCCACACAGAGGCAAGTCCAGGTCCTGTCTGCTTCTCTCCTGGAGGCAGAAGATGCTACTCCCATCTCCAAAAAACCCAGCATGCACTGCTAACCCCACCTAACAGTGCCCATTCAGACGGGCCTTACTTCACCTTCAATGGAACAACCAGTGCCAGCAGCGGCAGCCCCAACAGCAGCATCCCATCTCCTGGAGCGATGAGTGCTATCATTGGGAGTGGAGGTGGGGGCTTGCCTGCAGGTGGGGAACTTGTCCCTGTTGCCTTGGCTAAGTGTGAGAGGGGAAGCAATATGGGGTTCAGTGTCATGGCAGGAGGACATGGAGGGAGACAGACACTTGTGAAGAAAGTCTGGGACCACCGACAGTGTAATAGACTGCAGTCTGGAGATGCCATTGTCAAGATCAACGGAGCAGATATACAGAGTCTCAGCTTTGCACAGGTAAAGAGAAAGAGATAACTGTATTCAATTTGAGCCCTTTAACCAGCAATTGTTATTTTAAAGGGATAATTTAAACTCTCTCATCATATATCATTTACCCTCATGCTGTCCCAGATGTGTAAGACTTTATTTCTTCTGCAAAACACACACAGAGATGTAAAAAAGAATATCTCAGCTCTGTAGGTCCATACAGTGCAATTGAATGGTGACAAAACTTTGAAGCTCCAAAAAGAACAAAGGCAGCATGGCTTGCATAATTTTTATGCAACTTTCAATGTATGGACAATCTTCATTTGTGTTCTGCAGAAGAAAGAAAGTCGTACACATCTGGGATGGCATGAGGGTGAGTAAATGATGAGAAAATTTTTATATATAGGTAAACTATTCCTTTAAGGAGCTATTTCTACCTGATTTATACCCTAAATTTGTTTTGTTGGTGTAACCTTACAGGTCAAGTTGATTCATACACGTTAACAGGGTTGTGATTCTAATTTAAGAATTTTTTTTTGGGCCTTATTACATATACTCTTTCTTAAATGTATTCAGTAACATATTCAGAATACTTTTAGAATACATATTTGTAAGGCAAGGCAAAATTGGAAGAATTACGTATGATATGTAATTATTATCTTAACTGAAACGCTACATCTCCAATATTAACAACTAAGTGAATCTGAATAGCTAGTCTCTTTGAATTAGATGTGGAGTTGGACACAGATTTTTTTTCTTTACGGAAGGCAGAAGGTAAACTGAAGGCAGTTTGTGGTCAACTACAATATTTTAATATTTTAACAACATTTTAATCTTCTTCTTAGCCCATTATATGATTGGACTGACAAAGACTAATACATTTTGACACAAAATAACATAAGAAATGCAAATAAACTGTATTTATTTTTGAGATGTTAACTGGATGCCCCTGCAGGAATTAAACAAAATAGTGAGGTCATGTGTCACCAATATAGTACATTAATGATTTTAACATTTTGGTGACTGCGGTCTGCTTTTAAAGTATGCCAAAAATGCAACCCACAATTCTATGATTTTAACCCGCAATTGTGATTTCAAATGAACCCAGTTTGTTGTGAAACAGCGATCGTGGCAACACTGTTGCAGCTGCTCTAAAGGAAGAGAGAGCAAGTGTGTAGCTTGCGCTTGTGTGCTGTTTTTTTATAACATCTGCCCTATTTTGTGTTCATATTGAGAGAAGTATACATATGCTTGTAAACATAAAAGGGGCTGAATACAGTTACTTTATTTTTGTATTCTGAATATTTAATGTTATGTAATGCAATATGTTACATAGTATTTTTGAGTTTAATCAAACCAGTGTATTTAACGTTAACCTAAAAATTTGCTTCATTACCACATTAGCCATATTTTTAGGTTAAATCTTTTTTTTTCAGTGCAGTGTAAATTCATTAATGTTTTCATGTGATTTAAGGTCCAAAGGATTTTGCAAGAACATACTAAAAAAGGGGAAGTTATTCTGCTGGTTTACAGAGGGGGTAAGTTATATGTTTACCCATTACTTTACATACAGAGGGGTCCAAACATCAGAGACCACACTGAATATTGAGGATTTTTTATTTTTCAGTTTAAACCAGGAAATAATCAGTAAATAAAAAAATAAATAAATAAATAAATAAAAAAAACACTTAAAGTTGTAATATAAATTGAACTAATAAACTTTAAGCAAACTTGTGACATTAACCATGTAAACACTTGTATAAAAGGTCAGATGATGCACACAAGATGCTCTTTGGAACATTTACAAATCATGCTAGACAATATGATCATCATCATCAAGTTGTGGAGTCCATGCCAGCTCGAGTGCATACAGTCATTAAAGCAAAAGGGGAACATATCAAATACTAAGAAATGATCATGCAAATTCTTTTCACTCAAATTTTTATTCTGATAATGATTTGTCATGAAAATGTTTTATTAAATTTGAAAATAATACAAAATAGAAGCATTTTCACTAGTTGTCTCAGACTGTTGGACCCCATTGCACTGTATATTCTATATTCAATTGTTGTGTCACCCAAAAATGAAAAATTTGTCATCATTTACTCACTCTTATGTCATTACAAACCTTTCTCTCTTCTATTGAGCACAAAAGAACATAGAATTTTTTTTCAATTAATGTAAATGGTGACTTGTGCTGTCATTCTTCCTAACATCTTTTGTGTTCCACAGAAGAAAGAAAGTTATACAGGTTTGGAACAGCATTAGGATGAGTAAATAATAACAGAATTTTAATTTTTGGGTGAACTATCCCTTTAACAAGACATTTTATATTTTACAATGCAGAACAGCAATAATAATTTGTCGTTGTCAAAAGTCTTCTTCCCCTTTCATTAGATGGTCACAATTTATCTGTCACCCCTCTTTTGTTTTTTCTGTGTAGGCCCCTCACATTTCTCCATTTCTCCGAATTCTGTGCGCCGATTCACTCCTCCACCTCCACGCTCTGCCTCTGAAGTCCTGCTTACTGATTCCACACCATTACCACGCAACTCTATTATTCCACCTTCTCCAGCACTGGTGCGCTTCTCATTGGTCCAAAGCACCAGTTTCCTGGATTCAGTACCTGTCACACTCACTCTCGAGCCGTGGGATTGGATGAGTTCAGAGGAAGGTGGGACAGTGCTCAGCCCAAGAGTAAAGACAGAGGAGAAAGTACAGCCCAGGATGCTACGAGGGCATGAGGTGGAACTGAAGAGGAAGGCAGGTGAAGGATTTGGATTCGTTATTGCCTCTCAGGATGTGGACAATGGCAAAGGTGAGTATTTGTAATGCAGGACCGGTCTCATGCAGTGACTACACTTGTATCATAATCACCATTTGATGCAAGAATTTTCCTGAGCGTTATATTGCAAATTCAACTTTATAAGGATTAGCCTACCTTTAAAAATAAAAAATAAGTATTTCAGACAGTCCAAACACAGACATTTATAACAGGGTAAATTTAAAATATTTGAAAAGTTGGCAATGATGGAAGAGTTTGAACAAGTGTCAACCCTGTTAAAAAACAGGTTAAACCAGCCTAAGATGGTTGGCTGGTTTTAGCTGGTTTAATCTGGTCTCCTAGCTTGGTCAAGCTGGTGCTCAGCTGGTTTAGCTGGGATGACAGCTGGTCTCCCAGACTGACCAGCTATAAAAGTGCCCACAAGTGCGTTCTCAAAGTGCTTTTTAGCTGTTATTTTCAGCCATGAATGATTTGCTTCACTAAAACGAATTATGTGGTATTTTTCAACCTATCTCTCATTTAAATTGTTGGTTTTGATTTACTGTACATATAATCATTTATGGCATAGCATATTCAGATGCTGTAGTTTTGGGTCAAATACTTTTCTTTTTCAGCCTTTCACTTACAGTTGGTTAAATCAAAGTCTTTTTAGCAAGTCAGTCCACTGGTGGCCATCTTTGGAATGCTCTTGGGCAGCAGTTGTTCTATGTAAACAAGCAGCATACAAGTGCAGCTTCTATCTACTTGAATGGAGAAAGACAGAAATCTCAAAAACGGTTGGCCAAGATTACGATCAAAAAACATATTTTGGGGGAGTCGCGTGGCGCCATGCAAGGTTCGGACATGTGAACGGTGAACTTTGCGCACTTTGCTAGTTTTGATTTATTTTTATGTCATAAACCGGTGAGATTTGATACACCCTGCTACATAACTGTTCTCTGAAGTCAACATGTCAAAGATTTCAAAATCCTCGGGCTCTGGAGATATTAAAAGACACTTACATGCTCAAGCTGATACACCAAACAGGGCCACAGACCAGGGATGTCTGTAATGCTGGTGAAGGTCATGGCAGACTTGGAGGATCTTGCTGTAATACGTTGATCGATTACTGCGATGGAGATGAAATTAATTTAGTTGGTTTCAAGAATCGGGGATGTCGAGAAACTGATAGATTATCTGGAGTCATTGGAGAGGGAATTAGCTGCTAATCCGCTAGTGACCAAAGTAGATTTGGAACGCGTTTGGGAAAAGTTGGAAGACCTTGAGAATCGTAATTGGCGAAACAACGTCTGAATTGTTGGAATTCCTGAGCATGAGGAAGGCCGAGATATAGTGAAATTCCTAGACGAGCTCTTTCCGAGTCTGCTCAACATAACAGGCCATAAGTTGGAAATCGAGCGAGCTCACAGAGTTCTGGCTTGGAGATCCACGGAGGGAGACAGGCCCTGAACAATTCTGGCCAAATTTCTGAGATCATCCGATAAAGATCTTGTGTTACACGAGGCGATGAGTAAAGAAAGGCTTTCTTGGATGAACCACAACATTTTCTTATTCCCAGACTTTGTGAATTCGACAAGAGAGAAATGTGATCGATTCAAAGAATGCAAGAAACTCTTTCATCAACGGAAGGTCACTTTTGCACTGATGTTTCTGGCCAAATTGAGAATAGATATTAAGGATGGCTGCAAAATATTTACATGCCCACAGCAAGCATTGTCTTTCATAGAGACAATGGGGTGAGTAAGCCATTTGGTGATTTTCATGTTGCCCCCAAGTGAGCTTGACTCACTGAACATTCAATTGACTGTCTGAGGAAGCTGGGCACCTTTTTTTGTTTCTTTTTGTGTTGGTTTTGCCTAGCGGCTGGAGTTTGTTTTGTGTAGTAACCCTCCTTCAAGAAACTCTTACATCGACGGAGGGTCGCTTTTGCACTGATGTTCCTGGCCAAATTGAGAATAGATACTAAGGATTGCCTCAAAATATTTACATGCCCACAACAAGCAATTTCTTTCGTAAACTCAATGGACTGAGGAAGTCATGGTGCATTTCTCACGTTGCTCCCAAGTGAGCTTGACTCACTGAACATTCACTTGACCATCCGAGGAAGCTAGGTGCCTTTTTTGTTTCTTTTTGTTCTGGCTCCGCCTAGCGGCTGGAGTTTGTTTTGTGGAATAACACTCCTTCGGGACAGTTGTGGATGAATCTGCATGTTCCTTTTGTTTATGCCTACTATTTGCTGGAGTTTGTTTTTAGGAGAATTTTTTGCAGGACATTGGAAGGATTAGGTCACTTGCTGCACTCATGAACAGCTGGCTCACTGAACATTCGTTTGACTGTCCGAGGAAACTGAACGGAAGTTTGTTTTGTGGAGGAACACACCTTTGAGACAGTTTTGTGAATGAATCTACACGTTCTTTGTGATTATTCTGCCTATTGGCTGGAGTTTGTTTTATAGATTATTTTCTGTTATGTAATTCTGTCTCACAAAATGTGTATAGAAACACCGGACTCGAGCAATCCGATGGCAAAGTTGTTGCAGGGGTTCTCGTAGGCGTACATGGACTGCTTGAGTTTAGAGGGATGGAGGCCGGTTGCTGCTGTCGTGCGCGGGGTTAATGCGCACGTTTTTCTTTTTTCTGTTTGTTTGGTTTGGGCAGAAGTTTGGGGTTTGACTGTTGCACTAATGTTGGAATGTTGTCTTTATAATTTTATTTTTGACACAATGTATTTTTTCTAATATGTAAAAATGTCAAATGTTAATATGAGTGGATTGTCTCTCTCCACGTGGAATGTGAATGGGTTGGGGCACCCCATAAAAAGAAGGAAGGTTATTTATTTTCTTAAATGTAAGAAATATGATATAGTGTTTCTTCAAGAAATGCAGCTTTCCCTGCAGGAAGCTGAAAATTTTGGGAAGATATGGGGTGGGTATGTTTTTTTTAGTGCTTGCTCAAGTAAGATCAGGGGAGTCATTACATTGATTAGTAAGCATCTGCAATTCAAATGTCTCAAACAGAGTAAAGATAAATTAGGAAGAGTCATTATTGTTTTAGCAGAAATTCAGGGGTAAAGGTTGATTTTGGCTAATATTTACGCACCTAATGCTGATGATCAGGGCTTTTTTATAGATCTTGAAGGGATGTTGCAAGCCGTTGGCACCCCTCATGATATAATATTGGGAGGAGACTTTAATCTGTTGATGGATTCAATTCTTGATCATAATGAAGCTAAAGTGTGTAAGCCCCCTAGAGAAAAATTGGCGCTTCACAGGATGTGTAAAAATCTGTAAAAAGACTGTTGAACCCATCTGGGAGGGACTATAAATTTTTTCCATCAGTCCATAAGATTTATTCTAGAATAAGTCCCTCATTTCATCTGATGTTGATTGTTCAATTGGAAACATCACGCCCTGGTGAGTTTAGAGGTTTTGCCACATATGGAGAAAAATAAATCATATAGTTGGCGCTTTAATGTATCCCTTTTGCAAAATCCTGATTTCCAACAAATGTTAAAGGCTGAAATCAATGTTTATACGGAGACCAACTGGTACTCAGTATCCTCTGTGGGCGTGGCTTGGGAGGCACTTAAGGCAGTTTGTAGGGGTCGGATCATACAGTATGCCTCATTCATCAAAAAATCCAAAGCACGAGAACTCGTGGAGTTGGAAGGGAATATTAAAAGTGCCGAGGCAGAGCTTTAGCGCTGAATGTCATCTGATAGCCTCTGAGAATTGACCCGATTGAAATACAGATATAATACTATTTTGTCTATACTATAAGGTGGAGTTTTGTTTATTCAGGGGAAGACATACTTTGAGTTGGGAGACAAGGCAGGGAAGCTTTTGGCTAGATATATAAAGCAGAGAGATTCTTTTTCTACCATTCCCTCAGCGAAATCTGCTGGTGGTGACATTTTTACCTTGGCCATTGATTTTAATAATGCTTTTAAAGAATACTATCTTGATCTCTGTAGTTCCACATCTTCGTTTACAGATGAGGATATTAGACATTTTGTGGAACCATTAGAACTTCCTAAACTGACGACTGAGCAAAAAAAATTCTATTGATTCTGAGATAACCTTGGAGGAGTTTGGCAAAGTAATTAAGGCCTTGCCTACAGGAGTTTTTTTAGATCTTATGCTACAGAACTGGCTCCACGTTTGTTAGAAGTTTATACAGAATCATTAAAGAATGGAAAGCTTCCGCCAACCATGACACAAGCCCGGATCAGTCTGATTCTTAAAAAAGACAAAGATTCAAGCGAGTGTAAGAGTTATCGTCCAATTTCCCTGATCCAGTTAGACATTAAAATATTGTCAAAATTTTGGCTAACCGATTAAGTAATGATATCTCTTATACATATAGATCAGCTGGGGTTTATTCGGGGCCGCTGCTCTTCTGACAACATTAGGTGTCTCATCAATATTATGTGGTCAGTGGCAAATTATCAGACTGAAAAGGTTGAAAATGCTGAAAAGGCATTTGATATGGTAGAATGGGATTATCTTTTTAAGATTTTGAAAATATACGGGTTTGGGAATACTTTTATTGGATGGATTACGTTACTTTACAGACACCCGGTAGCAGCGGTACAAACAAATGGATTAATTTCAGATTATTTTACTCTGGATAGAGGCACCCGGCAGCATTGCCCTCTTTCCCCATTATTGTTTTGTCTTGCCCTGGAACCATTAGCAGCCACGATAAGACGGGAAAATGATTTTCCAGGGGTGGTGGTGGGAGGTGTGGCACATAAGCTTTTGCTTTACGCAGATGATATTTTATTATTCATCTCCGATACCACTAGATCTATGCCTTGCCTCCACAGAATTATTAATTCCTTTTCTAAGTTCTATACAGTGTTAATTGGTCTAAATCTGAAGCTTGACTCTGACAATGTACTGCCCAGTAATGGCTTTCAAGCCGGGCGCCTTCCAGTGGCCCAAACAGGGCATTAAGTATTTGGGCATTTTATTCTCAGCAAATTTGTCTGATTTAATTAGAGTTAATTTTGATCCCTTTATAAAAAGGTTTTCGAGTGATGTGGGCAGGTGGGCTTCATTACATTTATCTATGATTGGGAAGGTTAATGTTATTAAAATGATTTGTTTTCCAAAATGTAACTACCTGCTACAATCTCTCCCTGTAGATGTCCCCTTCTCTTATTTCAAGCAGTTTGATAGCATAGCAAAGTCCTTCATTTAGAATGGTAAGCGTCCCAAATTACATTTCAATAAGTTACATAGGCTGATTGACAAAGGTGGGCTAGGCCTACCCAAGCTTTTTTTTATTATTATGCATTTGGGCTCAGACATTTGGCTCATTGGTCACTTCTACCTGAGAGAGCCCCTCCCTGGTTTTGTATTGAACAGGTTCTTGCCCCTATTTTGCCATTGCAAAGCCTTTCTATCAAACTAATCAGAGAAGTTAAGTTACACCCCGTTATCTCGCATTTGCATGCGGTATGGACAAAAGTGTCCAGAGTGTTTAACTCAGACATTTATTTAAATGTTGCCTCGAGAATATGGCAGAACCCAAAATTATGTATTAATAAGTCCCCTTTCTGCTGGTCAGAGTGGATTGTGAGGGAGATTAATACGCTCAGTGACCTATATGAGAGTGGAGTGTTGAGATCTTTTGAAAATTTGGTTCAACATTTTGGGATTCCCAGATCTCAGTTTTATAGGTTTTTACAACTGTGCCACCTGCTCTGTACTATTTTTGGGAGTAGCATACTCCCCCCTAAAGCGGCAGCTACTCTGGGAATGGTGATTACTACATTTGGAAAAGGCCATGAGGCATCAGTGTTTTACTCCCTGCTAATTCAGAGTCTGGGGGACGGAGGTTTAACTTCTATCAAGAGATTATGAGAGAAAGATTTCAACTTGGTATTGGAGGAGGGAGTGTGGGCTAGGATTAAAAAAAAACGTCAAGTCTGCAAGGATGTGCCTTATGCAATTCAAGATTTTACATAGATTTTATTGGACCCCCTCTAGATTGTATAGGCTTGGTTTTAAAGACACACCCACCTGCTGGCGATGCCAGTCGGAGGATGGAGACACGGCCCATGTTTTTTGGTGGTGTATTGAGATCCAGGAATTCTGGTTGAAGGTTCAGAGTTTTGTGTGTGACGTGGTTGCCCCAGACTCTGTGTTTTGGACAATGGGGCGGTCATCGATGTGGGGAATAGTCACATAGAGAATTGGGTTCTGACCTGTGTGATGATCGCCAGGCAGATTATTTTGAGGGGTTGGAGGTCAGCTGGTGCGCCCCCATTTCGAGAGTGTTGCACGGAGATGGGGAGGGTTGTGGCTTCTGAAGAGGTGTCATTTGGAAGACGGGGTAGCATAGATTTGTTTGTTGGGAAATGGGGCAATTATTTAGAGTTTTTGGAGGGCTCTCGGGGTGGGGTGTGGAGAGAGTAGAATAGTTTTAATTGAGTATGATTACTATATATTTGTGTGTGTGTGTGTGTGTGTGTGTGTGTGTGTTTGTTTGCTTTTTTTTCTGTATATTTACTCATGTGTGACCACAGGGATGTTTGTTGGGGGCAGGGTTGGGGATTGGGAGGGGTGGTTGTGGGGTTTAAATGTTGATTGATTGTATATATATATATATATATGTGTGTGTGTGTATGTGTGTGTGTTTTTGCTTTTCTTTATTATTGTAAGAATTAATAAAAAACCTTAATTACAAAAAAACATATTTCAAATCAGCAGTAAAATCTGACAACACTGGTATCATGAATTGTGCTTCTTTACCTTCTTTAAAAAATGCAGTTTTCCCGGCCTGTATAGCTAATGTGCCAGCATATTCTTGAGTTGATTGACTCAATTGGCTGATTGGCTTTTATACCTGTAAGGCAGAACTTCCTTTCTACATATGTTGACCATTGGGTGTTCCAATTTCTCCCATTCATTTTAATAGAAGTGGTCTGTCTCTGCTAAATAGTTTCTGGTTGAATGCAGGCAAACAGCAATTAATTAAAGGGTTAGTTCACCCAAAAATGAAAATTCTCTGGGGCCTGGTTAGCTCAGCGAGTAAAGACACTGACTACCACACCTGGAGTCACGAGTTTGAATCCAGGGTGTGCTGAGTGACTCCAACCAGGTCTCCTAAGCAACAAAATTGGCCCGGTTGCTAGGGAGGGTAGAGTCACATGGGATAACCTCCTCTTGGTCGCTATAATGTGGTTCTCGCTCTTGGTGGGGCTCCACACGCGTTATGTCTGTGCGTGATATGATGCACAGATTGACGTCTCAGACACGGAGGCAACTGAGATTAGTCCTCCACCACCTGGATTGAGGCAAGCCACTATGCCACCATGAGGACTTAGAGCACATTGGGAAATCCAAAATTGGGGAGAAAAAGCGGAGAAAAAAAAAAAAAGAAAATTCTCTCATAATTTACTCACCCTTATGCCATCCCAGATGTGTATGACTTTCTTTCTTCAGCAGAACACATTTGAAGAAAAATTGAAAATATCTTAACTCAGTAGGTCCTTAAAATGCAAGTGGATGGTGATCAGACCTTTGAATCTCCAAAAATCACAGACAGTCAGCATAAATGTCATCCATAAGACTCCACTGGTTAAATTAATGTCTTCTAAAGCAAACGATCGCTTTTTGTGTGAAAAAGATCCATATTTAAATACTTTTTAACTATAAATTATTGCTTCCGGTCTACAGTAGTATGCGTATGTGACGTAATCGCCTTGGCATGTTCACGCAAGAACTGATGCACGTGCGACATACCTGGAGGAACACTTTGAAGCGTTATTGGTTTTGGTTTAGATCTGTATTTGCATCTGTTTGTTAACTCACTATGATGCGTTTGTGTGCTCATCCTGGATGTCTCAACCGATAGAAAAACGTGAAAATGTTTTAATCAGTGGAGTCGTATGGATGATGTTTATGCTTACTGTCTGTGATTTTTGGAGCTTCAAAGGTCTGATCACTATCCACTTGCATTTTAATGACCTACTGAGCTAAGATATTTTTCTATTTATTTTTATTTTTTTTTCAAATGTGTTCTGCTGAAGAAAGAAAGTCATACATATCTGGGATTGCATGAGGGTGAGTAAATGATGAGAGAGTTCTCATTTTTGGGTGAACTATCCCTTTAAGATAGCTCACCTGAAAATGCTAATTCTTTCAGTGTAGTCATATAAATCTCAGTCACCATTAACTTCAATTGCATTTTTTTTTTCAATGAAAGTGTATGGTGACTGAGGCTATCATTCTGCTTAACATCCCCTTTTGTGTTCCACTGAAAAAAAAAAAAAGTTATATGGGTTTGGAACAACACGAAAGTGAGTAAATTATGACAGATATTTTAATTTTTGGGTGAATTATCCTTTTAAAGCTTTCAAACCCCTTGAAAGATCCTTTTTTGAAAACATGAAACCTATAATTTAATAATAAGAAACCGAAATACAGAAGTTGAGAGAGGCTGTAGTGTAGTGTTATATGCATAGTTTGGCTTATTGCCAACATAGTGGCAGCTGTATTAACTTTGCTGACTGACAGTAAGGCAGAGGCCTGCCAACACGGAGGCCTGCCAAGACTCAGGCCCGGATATGCACACACAGTCCTTCTTTCCCCTCCCACTCTCCCCTACCTAAACCCACAATGACCTCATTTTGCTCAGTGTTCCTTTGGGTTTTTTTGAGGCCATGGCATCACTAAGAGCATCTAAAAAAATTCCTGTCCCTAATGTCACAGCTGTTTCCATGTATATTGATATCAGAGACGCTTCTGTTTTCGTGTTACCACTTCATTTCACTATTTTGAGCTTGCTAAGAGTTTGTGTTTTCTTCGTCGATATTGTTTAAAGGCTCTAATAGTCTGTTTCCAGTTTGAACAAGAGTTACCATTTGGAATTGGGATTATGACAGTATAATGAATAGGATTATGAATGGAATAAGTCAAATGGAAAGTTTGCGCATTTTAAAACTAAAGTTTCATTGTTGTGCCATTGGCATTTATTACTCTAGGTACTCTATATTATTCTTAAAACATTGCTCGGGGAATTAGTTTTGGCTTTCTAGAAATAAATTTTTTTCACAGCTGAATGATAGAAAATGTATTTTGAGCTGAGCCATGGCCTAGTGGTTAGAGCATTAAGCCCTGGTGCTCATGTTGACAAAGCAAGTTTGATGTCCGGCTTATGTCATTTCCCTATCCAGTTTCCCCTTCTTCTCTCAATCTTTTGGCAAAAGGCCTACAATAAAGCAAAAATGCATTTTGAAGCTGTTGAGATAAGGACATCTGTGTGTCTATATGTTGGGTCATTGGTGATACAGCTGGAGGTTACAGTGTCTGTATGTAGAGCTGGCCCGAGAATGTGATGTCTGATAAAGGTGTGTGTGTGTGTGTGTGTGTGTGTGGGCAGGTTTAAGTGATTTACAAGGACTTTTTTTTTAGGTTACAAACTGGTAATTACAAGGGTATTATGCTATAAATGTGGTTTATGAGGACATTTCCAGTGTCCCCATAATTCAAATCGTTTAAAAAACATACTAAATGATGTTTTATTGAAAATGTAAAAATGCAGAAAGTTTTTTGTGAGGGTTATGGTTAGGGGATAGAATCTATAGTTCGTACAGTATAAAAATAATTATGTCTATGGAGAGTCCTCATAATGATAGCTGCACCAACGTGTGTGTGTGTGTGTGTGTGTGTGTGTGTGTGTGTGTGTGTGTGTGTGTGTGAGTATGGGTCAGCAGAGAAACGTGAAATGGCATCTAAGCGTATGACGAATACGGAGGTATATAAAAACAGAGATGATCCAGATATAAGAAATGTTGGGAAAAACTGAGGGAGAGAGTGAAAGAGAGAGAAAAAATGAATTATGACCACAAGCCAAACAAAAGAGTGACAGGATCAATGCATCAGTAAGAGTGATTATCCTAGTTGTGTCACTGCTAGTGAATCTCTTAAAGGAATAGTTCTGTAAGCATTTACTCACCCTCATGTTGTTCCAAACCCATATGACTTAATTCTATGGAACACAAAATTTTTGAAGAATTTCCTTGGCTACTCTTTTCCGTTTAATGAAAGTGAATGGGGACTGGGGCTGTTAACTTCCTAAATGGAAAAAAGCACTGTAAAAGTAGCAAAAAATTGGTCCATATGATTCATGTTCTTCAAGTCTTCTGAAACCGTACAATGGCTTTTTGTGAGGAACAGACCAAAATTTGTGTTGTTATTCACTGAAACTTTCCACTGTAGCTCTCAAATAAAATATGCTGCCATTAGATGCAGTGCGTTAGGTTTGACGTCAGTGACGTTTAGTCATGAGACACACAAGAACCAAAGGCATTTCAATGGCATCAAATAGCATTAACACCATTTCTGTAGTCTTTTTCAGAGCTTTTGGGGAGGGGGAAATTATTAGTCATTATTTCACGTCTTTGTGGAATACTCTATTCTGATTGGTCAATCGCTGAATAGTGACCGCACATCCGGGGGTAAAGTGATATCAGACCAGTCATCCGGGTATTGCGAGTCATCTTTTCTACTATTCAGATCACTCTGCGTTCTCTACAAGTAAGCTAATTAAATAATTTCAACTCAAATCAATATTTCATATCCATTTATTTATTTATTAAGCAAGCAGTATTATAATAAGTGTGACAATAAACTGTCAGATTATCAGTTTCGCAAAATAAACACCAACAGAACTCTTGACACAAACTGTAGGTTTAATTCAACTGTTTCTCAAGACTCTGCAGTCGCTTTCTTCTCACATAATAACATAATTTCAACTAAAATCAACATTTCATGTCCATTTATTTATTTATTTAGTAGGGAGCCATGTAATAAGTGGGATAATGTACTGTCACTCGGTCAGTAACGCAAAATAAACCCCTTCCAAGTGATACAAGACCCCTCTGCTCCACACTCTCTGGGTTTATTTTGCTATAACGACTGGCTGAATTCACCTTTTATGTTCCAGGAAATAGTTATGATAACAATATTTTTATTTTTATGTGAACTATTCCTATTATTGGGTGGTCTATTTTACAGTGCACCAGTGCATATCTGATTGCTACGACTATAGACATATGCTGAGAGACAACCGCTAACATGTTTGCGAACTGATACAGAATTAAATGCAATAGCTCAAATGCCATCAAGTGCCATTTTATTGGCATGACCAGCATGCAGCAACAATGCCAAAGTCAGATTACACATGTACATGCATGTAGGTCTCTCTCTCCCTCTCATTCTCCCTTGATCGACACACCCCCTGCTCTGCAGTGGTCCAAGGATTAAATCATTCCTCTCGTTCACTCTCTTAACGCCCCTCCTCTTATCTCCATCTCTCTGTCTATATTCCCTCCTTTTCTCTGCCTCTGTAGGTCTCCCCCTCCCTCCCTCTCTCATTCACTGACTCCAGATGCCAAAGCAAAATGAACCTGCCACAGTAAGCGGCTCGCTTGCATAGCGAGACAGGAATGTGTTTCGTTTTGTTTTACTTGTTTGTTTTTGCCCTCCATTTATTTCACACTATGACCCTTCTGCGTGATCGCTCTCACATGTGTTGGGATTTAAACAGAGTGTGATCCAGGATCGGAACCCTTCCTCCACGCACACTCTCTCACACAAACACTCACACACACCAAGCCATGCTGGAGAGACTGCAGGCAGCCTTGAAAAGTGTGAAGGACTCCAAACGTAATTATATATTTTTTTCTCTTTCTTGATTTTACCCCTCTTTTCTTAAAGTGGTATCAGGCTAGCAGTCATATTTCTGGAGAACGGAAGTGCTGATGCAGAGTGTGTGTAAATGAAAGCGATATGTGGTGGTTTACAGCAGGTGATTATAATGGGGTTGAAGCTGGCTATCTAATATAGACTGAGTGGACTGTTAATTTGAACTGTTATGAGTGCTGATGTCTCTATTGGCAGTCTGATTGTGGTTGGAGTGTGTTTAGATATTTGTATGTGTGTTCATTGTGCATTTTTGTATTTATAAAAATATCTTACAGTAGTTACCAGATCTCTATGTATAGGAACGAATTACATTACAGCATGTTTTTATATGGTTTTATGGCTGTTTTATGACATTTCTGTTTTTGACTTATTATACAGTGAATATCTGATGTATGTGGCTTTACAGCTGTCAAAAACTGTTCTTATGACCAAAAGTGTGATTAAATATTCCCCCCACTTTACCGAACACACACAAACACACACGCTCACACATGACCACACACACACACACACATAAACACCTTTTATTTTGATAGAGTGGAAAAGCCCGCTGCATTCTCAGCTTCAGGTACAGTAGTACTGCAGTGTACCTTAATCAATAGCTGCACATCTGCTGAACATGTACTTCTGTTCATTAACTATAGCAAGTTAAGTTTGCCTATTCCTTTAACTAGTTAGACCTCGGTTCATGCATATTGTCTGTATTCATACATCCAGTCTCAGTTGTTACTAAATATCATGTATTAGACAAATGTTATAACTGAATGCTGACACTCTTAATTTAAAAATGTGATGTAATTATGCTCTCATAATACTCCAATGCATTTGATGGGTGATATATTTTCTTGACAAAGTGCTTTTCCCCCCCACCTTTAACCCTCTGAGACCCAGGGTAGTAGAATTGCAATGTCTGTTTAAAGCAATAATAATAATAATAATAAAATATATATATATATATAAAATGGTTACACTTTACAATAAGGTTCCATTTGTTAACATTAGTTAATGCATTAGGTATCATGAACAAATAATTAACAATATATTTTTTACATAATTTATTAATCTTTGTTAATATTAGTTAATAAAAGTACAGTTGTTCATTGTTAGTTCATAGTGCATTAACTAATGTTAACATATGCAACTTTTGATTTAAAAAATGTATTACTATATGTTGAAATGAACAATTAACATTAACTAGGATTAATAAATTCTTAATAAGTCTTGTTCATTGTTAGTTCATTCTATCTAATGTTGTTAACTAATGTTAAAGGGATAATTCACCCAAAATTGAAAATTCATGCCATCCCATATGTGTATGGCTTTCTTTCTTTTGCAGAACACAAATTAGGATTTTTTTAGAAGAATATTTCAGCTCTGTTGGTTCATTCAATGCAAGTGAATGGTGACTAGACCTTTGAAGCTCCACAAAGCATATAAAGGCAGCATAAAAGTTATCCATAAGACTCCAGTGGTTATTCCATAACTTCATATGATAGGAATAGGTGAGAAACAGATCAATATTTAAGTACTTTTTTAACTATAAATCTCCACTTTCACATTTACTTTCACATTCTGAAAGTGAAAGTGGAGATTTATAATAAAAAAGGATTTAAATATTGATCTGTTTCTCACCCAAATCGGTTGCATCCCTTCAGAAGATATGGATTAATCTACTGGAGTCTTATGGATTACTTTTATACTGCCTTTATGTGATTTTTGGAGCTTCAAAAGTCTGGTCACCATTCACTTGCATTGAATGGACCAACAGAGTTGAAATATTCTTCTAAAAAATCTTTGTTTGTCAGACAAAGAGAAAGAATGCAAGGACCTATCAGCTTGGGCATGTAGAGTTTCATCATTTTAGGAACAGATTAGTGTGTGCAAAGCCCCAAGAGAGCAGACTGCAGTATTTGCTAATAATAATAACTTTGCTTGTTAGACTTTAATGTAAAGTTCATAATTTCGGCACCACTAGCATAACCAAACAAAATTGCAAAGTAATGACAGGTTTCTCAATCACTCCCCCCAACTTCCACTGCTTGGACAAACATAGAGTCTCTGCCCAAACTCATGCCATTGGTTGAGTCAATGTTGCTGTATCGGGCTGGTCGGGATGCTCAAACAAACAGAGACATTTTTTGATAGAACCACAGAGACATGGTATTTACACTTTTCAGAGAAACAACCTATAAATGGCATACTTATAGTTGTCCCTGCATATTAACCTAGTATAAAGTATTTTAACATAAAAAAATTAACACTTTATCTTTAATAAGATCAGATGCTTAGTGTAAATGCATGCTGAACTAGATGTAGTACAGTCAAACAAGTACAGTTCAATATTATGTTAGTGAATTTTGGCTTGTTAGTCGATGTTCTAGAGACATTTGTTGCTGCTAAAAACAACTGCAGCGGTGCAACAGCTTCGTAATGAGCACCACACACAGTCCTTTTCTTTCCCCCTCTGTTCCTCTCTGTCTCTTAGTATGCAACCCCAGTCTTCTGAAGTGAATGGTGTTATACTGCCAGCCAGTGCATTTCAGCTGTCGAGCAATTTTATTATTAAGTTGAGGATTAACAAAGACTGCTTCTATTACACAAACTTTCATCAGTTTTACTTAAGTAGTTTAAGCTTAAATACAAGCTTTCTGTATGTGTGTGTGTGTGTGTGTGTGTGTGTGTGTGTGTTTGTGGGTGGGTTAGGTGATTTACGAGGACAATTTTTTAGGTTACAAACTGATAATTACAAGGGTATTATGCTTTAAATGTGGTTTATGAGGACATTTCTAGTGTCCCCATAATTCAAGTCGCTTAAAAAGCATACTAAACTATGTATTTTTGAAAATGTAAAAATGCAGAATTTTTTTTGTGAGGGTTAGGTTTAGGGGTAGGGTTAGGGGATAGAATCTATAGTTTGTACAGTATAAAAATCATTATGTCTATGGAGTGTCCTTATAAGGATAGCCGCACCAACAGGTGTGTGTGTGTGTGTGTTGCTGTGAATTAAAACCATCTTGTGCTTTCCACATGGTTCAGCTTAATTCCATAACTTACTGCCCACTTATAATTTATAATAATTTTCCTTTATTTATCACATTATACATTTGCACATATACAGTGAAATTCTTCTTTTTTTCACATATCCCAGCTAGGCTGGGGTCAGAGTGCAGGGTCAGCCATGATACAGCACCCCTGGAGCAGATAGGGTCAAGGGCCTTGCTTAAGGCCCAACAGTGGCATCTTGGCAGTGCTGGGGCTTGAACCCCCGACCTTCTGATCAGTAACCCAGAGCCTTAACCACTGAGCTACCACTGCCCCTCACTTGAAGGTGGTCCAGTGATATCTAGGATATCAAGGCTAAGTTGTGTATGTGCATGTCTGTGTGTGGCTAACTGTGGCCCATCCATTGGCATTAGTGTGGGAAAGCTCTAGTACATATGCCAACATTACTTCATGCCTAATTCATGTTAAAATGTGGTGCTTTGCCTTTGCATTGTTCTATTATGTGTAGGCAGAATTATGGATTCATACTTTAATGTGTATAATAAACAGAATATGCAAAATAAAGTATACTTTTGATATTTCTGGATATATAATTTCAGAATTATTCTGCTACCAAAAACATGTTTACAAATCTCAACCATTCGTAGTAAAAATAAATAAATAAAAAATAAATACAAAGAATTTCAATTCCAATTATAATCTGATCTGACTGAATGAGTCACGTTCAAAGCCACTGTAAAATAGCCGTTATAAAACTATTAAATTCTAAATTCTGATTGGTTAAGCCGTGATCAAAGCCTTTTTGAAATGCCCATAAACACACACCTCTGATCGCACATTCTACATTAAGCCAATAAGTTGCAATGGTGCTTATTAAACACAAACAGCCTACAGTTAGGCCAATTAACTAGATTACATGCATTTGTGACCACATATCAATTTAATTATTAATGTGTCATGTTGCTAAAAACCATTTACAGTTTTTTAAAGGCTTTATGATTTTATTAGATAGGACAATGGAGGAGAGGTGACAGGGAATGATAGGAAAAAGAGAGGGAGTGGAATTGGGAAATGACCCGAGCCAGATGCGAAGATATTGTATGATGCCCTCACATAAGAGCCACCGTGCATATGTCAGAGCATATGCACCACACAACAGACCATGTCTCTGAACATTTAAATAATGGAAACGGCCTACATCTAGGCCAATGAACTTTATAACTTAGAAGAATTGTTTATTATCATGTAATAATGTAATTTTATTGAACACTAGTGTATTTTACTATTTGGCTGTTGCTGCAATTTGATAAAAGACTACAATGGAATATTCCGGGCAGGGGTGGAAAGAGTACTGAAAAATAATACTCAAGTAAAAGTACTGTTACTTCTTAAAAAATGTAGTTTGAGTAGAGTAAAAGTACCTGTCCTAAAAACTACTCAAGTAGAGTAAAAGAGTAGTTAATTTAAAAGTACTCATGAGTAGTGAGTATTGAGTACTGAGTTGCGAAAGCTATGCTGCAATTTAAAAATGAGGCACACATACCATAATTTACATTCCCTTTTATGGCTGTTTGCCAGAAAGAATAAAAAATATAGGTATTTTATGGGTGTTTGTGACTGACAACATTTAAAATACTTAACTTATCTATGAAACTGTAAACACTATATGAACCTGATGGAAAAAATAAAAATAAAAGGGCGACATGATTGCAGAAATGAAAAGATGAAAAATGTATTTTCAATACAATGATCCCCATTATATATCGTAATGTATGAAACAATTACATTAAAATCAGTTTATGTGTAATGTCTAAATTTCCCTTAATGTCGACAGAGAGTTACTGTTGTTCATAAAACATGTTCAAAATAATGCAAGGAATGCAAAAAACAAAACAAAAAAACCCACTAAAAAAAGCAGTGTCACTTGGTGCGTCATGTCCCGCACAATAAACGGGGTAGAGCATTTGTTTGGTACAGGGGCCACATCGGCCTTCAAACTAATAATTCACACAAAAATGAAAATTATCTCATCATTTAGTCACCCTTATGCCATCCCGGATGTGTATGACTTTCTTTCTTCAGCAGAACACAAATGAAGATTTTAAGAAGAACATCTCAACTCTTTTGGTCCATACAATGCAAGTGAATGGGTGACAAAATTTTGAAGCTCAAAGAATCACACAAGTCAGCATAAAAGTAACCTAATCCATGTGACTCCAGTGGTTAAATCCATGTCTTCAGAAGAGATATGATAGGCTGGGTGAGAAACAGATCAATATTTAAGTTCATTTTTTCTATAAATTCTCCTCCCTGCTCAGTCAATCTCCACTTTCACTTTCTTCTTCTTTTGTTTTTGGTGATTCACATTCTTCATGCACAAAAAAAGTATTGCTCTACAAAGGTTGATACTTTTCCATCAGGCATTAGAAAAAACTTGATAAAGGCTAAGCATAATTATAAATTATTTTATCATCTCTACTTTCCTGGTAATTTATTATACAAATTAACACACTCTCTACATCAGAGGTTGGTATTATTAAAAATACCGAACAATATTATTATTAAAAATATCACTGTTTGATTCTATTACATGAACACTTTTAAAGCTACTCAAGTTATTCAGCCAAAAGTAGTGAGTGGTTTTCTCATTTCCTTGTTATTGTTGTTTGATTAATAGCCTTTATATGACATATGACATAGACAGTGCTCTATTCGGTTACGTGCACACTTCAAGTCCAACATTTTGATGCAAATACACTTTTTGTCCCACTGTTTACATTCACTTTAGACCAAACCAACTGTGTTTACATTAATGCCTCACCAAGGTGGGCATTGGCGGAATTATAAAGTGTATTTGATCGTTTAGGCGCGTTAGTGCACAAACATTAGCCGCCTGTCAGTCAAACAATACGCAGCTACAGACATCAGGAAATAAAAAGTAAATCTTTTATATTTTATCTAGATCAACCAACCAGTGGTTATCTTGCTATCGCGACTGATGTTATGAACACCCCTGGTCTAGATGTAGAACATAGGTTAAGTATAGAAAATTAATCAAAAGTTTATCATCGATATCGAGGACATCTCTCTCTCTCTCATTTTTTTTTTTTTTTTTCAGATAAACATCAAGATTATTTTATCACCCAGCCCTATTGATAACATTGCCTTAATCTCTCACAGAAACCCAATAATCTCAGTGATAGATAGCTAAATTACAGGCTACGTTATAGACACACATGAAATATATTACCTCGATATGTTTCTTCAAATTGGAGGCAGGATTAATGCTGATATCTGGCTTGAGCAAGTTAAACTCACATGACACAGTCAAGCAATTGGCCTTTTTCACTGTGAAAAGCCCTTTCAGGTGCAGCCGAGATGTTCAGGTGTTGAAATGTGTTTGAGGCATCCTCCACATCCATTACAGTTGGCGCCAATCTGCAGCTGCCGTTCAAGATTTTTTTTTATTTGACAGGAGTCACAAGACTTTCCCTAGCCAATCATGTTGATAGATAAAAATAAAATCAGGACAGGGAAGTAGCGAACACAGACGGTGGGAAATAGTGCTTTAAAAGTACAGTTACAGCACTTAAAATGTACTCAAGTAAAAGTAAAAGTATACATTTTTTAAACTACTTAAAAAAGTACAATTCCTGGGAAAAACTACTTAATTTAACTTAGTTTGTAATTTGTTACTTTACACCTCTGATTCCAGGTTTAATACAAGTTAAGCTCAATTGACAGTATTTGTTGCAGTATTACCACAAAAAATAATTTTGAATCATCCCCAAAAATCAAAGTTAAAGTGAGGCACTAACAAAGGAAGTGAATGGGGCCCATTTTTAGAGGGTTTAAAGGCAGAAATGTGAATCTTATAATTTTATAAAAGCACATTAATTCTTCTGTTAAAACTCATGTATTATTTGAGCTTTAAAGTTGTTTAAATCGTTGTTTTTACGGTTGTTTTAGGGTTTACGGCATTAAGGTACATCGTCATGGTAACGAAGTTTGAAAATTGGCTTAACTTTACACAGAAAAGTTTAGTAAGCGATTTTATCACACTAAAATCATGTTTACATATTATTTATGTCTTGTGGCTATACTTTTGAAACAGTGAGTATTTTAAAATTTTTGGATTGACCCCATTCACTTCCATTGTAAGTGCCTCATTGTAACCTCGATTTGTGCATTTTTTAAAGAAAAAGAGTGACAGGGGGCCTGGGTAGCTCAGCGAGTGAAGATGCTGACTACCACCCCTGGAGTTGCGAGTTCGAATCCAGGGCGTTCTGAGTGACTCCAGCCAGGTCTCCTAAGCAACCAAATTGGCCCGTTTGCTAGGGAGGGTAGAGTCACATGGGGTAACCTCCTCGTGGTCGCTATAATGTGGTTCTTGCTCTCGGTGGGGCGCGTGGTGAGTTGTGCGTGGATACAGCGTATAATAGTGTGAAGCCTCCACATGCGCTATATCTCTGCGGTAACATGCTCAACTGAGACAACTGAGATCCGTCCTCTACCACCCGGATTGAAGCAAGTCACTACACCACCATGACGACCTAGAGCACATTGGGAATTGGGCATTCCAAATAGGGGAGAAAAGGGGAGAAAAATAAATAAAAATAAAAAAGAGGGACAAATCGAAATTAACTTTTGTGATAATCAATATAATGCCACAAATGCTGTCGATTGAGCTTAACTTGTATTGAATGCAACGAAGTATTCCTTTAATAAATAAAACAAACCAATCAGTCTTTTATCAAAAGAGGTGTTTAGGAACACCCCTTAAAGGGATAGTTCACCCGAAAATTTAAATTCTGTTGTTATTAACTCACCCTGAAGTTGTTCCCAGCATGTATGACTTTCTGTCTTCCATGGAAGTTCCATGTAGAATCTGTTTTTTTCCCCCATGCTAAGAGTCGTTTTTTTTCCCCAGTGCAATTTTAAAGAATGGGGTGGAGCTTTCAAGCTTCAAAAATTATGCAAAAGCAACTTAAAAGTATTATAAAAGTAGTCCATGTGACTTAAAGCAATTTCAGCAGTTCTGTTATATGCTGTAAATAAGTCTTCTGAAGCCATACTGAAATTGTGTTAGGAATAGAGTGAAATTTACATAATTATTTACTGAAACACACTAATATCCCCCCTAGCTCTCCTTGGCACATTCATGAGAGTTCGTTAGAAAAGTAACAATGTCCAATTCGTAAACAAATTGCTCTTTTGAGTCAGATCTTTTAAACGAATCAGTTAAACTTATATACAAATCCAGTATGATTCATTGTACTAGTGAATTAATCCTTTAAAACCATTGCACACAACTGCTAGTGGCTTATTGTTTTATTAACATTAAGCAAACTGATATGCAACAGAGAAAAGCACTACATCAACACGTAATGGTTTGTGTATCCTCTGACATGTGTCCATGCTGAAATAAGGTGGTGAAGTGACAGAGGTATACAGCAGCTTTACTGATGCTCAGAGTATGTAGTGCTGAGTTCACCGTTCATAGTGTCAAGTATGTTTATAACTGTATGAGTCTGTGCTCTGCATGGAGGTTGGGGTTGCTCTTCAACTTCTTTCTTGTGGGGGCCAGATTATCCAGATGAAAACTTTGCAGGGGCCAAGATTTTTTTTGGTATTCATCTTAGCTAGCTCTTTCATTGCAAGTAACATGTTACTTAAAAAACACCTTTAATATTGTGCATTTATTCATATTAAAATAGTCACAGGGTATACTGTATATTGAATTATAATTTTTTAAGGTCTGGCCATAAATTCCTTCATAAGATCTGGCTGAAAATTAAATAGGACTTATACTCTTAACTAACTAAATTTGTAAAAAAAAAAAGAAAAAAAGAAAGAAACATAATAATCATTTTAGTGCTATTGTTTACAAATTATGAAAACTGAGGAGAAACATTTAGATCTGCTAAAGCCCTCTCACAATATCAACCCACATATGAATACAATGGTCATATAGAAATGTCATGTTTACTTAACAATGAGTTTAAATTCAGTTTTCTTTTTGAAAAAGTATCATCCTATTCAGTGAAGAAAATTAGTCCTGCAAATATTGTGAATTTGCACACAATAGCCAGTGCAGGAGCCATACATTTGTGCAGATAATCATTGGCAAAATAAGAAAAAACTGAGTTGGTGCTGTTCGTGAATGAGAGGGCTGACTCACAGCTGTATAGGAACAAATATAATCAGGACATATTCAGGTTCAGTTTCACGTATCACTGTTTTTACGAGCACTACCGACCCTGAACTGATGAGACACGCCCATTTGATACTTCAAGAATAGTGAATAAAAGCGAACTTTTCAGCACATTTTCGTTGGACGTTCTGTTTTCATAATCAATTTCTCTTTTGTTGTGTAAGATGTGCCTATGTGCTGACAACATTTCTGTAGATTTGACCGCACTCCACACAACTAAGCATTTTATATAAATACATTTGATTGAAAAAGACACAATCAAATGCTCACCTTAACGGTGCGATCCACGTTTAGCAAAGCAGTTTAACTAAAAGTTTAAACACATGCACCGGTCTGGACAACTGATGATCAATGCTGTTGCACTTGCCAATGAGCGCTCTTGAACCAAAGTATTTCTAGCAAGTCACTCCACTGTTGGCCATCTTTGGAATGCTCCCGGGAGGCTATTTCCAGTCATGCCAGTGCAGCTCCTATCTACTTGAATGGAGGAACACCGAAATCTCAAAAGCGGTTGGTCAAGATTACGATCAAAGAACATATTTCAAATCTGCTGTAAAATCTGACAATGCTGGTATCATAAATTGTGCTTCTTTACCTCAGATTACCCTAAAAATGCAATTTTCCCAGCTTGTATAGCTAATGCGCATGCACGTTCTGGAGATGATTGACAGGTGATGTCTGTGTCTAAAATGTGATTGGATCTTTTACCTGTAAGGCGGGACTTCCTTTCAACATCCGTTGACCGTTGGGTGCGAGAGCTTCTTGGTTGGGTGTTCCAATTTCTCCCATTCATTTTAATAGAAGTGGCCCATCTCTGCTAAATAGTCTCTGGTTAAACTCACCGTTGATTGCTGAGGCTCGCGCCTGCAAACGCTGAGTTTTGCACAGTGAGCGCTCTGGTATTTCAGATGGCGTGGCAATTTTATCAAAAATCAGTCAGAGGGCCAGACAAATATGATTGGCGGGCCGCCAGTTGACTAGTCCTGGCCTATATAATCACTCTGACTCATCAGAAACAAGACAGCTGCTTCGACTGATGGACAGGAAATGGTGGAGTGTGAAGGGATTGGACAGAGAGATAATGAAGAGAAATTAGATGAAAATTAAGTGACAGGTGACATGAGTTGGAAAGAAGGAAATTGAGGGGAGAGAGAGAGAGAGAGAGAGGGAGGGAGGGATGGAATGAGCAAGAGTGTGCACATAATGATGGAGAAGCCGAACAGATGGATAGAGAAATTTATAAAAGATTAAAGGGATAGTTCACCAAAAAAATGAAGATTCTGTCATCATTTACACACCCTCGTGTTGTTCCAAACCTGTAAAACTATCTTTCTTCCTTGTAACACAGTTACACACAGTTGTAAGCCGCAGTTACAGAGGCTAAAATTCTACCTAACATCTCCGTTTGTTTTCCATGGAAGAAAGAAAGTCGTGGGTTTGGAACAACATGAGGGTGAGTAAATGATTTCAGAATTCTCATTTTTGGGTGAATCATCACTTTAATGCCTTTTTGTCTTTCTTGAATGTACATGTACTTTGTCTTAGAAACAGTGATTCAGAACTAATGAAAATAGGTTCTGTTTTCTCTGCTGACACATACATCACCTCTTTCATTCACTGCTCAAATGTTTCCAGAGCCAGAATCTATGTGAGTCACACTGGCTGCTGCTGCATTGCAAGATAAGTAATGATTTTCAGTGACAGGCGTGATTACGGCTTGTTTTCAAACTCTGTCTCTTTTTCTCAGTCTCACAACTTCTCATATTGAAAGGACTTTATTCTTTGATATCTATTAATTTAGTGATTTGTCACATGCAGTGTTGCAGATGTTTAGCTAACACTTTACTTAAATCCTTTATTTATGATGCACACATTTTTTTTAATTAACCAACATTATTACATTAAATAGATGATTTAGTAACATTATGCCTATTTCTTTATATTATGCTTATAATATTATAAATTGTTCAATCAAATAGTTAGAAATGTCATTAACATTTATAAAGAAAATTATATTTGTTTTAGTGACAGTTTTTCCCCCCCTGCGAACCACTTTCATGGACTCCAAATGTGTCTAAACACAAGAACTTGCAAGAAATTGGTTAGTTATCATTTATTTTAATAATTTAAATATGAACATAAAATAAAATGTATAATATATTAAATATGAAATAAAATAACAAAAATAAAATATAATTTTTTTGGCAAATAGAGTTAATTAGACACATTTCTACAGGTATAAATATTTGATACAAGTATATTGTCTGTATCTCTCCCACACCTGGATATTAGGAAGTGCACAAAAAAAAAGAATATTGCATTAATTGCATAATTATTTTTTTTATGCGTTAAACAGTCTACTATGAATGGCAAAAATAAAATGTGTTAAATTTCCCTACCCTAATTAAAATACATTATACCTGTTTGTGGTTACACCTTTAATGGGTCCATTTTAACACATGACCATTGGTTGTGACCATAAGTTTTAATGCATTATAGGGTACAACGGGGCTAAAGGCCCCGTGGGGTAAAACGCTCCTTTGATTTTATTTTCCAGAACACTAAATAGCAACAAAAACTACCACAGCATTTTCCTAAAGACCTGTTTGTCACTATGCACTGCAAAATTTTCCTGATCCAGGAGATCTTTGCATGCAATGTCTAAAGTTTGATTTTGGTTGCAATTTGATCTAATTTTTTATATATTTTTTAAAATGTTGCAAATTTATATAGCTAATGAAAATCCCTGAAATTATCACATTTATTTGAGACAAACTACTTATTTATCATTTTCAGTTTTGTTAAAGGTCATTAAATCAAATGTTTTTTAATAACTGTCCAATAAGTGAAATTATAGTATTTGGGGTAAAAAGCCCCTCTGTTGCAGGGGCTAAGGGCCCCTATAAAACTTTTTATTATTATTATTATTATTATTATTATTATTATTATTATTATTATTATTTTTTAAGTGGGGCAAATAGATTTGTTTTGAAAAATTTTCAAAATGGGCTCAACTTGACTGATCCAATCACCGTGGAGATTCGTTTGTTTATAGAATACTTGAGATGTTAGACAATGCCAAATATGTTTGTAATTGTGCACCCTTTTCTGAAGTGGTTATTTTGAGTAAGCATTATCTTAATTTGTTACTCAAAAAGCATCTTGCAACCTTTTTTAAAAACGGATTTTTAATCAAAACAACATTCCATTATTATTTCTGTTCATACAAATTATATTTCTCCATAAGTATTCAATAAAAAGAAATCAGTTTTTTCAATCTTGATATATTTTGCAACCAGAAAAATGGCAATTTTCCTTAAGGTGTGCCTTTAGCCACATTGTACCCTACTGTTTAAAGGTCTAACTATGAAGAAGTATTAAAACGTATTATTAGTATGCATACAATTATTCACAAGGACATACTACTGATTCTAAGGCGTTATGAATGCATTACATTACATTAAGAATATTTCTAATGCATTATATATAATGGCTTCAGGTAAAGTGTTCCCGATGTGATCTTATCCAAAGTAACTTGCATTTACCACAAGGACATTTCCCCTAAAGAAACCTGGGGTAAGTGCCTTACACACAGGTAGATTGTTAATGGGGGGCTCCAGCAACTGTCCTTTTCATATATGGTCCGTTCTGGTATATGAGTTACCAGCCCAAACTTTTTTACCACTAAGCTACCTCCCCATAACCACCCTTCAAAAAGATATTCAATTTAGAATTAAATTGTACATTATTATCAAAGGAGACTTATCATGGAAAACAGGATTTTTCTTGATCTTTAGAGATCAAAAAGTGGGATAGTTCATAGTTTGTGGACATACACAATAACCTCCCTCCCCAGTTCACTCAAGACCATTTATTGGAACAAAGCTGCAAAAACTGGTTATTTAGAAATTGTCATGGTTATGCAACATGATCACACAGAAAATCAGTATGCTGTACCCTGAAATTGAGCACAAAGTCATCACATTCACATATAAAATGGTGAGCACTATTTGGAGGTTACATTTTTGCTGTAAATTAAATTTTTACTTCACATGCGGGTAGGTTTAGGGTTGGGGTTTGGGTTAGGGTGTATGGTTAACAAAATATGCATTCCTATTGACTGTATTAAATCTTTACAACTAAAAATACAACTCTCTTTTGATGCCATAAGAGAGGTCATTTACATTTATGAGTAGAAGTACAGAAAAATAAACAGAGGGTGGAAAATGGTTATGTACAATGAATTCACAACTGCTTTAGGTGCAATAAGCCTTAAAACTTCTGTTAGTCAGGCAACATTAACAGTCAACTGAGAACTGAAATTAACATTGTAGTCACAGTCAGTGCTATTTTAAGAAAGAGCAGGAACTATAAAGCATAACACCTCCTAGGCAGATCTTACACTGGCATCAGCCCAGCCTAGTAATAGAATGTCATGTTAAACGAAGACACTAGTTCTAACAGATATCCTCTCAGGCCGCAGAGAATGCAGAGAAAAAGAAAAGGCTTAGCATGAATTTTTCTCTTTGAGCTAAAGCAATTGAGTCAGCATTGAACATCAATAAAGACCCCTTTATCTCTCCACACTGCTCACAGAGGCTGATCCCTAAGAAGAAAACAGACAGGGAGACAGAGAACATGAAATGTGTGTGGGCATGTGAATATGTCTGTGTGTGAGAGTTTGTGTGCCTAAGTAGGTCAGTACAGGACAAGTTGCAGTTCTCAGCTAATGGGACTCACTAATGGAGACAGGAATATTGACGTTAGTTTAGGGACAAAAATGTGGACTCACTCAGAGGTCATTGCCCTATAGTGTCTCCATGTGACTTTGGAATTATTGCGAGACCATATGTACACAGCATAGTAAATTTAGCCTTTCTAATTGATTCAATAAACTCCCAGTGTAGGCTTAGACAATAATAAGAATAAGTAAACCAAAAAAAGGTCTAAGCCAAACAGCTGGCTCATGTTTTGCCAATTAACAGCTACTGTATTGCAGGTTTATGCCACGTCCAAACTACTTTTCAGTTTGAATATGCACTGATTTTGCTGAAACAGCATTTTTCTCCACATTTAAAAAATACTCTCCAATACAGCATGTTTAGGAAAAGAATTACATTAAAGGAATAATTGACCCAAAAATGAAAATTTTCTTATCATTTACTCACTTTCATGCCATCCCAGATATGTATGACTTTCCTTCTTTGGCTTCTGATTTTTAGAAGAATATCTCAGCTCTCTAGGTCCATACAATGCAAGTGAATGGTGACCAGACCTTTCAAGCTCTAAAAATCACGTAAAGGCGGCAAAAAAGTAATCTATACAACTCCAGTGGTTTAATATATTTCTTCTGAAGTGATGCAGTCACTTTGGGTGAGAAACAGATCAATATTTCAATCCTTTTTTTACTTAAAATCTCCACTTTCACTTTCAGAATGTGAAAGTTGAGATTCATAGTAAAAAAGGACATAATTATTGATCTGTTTCCCACCTACATCTATCACATCACTTCTGAAGACATGGATTTAACCACTGGAGTCGTAATATTACTTTTATGGACTTTATGGAGCTTGAATGGTCTGGTCACCATTCACTTGCATTGGATTTCCATAATCCTGTGTTTCCTCACTGGTAATTAAGACTTTATGGTGGCGTTCATATGCGTTCTACTCATAAGCACCATCATTACGACATGACTTGATCCCACTATTAGATCTATGTTCAGATATCAAGGTACATTTACAATAGTAGTGTCTGCATTTATTAGCGTTTATAGCTGACATTGGTATCAGTCTGGCTTATTTTTCCAATTCAAATAACAATTTTTTTTTCTAATCCAGTTTTTAAAAGAACTGAACAGCTATCCATATTTTCTACAGTACATTATTATGTTTTGATGCCTGATTTCATTTGAATGGATTTAGAAATTAATGTAAACCTAACAAGAAAAAGCAAGAAAGCTAAAATAGTGTAGATTTAGGCCTTTAAAACTTGCCAATATAATGTTTACTCACCACAACATAAAAATAAAAATGTGCGTTCCAATGTTTGATGCCAGATTTTACTTGAAGCATTCACTATTCTAAATTTAGAGCTTTAGAGTGAACCAAACAGGTAACATCAGGTAAAACAGTATATATATTTAAGCCTATAATCAACAGTCAGCCTTCAGTCAATTAATGCCGGCAACAACATTAAAATAATGATATATGATATATAGAAGTATGATTGACACTATTATAACTATTTCCAAAAATTTCAGTAGTTCATCCCTAGCTGTAATTCTTGTTAAAACTGAGGTCTGCTTCCTTGATCAAGATTTTTATGTATTGTTACGATAACAATATGATAATATTTGGCATACCAGACGGTGTGTTTTTACAGTAGTGTCATATTTCTGCGATTTACAGTAGCATCAGTTTATATGTCTGTCATCTGCAATCTGTCTTTAATCCCAAACATCATATCAGAGATTTCCGTTTCCACATTTAATGTGAATAGCAACTTTGATTGTAATGACAGGAAGGATTTACTGTAATTCTACATTAATATTCCGTGGTGCGTTATAGGTTTCTGTAGTGTCGGTGACATTCAGAGAGGATCTGCAATAGCTATGAAATATCTCATTCAGCCCGTATTAATGAATTTGGCATTAAGAGAGTGAGAGAGGGACATTTTTATTTTTTTGCTGGCACACTGATGAATAATTTCCCTCTCTATCTTTCTCTGGCAATCTTTCTCTCTGTCCCATTTGAATCCCTCCCACTTTACTCTTTCTATCCTTCATTTATCATCTCTCCCAATCCACTCTGGAGAGGATTAGGAGATAGAAATCTCTGCCAAGGTTTCTTTATCTGCTATCTCTTTAAGCTAATTCATCTATCTTTATACTTAACTGTGTGTTTTGTGTGGGATTATTTGTGTTAGTGTGTAAAATCATTGTACGCTCTTGGAGTATTTATTAAGATTATGCATTGTGATTCTGATAAAATCTTCAGCCTCTGCTTGTTCTTTCTGTCTGTCTCCCAATTAAACTCCACTGAATTGACAGTGTATCAGAGGTGTAATTATTGGCTCTCTGATCAGTGCCAAAGCTTTACAGAAGAGCTGCAATTTGCTTTTGGAACAGTCACTGGCTGTTAGCTGGCCTAAATGTTCCATTACATTGCATAATGGAAGTGGAAGTGGATTTATGGATGTATTTTGAATGCAGGAATATGGAAATTTCATTTAAGTTGATTGCTAGTGGTACTTGCTGAGGCCTCACTATTAATATTGTTCATACTTAGGGGTTTTTCAGAACCCTTAAGCCTATTAGTATTAAACTTCAGCATATAACTGGCCCTGCACCTTTTATGCTACGAATTTGAGAATATGAATGATACCTCAAATCGTGTGGCTTGTTGAGAAGTGTGCTATTACTAGCAATTTGATTTACAATTATTACTGTGATTTATGACTGAAAAAAAAAAATTGAACTGATGATTTTAGCTTCTTTCTTTCTTTCTTTCTGCAGCAGCCTCTTTGCTGCCTCACAGGTTTGTGACAGTGCGTCGAGGCAGCCCAGCGGCACGGAGCGGGCAGATCAGGTCTGGGGATCGCCTGGAGGCAGTGGATGGCAGATCAGTGGTGAATTTACCTCACAGAGAGCTGGCACAGATCCTGAGAAGAGCTGGAAACACACTCCGCCTGACTATCGTACCACGATCCAGTGCTCGTGAGTGAAATATTTCCTATACATCAGATCTGCACTCTTACTTGTTTAGACGTTAGCATTTATGAATGTGAATTAAAGTTTATTTGATTAATATAATCGAGGTACAGACCCTTCTGCTTGTAACATCCGAGGTTGTTACCCCTCCTGCCAACCACCAGAGAGAGCCCTCTCCCGAATACTAACTCTGTACCGTTTCTTCTTTGATGACTTCCTGTTTGAACTATATAAATACCATGCTGTTCCATTTTGACTTTGTGAAGTATTGCCAGTTTACCCTGCCTTATCAAGCGTTTTTCCACTGCTGATTGTTATCTTATTATGACCATTGCCTGTTTTCCTGGATTCATTGCCTTTGGATACCCCTTTGTTTTGTTTGCCTTGTTAGACTGTCTTTTTGGTTTATTGGATTATACCGCTTGCTTTACGACTACCTCTATTTGCCTGCCGATTTAGATTGTTTGCTTGTGTTCATAATAAACTTCCAGCACATGGATCCTAACACTGTCTCCATGGCTAGTTCATTACACTGCTTACCATCTAAGAAGTTTTAAAAAAACGACATCAGACAGTCTGCGAATGTTTTATGTGTTCATAGATGTGCCATCTGAGGCATAGACTAACCACCTAATAACCTTTTCTTTACTAATAACCACTTCTTTACCTTGTCCTTGACAACACATCCATGGCAAGGCTCTCACTTTAGTGCACTTGAGATTTATTTAGTTCATTGATTGATTTGCATGTAAAATTAAGCAGTATCATATAGTACATGCACAAGTGCTGTTGTACTAAAGATCAGCTTAGCTGTAGTCTAGCCATAGTCAGTTAAAATAGAGTAGCTTACTGGATGTTGTAGACACATAATAGCCAGTTATTTTGTTACATTTTGCCACACCACATAAATTGCTCAAAAAAAAAAAAAAAGGATCTTGGATCAAATATAAACTCACAGTGTTTGAATATACTGTGTTAATCATATTAGTTACTTTTATTTTTCACAATATCACAATTAATGGGGGATGTTCCCATTTTTGCTGTGTTCCTCGGGCTTAAGCTACCATGAAAAACTGGACATTTATAATGAAATTCTCAAGGTGTTTATTCATTTTTTCTTTCTCTGATCAAAATGTTTTAAAGGGGTCATGAAAATGCTCTATTTTTATAGTTTTATCATCATCCTGAGGTCCACTGATAATGTTAGTAAAGTTTTTTTGCACAAAACAATAATAAATAATAAATAATTTAGTAATATATTATCATTTTCCACCCTGTCTCTGAAACGCTTGGTTTTGGCCTAAGCATCTAATTTAAACTTCAACGTAAACGGCCACTGTTATAATTGGCTAACTTCGTACTGCGCCTCAAATACAGCCATATTTGAAACTCATTCAGTAGAGAATGAACAAGCTCCACAACATAATAAAACTACATTTCAGGGTTTACACATAACGCACACCCAATATATTACATCCGAATATAACTGCTCATCTTAAGCACAACTGTTAACTATCAAGCAGTCATGACATTTGAAATATTCATAAATTAAACTGTTTACTTACGGTTTTGCGATTGGGTCCAAGTGTTTTTTGCAAAGCTTGAATCATTTTATCACTTGTTCACAAGCAATCCACATTGATATGAGCCGAAAAAACATGCAATCCACACTGAAATACCCTGAAGACATATCCACATGATGCACATACATAGCCCAAAGCACAGTGTAGGAATTTTGGTAGTATAAATGTACACGGGATAGGTTAAAATGCCCATGTACCCCCACCATTATATGTAAGGAAATGTAGTATGTGTGAGCTAAAAATTAAATGAAACTGTCCTTATCCTACATTATTATGTACATTATCAGATAGTTATTGTCTAGATGAAGCGAGGTCTTCTGCAAGAAGGACTCGTGACTCCTGTTGGGTGTTTGGATCGTAGAGCAGAGAGTGAGACTTTGTTGCCCGAGGTCTGTACATCTTACAACATTCATGAATTCCTTTCAGATGCTGTTTGCGGAATAATGAGAATCTCATGAAGATCTCATGACTAATTATCGTCCAGAATAAAGAGTCATCGAATTGGCGTCGTTTTGTTCATTGTAATTCAAGACAGGGTGTGTTCTGAGTCTTTCAGTTCCAGGGAATGTGACCTCTGCACTTAGGGGCCTCTTTGCAGAGAAGTTCTTAATAGCAGTGTCAGGCCAGAACCATTGAATGTGGAGGCATTTCTTCAGAAGCATGAAGTTCTCAAGTCATGCGCTATCTAGACAAGTCTCTTTTGTTCGTTTATTGGCCATATGTGAGCGTCAGCTAGGCTTCTTGACGTCAGGGTTTCAAGTCATATGGCTGAAATTCTTCTGCATCTAATATTCTCCAACAGTGTGAACTAGATGCACACACATCCAGTTTCCAGTATCATCCTGCACTGAAATGCACATTGCCGGAAACGCATCAAAAAGTCCATGTAGTGAATGTTTACATACACCAACAATTGAAAATAGCGTAGATGAGGGTGAGAATGCATCCATGAAGCGTTTGTTAAAACAACAAGCGGCAGCAGCTGAATGAAACAGAATAGGGTCTCCTTTTCAGAGTTGTAACTTGACACTGCGTCTTTTAAAAGCAGCCCGAGATACATTACAACAGTCCAAGACATCTGTCTAGTACATGTTTATATACAAAAATAATTCAAAATAGTCCAGATGGGTCCCATTTGGTGTTCAGGAATGGTTAGTAGGCAACACTAGGCCTGTGTCAGGTAAGAGGATGACTCGGAGAGCTGGAGTAAACCCAAATGCTGGGGCTTTAATGAAGACAGATCACGGATAAAAAAAAAACAATGATAACGACTTAATGACAGGATTAGAATGTGGGAGAACTAGAATGAATGATAGCTGGTGCTGAAGAGGCCAATGTGGGCTTGACAGTACCCCCACCCCCCCCACGGGCCACTCCAGAGACACGGAACACCCGTCGTCAAGGTCGACCCCGTCCACAAGGAGCAGGATGGTCCGGATGGTCACGATGAAAGGTGGTAAGGAGAGTATGATTGAGGATATCGTTTTGGGGGAACCCATGACCGCTCTTCCCGACAGTAACCCTCCCAGTTGACGAGGCACTCCAACCTCCCTCTTCAACCCAGGGAATCCACAGTGGTCTGGACGATGTAGGCCGGACTGTCCTCCAGGAGCAGCGGTGGAGGTGGATCAAAAAATACGTTGGCCCCTCTCAGAAGCTCAAGCGCTGTGGGAACGAGTGGTAGGGGATATTGAATTTGACGGTGATGTCATTTAATGCACGGTAGTCTATACAGGGCCACAGACCCCTGTCTTTTTTGGCCACAAAGAAGAAACTGGATTCCACAGTAGAAGTGGATGGACGAATGTAACCCTGGTGAAGTGCCTCGATGTACTCTTCCATTGCCTGCTGCTCTGGAATTGAGAGAGGGTACACCCATCCACGGGGAAGAGGAGCGCTGGATAGTAGCTCAATGGCACAATCCCAGTATCGATGAGGTTGTAGTTGGGAGCTCCACAATATAAACAGAGGTGGCACTCCTGTCTCCTCCTTTGCTCTGCCAGTGTCAGAAGAGTGGAGACAATTTGCATAGGTTCCTCTCCAGTGGGCTCGAATGAATGGTTGTGTGGTAGATGAAGTGGCTGGGAGTTGGAGCTAACAGGCAGATGCCCATCATGCTGGCATGATTGAAGCCGATGATCCACCCAAATGGAAAGCTGGATCAGCTGCTTGAGACCCACGGTGTGGTCAGTCCCGGCCTGCTGTAATTGTAGAGCCTTGTTCAACCCTTGGCAATAGTTGGTGATGAGCGCAGCCTCGTTGCAGCAGCTGGCAGCAGCAAGCGTGCAGAACTTGGTAGCATACTCAGAAACAGATTGATCACCTTGTCTTAATCGTGTCAGCTGCTTGCTAGCGTGGGAATCACTGGCTGGGTGCTTTAAGACTTCCCTGAAGTGAGCAGCGAAGGCATCAACTGACTGAGTGACAGGTCCTCCCTGCTTAGATAGTAGAGGCTCACTGCAAAGCTCATCCTGTCAGAAAGGAGATGATGTATGCTATCTTTGCATGCTCAGTAGGGAAACATTGAGGCTGTATCTCCAGCGCCAACAAACATTGCAGTAGGAATCCGATACATTCCTCTGCAGAGCAAGAATAGCTGGCCGGTGTAGCCAGGGAACAGGACTGATATGAAGAGGGAGGAAGAGGAAATGGAAGAGCGTGAGAGAAACCCGCAGAAGCACTTGAACCATTTGAATCATTGTTATCTCCCGTCATGGTGCCGGGACCACTGGTCAGGGGATTAGAGAAAGATGAAGCAGGAGGAGGATTTGGCGAAGCAGCAGGCAGTGCGTGCAATAAGGCAGCCAAGGAGCTCTGTAACTGCCTCAGAGTGTCCTCGAGGGATGATGGTGAATGAGTGGGGTTGTGTCCTGCTGGGTCCATGTTACCAGTCTAGTCTTCTGTAAGGTGAGAGGATGACTCAGAGAGCTGGAGTGAACCCAAATGCTGGAACTTGAATGAAGACCGAGCACAGATAAAAAACAATCCACAAAAGGTATGAATAACACAAAAGAATATAAGGTGTAATATAACTATATTAGAAAAGAACACTGGCAAGGAGAGAATATAAATAAACACTACAGGAATGAGTAGTGCAGTCTGTACAAGTCCAAGATGAGACTAAACACAGAGTTTTGAAACCTGAGGGTTTATATGGAGTCCTTGATTGTGATGGGATTGGAAGCAGGTGCGGATGATAATGACTTAATGACAGGATTAGAATGTGGGAGAACTAGAACAGATGATAGCTGGTGCTGAAGAGGCAGATGGGGGCATGACAGCCTGTCTGTCGTGCTCTCTCTCTGAGAGTATGAACTGAAGCACCAGCGCCAAGGGTGCAATGATTTTTAGTAGGCATTGATGTTGTTGCTGTTGAGGTGGTCATGAATTAATGGGCCCCCTACTGACATAGGGAAGTCATGGAATTAGAGAACGAGTCGTTTTTGCAGTTTGGTTTCAATAAATGGTTTTACTGCTTTGGGGATTAAGTTTTGAGTTCTGAAATTTACAGTATGTTTTTATAGTACAATGACCTCTTATATGTCAAAATACCAATTAAAATGTGATTCCTCATGACATGACCCCTTTAAACAAAACATGTTTTCTAACTTCATTTTTCCTCCTCTAATCCCTCTCCTCTATTTCTCTCAGATTCGTCAGAGCGAGCAGACAATGATCCTGACTTGAGGAACAGGTCTCACAGGTCAAAACCAAAGGTGAGCAATAACATTCCTGTAACATTCTGGCAGGCTGAAGACAGGAACAGACAGAGACAAAGTAGCTGAAGTGTGAACTCAAGTGCAGTTTTATTTACAGTGCTAATAAACAAAACAAACATAAACAACTTGGCTTGATTTGACTAGACAAAGAAACAGAGTTACAACCAACAATACTCAACAAGGGACTAATGCAAACAAGAGGGCTTAAATACACTGACAAGGGAAACACATGAAAAAGACAACCAATGACAAGACAAAACTAATAACAAGATAACAAGACTACTAAACAGGAACCAATAACAGAACAGAACTGTTAACAAGTTAACAAGACAATAAACCAATGAGAACAAGACACGTGAACATGAGGGACACAGGATATCACAAGACTAGACAAGGAAAACACAGAACTACAAATTAAAATCTCTAAACTCCTAGTGACCTCTGGTGGTCACTAGGGCAAAAGTCTCAGGTGTTACAATTACTGTGCAATGCTTTTACCCATGCTGTGCAGCACAGTAATAACTGGATCTGACTCTTACTCTTTTTGTTTCTGTCTTTGAAACACTTGGAGCAGGATGCTTCACGGTACTACAGTGTTGAACTGGAGAGGGGTCCCACAGGATTTGGCTTCAGTCTGAGAGGAGGAAGTGAATATAACATGGGCCTCTATGTGCTGGGACTGATGGAGGGAGGACCGGCCTCACGCAGTCACAAAATACAGGTGTGTGTGTGTTTTTCTGATGTAATTGCTGAAAAATATCCTGCTTTAGGGACATCCTCAAAGAAAAAGTTGTTTATTAAAGGGATAGTTCACCCAGAAAATAAAAATTATCTCATTATTTACTCACCCTCATGCCATCCCAGATGTGTATGTCTTTCTTTCTTCTGCGGAACACAAATGAAGATGTTTAGAAAATATCTCAGCTCTGTAGGTCCATACAATGGACTGGTGACCAGAACTTTGAAGGTCCTAAAAGCATATAAAGGCAGCATAAAAGTAATCCATAAGACTCCAGCGGTTAAATCTATGTCTTCAGAAGCGATATGATAGGTGGGGGTAAGAAAAGATCAATAAAAGTCTTCTTCTTTTGGTTTTGGCGATTTCAAATTTTTTGTGCATATCGCCACCTATTGAGAAGGGAGGATAATTTATAGTAAGAAAGGACTTTAATATTGATCTGTTTCTCACCCACACCTATCATATTGCTTCTGAAAATATGTTTATAAAACCTGCATGAATAATAATTAACAACAAATTAGCAAAATGCTGTTTAAAATAGTTTTACATGGAGTATAGCATGCGACAATGCAAGACATGTCAACTTCCTAAAAGTATTTCATGTCATCTACATGTACACAGTATGTAGACTTTATATAATATACTGTATTCAATTATTATTATTATGAAAACAGTAACATCAAACTCTGAATGAATAAAAATTGCTTTTAAAGATATTTTACTGGACACGATGCATTTGAGCGTTAACGACACTTACAGTATATCCTGTTATCTAATCTAAAACATATTGTATTTTATAAATGTTCTTATGTATTCTCTGTAAATATCATGTCTATAACACATTCATGCAGTGATTGTGAATGTTGTAGGTGAGTGATCAGTTGATGGAGATTGATGGGGACAGTACAACAGGAATGACTCACAGTCAGGCTGTGGAGCAAATCAGGACTGGAGGAAGCAGGATACACCTTGTGTTCAAAAGAGGCAATGGATACGTCCCTGATTACGGTAAGACTGCAGGTCAGAAGCCAGATGTAGCACCACAATTATACATCATCTAAAACATGGGATGATTGTTTTCAAATAGCTAATGCAGTCGCAGTACAGATTTCAAATCACAGAACATCCTTCCATACAAAAGCAATAAGCCAGTACCATGTAATATAGTTCAGTAGTCAAGGTAATTTGTTGATAAGTAGACTTAAAAATGTTATATATAGAAACCAGTTAGTTGATATGTGGTGAAAGATGTAAGTGTATTTGTGGCTTCAAACATAGTCATCAGAACTATACATTTATAATATCAATTTTATACAGAAACTATATCTGTCGGCAGTCATTATACATCAGTCTTTGGCTGCTTATGGAAATTTACTATATTGCTCTTTCTCTATTAGCTTACTAACAACTGTTCTCTGCTTTCTTATTTGAACTTTTCCTTTTTTTATTCTCTTTGGCTTCATATTTTTCAAATTCATTAAACTCCTTTCATTATTATCTTTTATTTAAAAATTGTTTACACTCATTTCAACTCATTTACTTTCAATTTTGGTTAATCTCATTTGGTTTGCCCTTCATCCTTTATTTTTATCTCTTTGATTTATTTGTTTTTAATCTTCCTTTGATCTTTTGTTAACTTTAATTCTTTTGTACCTTTTTCCATTTCACTTTCATCATCAACTCTTTCCTCTAAACTTCAATGAGGGAAACTTTTTCACCTCCCTTTACTCCTCTCCTCTCTCTTGTTTTCATTCTGTCGGCCTTCCCTCTCTCTCTCTTTCTCCTTCTCCTCCTTCAGTGGAGCTCTCCAGTCTCTCTCTCTGTATGACCAACTCCAAGCTGGGCGAACCGTGTTTCTATGTGATTGGAAGGACAGAAAATACGCGGTTGGTAGCTGTTCCTGTTAGTTCTCCATTTTACTGTTTCTCTACATCTCTCTCATATTTCTCTGTCGTCTGAACATCTTTGACTGTGTATGCCGGTCTCCCCTGTTATATGTTGATTACACACTGTTCCTCTTCAAGAGTCACTGTGATGTCAACTTTTTTGTAATGCAGTATGACAATGGGTTTAAAAAGAGGTTTGTTGGTAACTGCAGATGAAGCTAATTAAATTGCAGTCTAGTTTAATGAATTATTTATTTATTTTAATTATTTAATTATATTATTTTTAAGGCTTAGATTTTGCAGTTAAATTCTGCCACATAAAGACTGTGAATGACATTACTTCTGTTAAACATTTTTTAAGGTCATTTTACCAAGAAATTAAAGTTTAGCTACTGGATTGTCAAAGACTATTATTCTGACTATTCCAGCCAGTTTTAAAAGCATTTACTTAATTTTACAGCATTAAACATATTTGATTCGTCTCAAACATTAACATGTTACCTTTGAAAGCCCTAATTTTTGGTTATTTGATCTGTTCTAATTATGAAGATGAGCAGATTTGGATTTGGAATCTTTGTATGCCCCTTTAACTTTTTTTATTTAGAGTGATTTCATAGAATTAAGTGGTTCATCATTAGCATTTCAAACAGCTTCCTTTGCATTTCAAAGCTCCTTGGCTTTTAGTTTTAATGAGTCAGCCTAAGCTTTAAATGTGATGCACACAGCACATTCAAAATGACCTCAAAGTCCTCGATAAAGAGGATGACAAAAGATCTGAGTGAAACATTTATAGTACTTTATCCAAGAAAACTGGTTGAGATTGGTTGCTTATATCTGTACACCATAACTGGCTGGACAAAGAACAAATTTCTATTTTAGTTGGAAACTAACTACTTATTCTCCCACAAAAGTCTTGTCTTGTCTTCTGAAATCTGCAACAAAAGCACTTAAGTCTTAGTAACAATGTTATGAAATGCTTAAAAAAAACATTATGTTCCTTGAGGATAGTTTTTAATGTTATAAAAGTTTTTTGCACAAACAAAATGGCCAAATATTTGTAAAACATGATAATTTTCCATGCTCATTCTGACCCTCATTCAGCCTAAAACAGAGAAACACTCGGTTTTAGGCTGCTTTTCCTTTAAAACTTGAAAGTAAATGTCCACCGTTCTGATTAGCTAACATCATTGCATCGTAAAATATATTAGTATATTACTACATAATATTTTTAAATTCACTCTGCTTTCTTCACACATAATACAATTATTCAACTCAAACAAATATTCTTTATCTGTTTATGTATTGATTTAATAATCAGCAGTGATTTTAAGCCCAAACCCGAAATCGATCACTGTCTTTATCATTCCTTCTCCTAGCAAGTACTGTTGCAATAGGTTGTATTTTATGTTAGCATCGTAGGCAACATTCGTAACAGTGTTGTAACTGTAAACACACACAGTTTTAACAAGGCACGGCAGCCCCTCAGTACACTAGAGCAGACCGTTTATCAACTTTTCTTGATACAGAACAATCTGGAACAATGTTAAACACTGTAACAGTCTCCTCTTTGCAGCCTGAACTTGTTCAGAATGTTGAATCTTTGTGACACCTGCACTAAAAACAATCTAGACACAGCGCAACAAATGACATGCATTTTTGAGACTTGAAGTTCTTTTTAACTTGGCACAGTGTCTAAAAATGTGCCAGTCCTCTGCGAGATGCTGAAGAAACAGCGAGACGTGATGCAACAGTCAAAGAGATTCATCCAGCATATGTTTACATAGAAAAACATTGATGAGATTATGAACAGTGGAGATGCACGCAAAAACAGAGTGTGAGAGGCCTGTAACTCATCTATTCACGCGTGCTGTGAGTGAGAGCACAGAACAAGTTCGGTAAGCCTGTTCATTTTTTTCATTTATTAAAAACCCAAACCCAAAGTCCTACTTGAAAAACTGACCCGAACCCGGCCCGAAACCCTACAGGTTCTCGGGTCCCATTGGGACCAGGTTGGGTTGCAGACTTCTAATTAGCGATAAACAATGGCTTACTGTTTATTACAAACACACTGATAAATGAAAGATTAGAAATAAATGGTCTACTTACCAGCATTACTGAAGGGTGGAATACAGTTGGTACTGCCACATCTTTCAATAAAAGAAACATCTCACCTCGCAGCAGTAACTTGAGCCATTCTCTCATTAACAGTACACATCTGGGATGGCATGAGATTGAGTAAATGATGAAAGAATTTTCATTTTTGGGTGAACTATCCTTTTAAGGATGTTTAGGTTTTTTTTACTGGAAAATAATGCAAAATAATCATTAAGAAAACACATTTTTGTACTGTGTTGACCACATCTGTCAAGCTCCAAAAATTCATCAAACATTTTCTGTTTTTTACCCACTGAAAAATAACACCATATATGGTTTTCAAATGACATGCAGGTGAATAAATAATGATTTTTGCTCCTTTCCCTTTATCTCACCTCTATCTGTCTCTCTTCCACACACTTTTACTCTCAGACCGTGATTACATCACAGCCATCACCTCCTCACCCAAGGCCCTGCAGTCGCGTTTGGCTGCAGTAAGCCATCGTCGGGCCCAACAGGATGCCACATCCACCGTTCCAAAACCAGGGAAGACCAAGAGAGGATGGAGAGAAAAGAGGGAGTGTGAAAGTGACGGAGGAGACTGGGAGAGTTCTGACAGTCATGAGGACAGCAGTCAGAGCAGGGGGCAAAAGTCGAAATACAACTGGAGGAGTCGAGGGTCACAGAGCTTGCCCAGAAACACACTAAGAGGACATGGTGATGAAAATGAGGAGGCAAGGGTTGAAAGAGAAGGGAGAGGAAGGAGAAGCTGTAGAGAGAAGGGCGAGAACAAGGTGAGATGGAGCAAGAGCGAAAAGAGGGTGAGACAGGTGAGGAGTAAGAGTGATGGAGAGATGGGTAATGAGAAGAGCAAGAATACTCAACCAATCAATAACCAGAGACTTCCAGAGCCTAAAATGCAATGGGAGGAAGAGGAGGAGGGGGAGAGTGAAATAGAACAAGAATGGAAGAGAGGGAGAGAAAAAGAATGGGAGAGGGAGGAGAATAGATCACACACTCTAGAGAGCAACAGAGAGGAAGAAAGAAAAAATGAGAGCAAGGCAAATAAGGAAGCACTTGAGTGGGAGCTGAACCAAAAAACTGAAGCAGGGATTCCAGATGAATTAAAGAGAGATAGAGAACAAGAAAATGAGGTGGAAATGAGTCTCCATAAGTGTCAACCTTTTTCAGGCATACACGTCCTACCGACACATATTCGGCCTTGCCCACTTTGACCTAGCAAACCCATATCTGCCCCTTCCTCTGAGGGGCCAAAAGGGGACCCTGAATTCAATCAGTCACTGTTTGCTTTCCTCACGTCAGTGCCGTCTGACTATGCAGAGTCAAGAGCCAGTGTATCTGATGGTAGTATTTCTGCAGCCAGTATCTCTGGTCTCTCTGTATATTTAAATGAATGGCATAACTCAAAAAACAAACAAAAGGCCCTTGGGCCCCCATTTCCAGGCCCCTGGCTAAAACCCACCTCACACCATCTCAGTAGAGAGGTTGAAAGGACACAATTGTTAAGGAAAGTGATAGGAAGATGTAGAGGAACAGAAAATTTATTTATTAATTAGGGGTGTTTGCTAAGGCAATTATCACTATTAGTATTGCTAATACTTATGGTTAAGGATTTGAACAAACCCCTAAACCGAAGTATTATACTTCAGTGTTTAACCAATCTTGCCAAGAGGGATTCTAAGCAAAATTCTATTGGCTTTGAAGGAGGAAACCTAGACAAACCTAGGGATCAGAATATCATAGACACTTAGTGGTGGGCTGTTTTGACTTGAGCCAGGGGTGTGTTTCCCAAAAGCATCGTTAGCCAACTATGGTCGCAAATTCCATCGTTACCAACATAGTTCAATGATTTGGTGTTTCCTGCAACCATAGTTACAACAAACATTCACATAGGTTGCAAAGTTGTGTGGTTGGAACTACAGCTCTTTAGCTGTGGTTTGAAGCATAGTTCCTTGTTAGTTTGCTATGTGGATATCATTAGACTTCGCTGAGGCTACTATGTCTTTTATTACATATATATCTTTCATTCTGTCATGACTTTGATCATGTTTACATGAATTTAAGAATATGAATTATTCCTGGGTTTTGCAGAAAGCGGCATTCTGGAATGTCATGCAAACGCAAATGCAGCCGTTTAAGGGATTAAAGGTTGTTCAGAGAAAGTGCTTTAACACATGGTTTTGTTGGAGAACACGGCTTCTGTGTCCATGTTAAAGTTCTGTGTCCATTGTTCTGTGTCAGGTGTATGTGTAAATTAGCTTTTATCATTTGTTATTCTGGAAGTTATTACTCCACTCCTGCGTAATGCCATCCCAACAGCTCTATGTTGTTAACAGTGTTGGGTAGGTTACTTAAAAATGTAATCCACTACAAATGACTAATTATTTCTCTTAAATTGTAATCAGATTACATTACTAATTCCTTCAGTGAAACAGTAATCACATTATTAAGTACTTTCCTCTTAATTTACTTTCTAAAGTGGAGGCCTGGGTAGCTCAGTGAGTACTGACGCTGACTACCACACCTGGAGTCACGAGTTCGAATCCAGGGCATGCTGAGTGACTCCAGCCAGGTCTCCTAATCAACCAAATTGGCCCGGTTGCTAGGGAGGGTAGAGTCACATGGGGTAACCTCCTTGTGGTCGCTATAATGTGTGGTTCTCTCTCTCGGTGGGGTGCGTGGTGAGTTGTGCGTGGATGCTGTGGAGAATAGCGTGGGCCTCCACACGTGCTACGTCTCCGCGGTAACGCGCTCAACAAGCCACGTGATAAGATGTGCAAATTGACGGTCTCAGACGCGGAGGCAACTGAAATTCGTCCTCCGCCACCCGGATTGAGGCGAGTCACTATGCCACAATGAGGACTTAGAGCACATTGGGAATTGGGTATTCCAAATTGCAGAGAAAAGGGGAGAAAATAAATTTTAAATTTTAAATTACTTACTTTCTAAAACACTTTTCCACTCAACAAATTCAAAATAATTTCTATATTTCTTCCTTGTTCATTGTTACACACAAGTCATACCCTCAGCACCTCACATTTCTCCTTGGCAATGATTCGTTACGGGGCTACAATTCATGTATTCTACATACATAATATATTAGAAATAAGTATAACGCCATAACATACTTAAAAGTAATGAAATTAATTTAAAGTCAGTAACTGTAATCTGATTTAAAGAATTTAAAATATAAAGCATTACATTACTCTTTTTTCCAAAAAAGTAATTTGATTACAGTAACTAATTACTTTGTAATTGGATTACACCCAACACTGGTTGCTGAACCAATGTGGGTCGAACGATGGATGTGCAACATAGTTACTGTGGTTTCGGGAAACAGTTGTGACTAGCTAGTTAATTTCTCAAATGATGCATTGTACTATGGTGGTTAAGCAGTGAGTTACGTCGTTGTATGGGAAACGCACCCCAGAACAACCTAACAACTGCCTATCAATGCACTAAGAACCACTCAGAACATCATAGCAACCATATAGCAACACCCTGACAACCACCTACAACAACACTCTAGCAGCAGGTGGCACATTTTGCACAAACAAATATGTTCTTAGATTGTAATCTTGACCAACCGTTTTTTGAGATTTTGGTCTTTCTCAATTCAAGTAGATAGGAGCTGCACTGGCATGACTGGAAATAGCCTCCCAAGAGCGTTCCAAAGATGGCCGACAGTGGACTGAGTTGCTAGAAATACTTTGCTAGCACTCTTGTTTGTGAAAGCCTTAATGTTTTTATTTAAAATGCCAGTGTCATCTAATTACTCTTATTTGCATATATAATTTTATAAGTATTTTCTTATAGGAAGAAAACTCCATCCTAGTTAACATATTTTAAACATACAGCACATATGAACAGTTTTGAAAGCTCCCACTCCAATTTGCTTTCTCATGACTTCATCTCTCTCGTTCTCCTTGTTCTTCATTAAGCATGAATGCATTTGTCTTTTATTTCTGGGTCAGACTGTTTGTACAGTATGTTGACTTGGTTTGCTACAAACTAACATCTGAAGGGCCAAATATCCTCTTTATCTTTCACAGTGACTTGAGTCCAGCTCTTGTTTTAGTGCAGCTCCATATACAACAGGGAAAGACTGTGTGCTGTCGGATTACATTTCATTAGCTACAGAGCAAACATTGAATACTCGTATGCCGAAGCTTTACCCATGATTTCAAGTTTTAAAAGAGTGAAAAATGTGCAAAACCTGTTGTGCTTTTACCCTTTGAAAAATACCCTGATCTCTGCTAAACTGCCTGATTACTTAATGTAGCATTGTAAATTATTGTAAATGGTGTGTGTATATGTAAACTTATACTTTAAGGAGGCCATTTATTTGTCACCCTCCTGGGAAAACCTTCTAAACTGTTATTATTGTATGTTTGCTTTACTTTTTATGCATTTGTACATTGTACAAGAAATTATCTTTCTTTTTGTGTCCTTTGGGTCTCTGACATCTCAGGGAGCAACTATATAAACTGTAAACATTAAAACATCCTGAACAGGCCAGTGTTTAGAGTATGCCCCCTACATGACACCCTCAAAGTGACCCTTATTGTTGCCTTGATAACAGAAGACTCCTCCTGTCTACTGACCTTGGCCTCTGTGACCTCAGAAACCTAAAATTTAGAGCAGTCAAAAATGCCATGTAATAATATTTTCTTACATTTTCCTTTTGACATGGCTGTATGCCATAACACACTTCCTGCAACTATCAAATAGAGTATACATAAAACAGTAAATACCGTTGAACCACTGAGGAGTCTGTGGTACAGATCGAAATACAAAGATTAACTCTGCTGCAAAGAGAACATATGATATACCTGTATGTGAATTTCAGAAACAATAATTGTGACAACCTTAAAGGGATAGTTCACCCAAAAATAAAAATTCTGTCATCATTTACTCATCTTCAAACTTGTATGACCTTCTCTCTTACATGGAAAAGAAAAGGTGATTTTAGGAAGTATGTTAGCCTCAATCACCATTCACTTTCATTATGGAAAAGAGATGCAATGAAAGTAAATGGTGACTGAAGCATTCCGCCTAAACTTTCCTTTTGTATTCCATGGAAGAAAGAAAGTCATTGGGGGGTTTGGAACATCATGAGTATTAGTAAATTACTTTTTGGGAGAACTTTCCCTTTAAATGAGACTTCACCCTTTTTTAACCTCATATCAACATTCTAATGTGTCCAATATGAGTAATGAACAATAATTCATCGATTTCTAGAAAGGACAAGGACAAGCTTTATAAAACGGTCCTCTAGCTGCTCTTGACAGTTTTGACAACATCAACCAAAAGGACTACAACATTTGTACTGAAAAGTTGGAGTTTGCAAAATTGAATGGCACTGTGCCAAGCCTCAAAGCCTCTTTAGTTAAATGTACTCTTTAGTCAATCTCTTTGCTTTTATTGGCGAAAAGCTTGTCAGTAAAAGTGTGAGAGAGAGCTTGACTATAATGAGCCCTTGTTAACTGTAGCTTGATATACTGATGAATAATTAGCATGTAACCTAATATCTGTGCCTACTGTTTATCAATTAGTTTCTATTCATTTTGTTTTTGCTGAGTATTAAAATGTTATTTTTATTTCCAAATTTGCCATCAAACCATATTATCACCCAAATATTTCATTATGTGTATCATACTCTTTAGCAGAATCCATGTGCACATTTAAACTATGCATAAGATGTTCCCATTTTAAACCACAGCAGATAATTGGGACAGCATTATACCTGGCACACACCCAGCAGGTCTGGGATCAGTATGTTCAAGTCATTCCTGTGTAGGCGGTCCACACACTGGAATAGAATGAGAGCATCTTTAAACATGTCATAATGTTCAGAGGATGAGCCAATGCCACATAAGCTTTCACGAATGAGTCCTACGCCTCAATATTTATTACCTGTTCAATCTGAAGTGTCAGTTTCAGAGTTTGAGGTTGTCTTTATGTCCATACTAATGTCTATGGTCATATGTAATAATTGTAAATTGATATAAATATATTATTATAATGAAATATATACATATAATAGTATGTTTCTATTATGATTATATTGTTATAATCCATTGTAACCCAAATACAGTTAACATATTATATAAGAGTTGTAATAAACATACATGTATCTATCTAAAATGAATTGTGGTCTTGAGTGTTTATTGTGTGTGTGTGTGTGTGTGTGTGTGTGTGTGTGTGTGTGTGTGTGTGTTTGCAGTGCTCCAGATGTAATTTCTGCCCTGAGCAGTAGATGACAGCAAAAGCATATTAAACAGTACTTCATATCAAGAATATAACAAAAAGAATATGGCAACAACATTACTTGAAAACTGTTAGTATTTAAAATAAAGAAAGTAAAATATGATTTTCAAATGCACTGATAATAGATTTTAAAGTAATTTTAATGTTGATTAAAAAAAAATGAAGATCAACAAAGTTGCTGTTTTCAAAATTATATATATAAAAAAGTACAAGCATTTGACAGTTCTTCTGAAACCATAAAATAATTACACATAAATTGTGAAAATGTACTATTGCACTGTTATGAATTCTGTAATGCAAAGTATGACCAGCTCAGGGAGACTTCTCTTAAGCAAATAGCTTGGAGATGATTGACAGCTCAAATTTCACACAATTCCCTGATCACACATTACCTTTGTGTTCATGTTACATTGTAATTACATTGTAAGTACTACGTAATACAATTGAACAACACGGGCTTAATATGCAATTATTTTGTAGACCCTCATCCAATTACTTTGTTATTTTTCGCCTATACCTTCCCATAATAATTGCCATAGCAACCATAGATTCTGCCAAAGTACCATAGTTACAGCAATTAATGAGTCTACATCAAAGGTTTTGTTACTACAAAATTAAATTAAACAAAATGACGGAAATAGATCCCAAGATTAATTTATTATGGCAATAACTGTAGTGATTCTATTTCTGCCAAAAAAAAAAAAAAAAAAAAAAAAAAGGTCAACATTTTACATTTTGTTGTAGCTTATGTTTTTTGCATTTAAGTGTGTTTTCTTGACATGCATTTTACATGGACAGCAATGTAATGTTAAGCGTTGTCAAATATCTTTACTGAGCTGAGCTTTATTCGTTGTTGAAATGTCTTTCATATGTATTGACAAGATCCTGCGTGGGTTTATACTGTGGCGAGTGCAGGAAAGACTAGTTTATGCGTCTCTGGTTGGCAGTTGATACAGGATCTGTCAGGGGAGAAACGCGCTCACGAACCTGCGCGCATCCACGCGCTCATCTCTCAGACCACCACAGCGCGTGAACTGACAAGAGCCGTCGACTTTGGGAAATACAGAAGAGCGCGGAACTTTACACCTGGTTGTTCCATCTCGGAGATTTCCGTCTCAGAAAAGTCTGTGGTATGAGAGACAAGACAAGTTCTGTAAATCTTTAGCGAGGTTGTTAAACAAACTCGACAAATGCGAAGTGAAAATTAAAAGATACGCGCGGTCGTGCACAGATTTACGAAGAAAACAGCAGTGCGCTCGCGATGGATTGAAAGCCTCAACGCATGAAAACTCAAAATGGGTTGAAGAAAAGAAAACGACATCAAAGAGAGTTGTAAGTAGGGCTGTTTAAAAATGTGGCGCCATATATATTTATTTTATTTTAAAACAGATATTTTACCGACAGTCCATGGAAGAAGAAAAGTTTTATAGACTTTTAAATGTTATCATGACAAATTCTTCTCTTATGCTACTCTGAAAACTATGTTTACTGTCTTCAGATGCTGGGAACTACATCTGTGGTCATGTTAAGCAATTTGGTGACAGGCTTGAAGGATTTTCACTTTTCTCCGTGTCATCAGTTCAGTTTTTCTTCATCACTGAATAAAACCCTGTTCTTTTGAGTTGAGTTTCACAATATGTTGTCTGCCTCAAGCTATACATATCCTGAATCTAGTGGATTTCAGGGATTAGATTTGTATCTTTTTGCTGCTGTTCATTTCCACTGTGCTACCTCAGCATGTGGGAGTTGTGTGTAGCACAGCAAATCTCAAGATAGTGACTGGATTTTAATTACTGGGTTTGTTGAAACAGCAGAAAGGATGTCTCTACAAGTGACATTTCTTTTGACTGAAATATAAGCATTCATCACTTCTTTTCATGTCTTTACGTGGATGGATATTTTTTCTTCCTGGAAAAGCTGTAAGACGATGCTCAGAACTGGCCATGTCAGATTTTTTACATGTTTGACCTAATCTTACTTCGTTAACTTGAAGTATGAACTGCTGAGAAGATGTGTAGTCCTGACCTTTAAACTAATTTACTGAGAGCTGTGGGTACTGCCCATACCTTAGTACCCCATTCATCTCTTCAGAATTCAGGTCTGTATGTCTAAATGACATTAAAGTGCAGTTGATCAACTAAATATAACATTTGGTGCTATAAATAGTCTTTGCTGATGTTATTCAATTGCTAAGGCTCAATTTATAACATATAGGATTAAAGATAAACGGTTATATCAGGCTTCGACCTTCACCTTACAGTTGTTTTACCCCCCCACTGTACCTATCAGGCGGTGGGGGGGAAGAGTAAAGCCCAAATTATGGAGTCCAACCCAGACAGCCCGAGTCGGGCTGTGGAATACCTACTGGAGCTCAATAACATTATTGAGAACCAGGCCAAACTTTTAGAGTCGCAACGTAAACGCATCGAGGAGCTCCAAACACAGCTAGACCGTGTCAACCAGGAGAATCAGGACCTACGACAGGACAGGAGCCCAGGAACCGAGAACTCAACACAGAATCACAGCTACAACCAGAGCTCTAAGCCCGGCCAGCCATCATCGCTTCCAAACCACAATGTTGGAGGAGTCCATCAGAACAGCAACAGTACCATACCTTCATCAACGATGCCTGGTCCAGCTCGACGGACCCACGCGAGGTTGACCAGAGGCCTGTCTTGTGGGTCAGCTCCTGTTGAGAAAGAGAGGGGACGACTGGAGCGAAATGACAGCTCTGGGACCAACAACACGTCAACTCTACGGAAACAGTAAGTGCATCATTTCTTTAGTTTATCCTAATGATGAGGGTTGATCCAGAATGTTTTGGCCTTTTTTCATGGTTTTGGTTTTGTTGTTGTATGAGGACATTTTTGGCGGTTTTCATGCTTGATTCAATTGCTTGCCTGAACCTGAGTTCGTTTTTACCCCCTTCCTTTACAGGTCTTTTTCACATTGCATATTTCAACCTGGTCTCATAGAATCATGCTACTATTAGGGCTGTCGATTTAACACAGTGTGTTACTGTGATTTAGTGCAATTAATTATATGAAAAATAACGTATTAAATTACCACAATTAATCATGCCTCCGACTTGTACGTAAATTCTGTAATTAGGACTGTTCATAACATTGGAGCAATTGAGGCTTTATGTATCGCCTTGATGCAGTAGGGGGCAGTCAGCGCTCCAGCTGTACAGGCAACACGCCTCATCAAACCAATGAGAAATATGTGGAAATAAAAAAACAATAATTTCACCTTTAAAGCCACTTTTTGTATTGTCTAAACGCTTTACTTGTCTGTTGCAACAATATTATGTAATATAATGGAATTATCCGAATTATAATATTATTAGGCCTCTCTATGATATTTATAACTATTTTAAATATTCTAAATTATCTTTATTTGGGGGCCTTTCTCAGATTAATTGTGATTAATTCGATTCATTAATCGACATATCATGTAATTAATTTGATTAACTTTTGTAATCGATTGACAGCCTTAGTCACTATGCCTACATTTTTACAAAATATTGTTTAAGTGGTTTGTTCTATGTATCGCAACAGTTTCCTGGTGAAATATTCACTGGAGGCGCTACAATGACAATAACTTTAATTCACATTTACACAAATCACAAGTAAAACGGCATATTATCAATTCATAAACACTTAATTTTCACCCTGTTCCTCACACAATGATGTCTTGTGACATCTAAACACTTTTACTATAGCACATGACTTGTAAGGCGATACATTTTAATGTTCGAATTACATAACCAACTACATTTACAAGCTTGTTCGAGTGCGTTCAAATTGCGCTGTAACTCAACTTATGGAGCATTGCACTTGCAATGCAAAGGACTGGGGAACGAGTCCTGAAGTCGTCACATGACTCGAAAATGTCATAGAAGGACCACAAAATAAAAGCCCCAGCACGATTATGGAGAAATTCTTCTTCGTTCAGAGGTAAAAAGAAGTTCGAAACAGCTGAGCAACAGCATACTGTGCGTGGACATTCAGACACTGGCCATGCAGCGGGGGGCATTTAGAAGTACATTTTAATATTGGGACGCACTAGTCTGCATGTAGAATGAAACCAGTTAAAAACGCTGTTTTAACTACTCGATGATGATATTAGAAAATAACGTGTCATTTGTAATGCTTTGCATACATGACGCTACTGCGCTATATACATGGTCATAATATGTGCTGATTACACACTGTTCATTTAATTTATGATGACACTGATAATACTGCAAAAATGGGTGCATAAAAGAGTGTTAATGGGTAGAATACAGACCAAAAAAATTATGATAGGCATACTTTGCTATAAGCAGATGTGTGAATGGCTTTCGCTGCAGACACACAAGTAAAGCAACATATAAAACAAAAGAGTGAATGGGCACTTAAGAGTATTAATAGACTAATTAAACAAAAAAATCGTATGACATGTTCTTGGAAATTGTCTCTACGCAAATGATTATACAGATGTAGGTAAGTTTGCACCAGCTCGCTATTAACTCTGCACACTGGTGTGTTCATGTTGACTGATCTTAACTGACTGAACAATGTAACCAGAATTAGCTGTAGGCCTCAAAGTAGGAGGAGCTCCAGGTCACACATACCGATGACATGGACCAATGGCATTAAGAAGGTGTTTAGCAGCCGGTAAAGACTAATTTATACTTACTGGACGAACAGGCTTTGCTTAGTTCGCCTACAAATGATGACAAAATGCAGTGACTTTATTGTTCTGCCAAATTGTTCGTTTGGTGATATTTCTCCTGTTCACGTTCATCTCTGAAATTCTTGGCTCGTCGAAGAGCGTTGTTGATTGGTTAAAACTAATTATGGGTGTGGTTTCGACATGATAATTTGTATTTACAATCACGCATGCCAGCTGAGGAGTTGTTACCTAGGATACTGTCATTAAAATGGATAACTTTGAAGCCCGTATCTCGAGACAGCTTACCTGATGTGTTGTCCACCAGAGAGTTGACAGCCTTCCGTGAGGTCATCCTCAACAATGTAATTTTAAAACGATGTCACGCATAGTATAAATGCTGGCTTCGTTCGCTAGGGTGCTTTAGGTGGTCCAGGAGAAAAAAGTTTGGCTTCTTCCATAGTATAAATCAGGCATAAGAAGTTTTCTGGAAAGTTCATCCAGGTGAGCTGTTACGAACCACCGTAACTAACTTAAAAATCCCAGATTTTGTTCTAAATGACATCTCACCCATTCGTTCTTCGATTTTGTAAGAAGTAAGCAGGGGCCTTTGCATGGTTGCTTCAGCAAACCACGACAGAGCATTAACCATAAACCCTCATCTGTTTGGGAGAAAATGTAACTTACTTTTAGTGCCACACAGTGGAAATTTCACCTTGGAACTGGTAAGGAATCACGTAATATCATTTTGCAAAAATGTCCCCACAGTCACATAATTTTCATGAGATCAGGCTTTAGTGAAATATTGGACCCTTTGTTTTTACCACCAATATCTTACATGCACAAAACGGCTCTTGCGTCAGTCTGCCAGTGATGCTTTTCAAGATATGTGAAGAATGCAAGCTGCACTCCGAAAACAATTTCTACAGAGAAGCATACAAAGATGCAAATCATACATAGCTGTTTAATAGCTGTTTACTTTTGCGTGTGGATGGATTCCATTCAATACCTATTGCAACATGAGTTTACACGAATTGTCCTCCATATGAACTGGCTGTGGTTTGCTGGTGTGCACTTGAGTTTGGAAAATGGCGTTCACAACAACAAAACGAACCAGACTCTGATGTAGAATGGACTGGGGTTCACAGCAAAACCTTGAGTGTGGAAGTAAGAGTTGCATTCCATTGCACTGAATTACAAAGCCTGGTCAACTTGAGTGTTTGTGTGTAGATAAGCTAAGCTTGATTGTAGATAAGCAAAGCTTGATTGTTAGTTATTTGAGTTTCGCTTTATGGGTTTAGATGTGTTGTTTGTGTGTATGCATTTGGAAGGTGGAATTGTAAAACATTTTATAGACAAGTGAGGTCCACAATTTCTGATAAGGGGAAATGCTCTGTATTTTTTGTAAACACAAAACACTGCAAATTGTTAACTTGTAATTGACAGATTGTTTGAAATCTTTGGAGTTCATATAAAACACCCACGACTCACCTCGTTTTTTCCCCCTATTCTTTCTACTCCTCAGGCTCTAAGCTTCCTTATTTTCCCATATCTAAACAAGATGCAAACCCATGTGGTTTGTTGTTGGCTGGTGAAAGGTTAAGTATTCTGCAGATGTTTCTCTGCATTTTTATGTGATAGAGGCGTCAACAAATGCAGCAGCTACAGAGCGTCAGACTCAGCGTGTGTCTTCCTCTCTGCCTCACTGAGCTCAGCCTGCTACCGGGCTCATATAATTATGTTTGCTCGCTTATTGCCAGCAGCTGCAGAACATCTCCTGCATTCTGAATTCAAGTGTCTCCAGAGCACTCTGATGTGTTCATCTTCTCCCTCGTTTTTCCTCACTTGTCTGAAATTATTGACTGGAACAATCCATCACTCTCCTTTCACACAGTTAAATCATCAAAAAGCCCAAATTAAACTCAAATAAACCAGGTGGATTAGAGGGAACGCATTTTGGTGTTACTGAGTAGAGTTCGGTGTGCGGTATAAAGCTCAGAATTAGCCCAATAGTTTTAATCTTATGGGTTTCAAATGCCCTTGAATATTGAAAAGGCTTTTTAGTGTCTTTCACATTTTGACATCATGTATGTCATTTGACGTAGGGGTCACAAGTCACAAGATAAAGTACCAGAATTCAGTGTCTCATACTACAACACTTAAATTAAAGATTACTGATCTTTGCAAAGAAAAAATGTGTATTATGGAAGTCTGATTTGTTTGAGTAAGTAGGTTTATTTGAACAGTTCAGTAAACCAGTAAAAACAATAAACAATTCAGATGAATTCAAAATTTGATTCGAGACATTACTCCCTAGCAATCAGTTTAGTTGAATCACTGAATAGAACCAGTTCAGAAGAAAAATTTGTTCTTAAATCAGACAACACTAGAAAGAATGCAAATGGTTAATAAGATGCAAATATTCAATGAACACTTTCTCTTTAATCAATAATTACACACTCTACTATAATTCTTCACCTTTGCGCTGCAAGGCAAATTTATGCCTACTTTTTTGACTAATTTGTTATCATGTCTGTTGTTGGAGAATTTATTTGGTTGGTAATACAAGCAAAGAGGCTAATATTCATTGATTGACTGACTCTCTCTCTCTCTCTCTCTCTCTCTCTCTCTCTCTCTCTCTCTCTCTCTCTGCATCCTCCTCCTCCTTGCCTCTCTACCATGGGGCCATTAGTCATTAGTAAGGAACACATATTAGTTATTTATGTGGGTGTATAACACACTGCTGATTGGCCGGGCAGTTTGTTCCAGTACTACAGAGATCATAGCGGAGGCAGCAAATAAAACGCTTCCATTTTTGTGTGGATTTATTTATTTAAGCTTCTCTAATTACCTCCTTCACTATGATTTTAATTATGCATTTTCACCGGCATTTAGCACCATGACCTTACAGATGGATGACCTCAAGGGCACTTTTAATCCTGTTATAATTGCTGTGCTGACTAAATGTTTCCACAAACAGTGAGTCATGATATTTTGAGAATGCTACTGCCTTTAGGAGTAGTACACAATATTGGAAACACCATATTTGAAAACGCATTAATTTAGCTTTGTTTTGGCCTTCCGTCCACACAGTGACTGCATTTTTGTCCTGCGAAAAACTGAGCTTTTCGAAAACGCTCTTCCAAGTTGATAAATTTGAAAACTGCATCTTCGCGTTGTAGTGTGGGCAGAGACATTTAAAAACAATGACGTATTTGTTGTCATGTGACATAGTTCTTTGATCCATTCAACCTTAAACAATCAAGATGGCAGCCCATGTTGTAGCGGTGTTGTTGTACCTGATATCCACTTTGATAGCGTTGTTAAAGATACATTTTACTTAATATAACTTTCACATTGCATTCCTTTAAAGGTGACGGGAAGTTTAATCGGAATTGCTGTCCAGTGATGGAACACGAGGAAAATTGCGTTTCAGGCCGTACATGGAAATGACGCAGGGGCCACGCTTCTTTTTTAGTGATATATAATATTTTTATCTGAGCTGTCCTGTCCTGCCAGTTTGTGGACTGTATACTGTGATGGGTGATGTGATCTGTGCTTGTTCTGTGAGACCTTTGGGTAGTGTTGTGCAGTGGGTGTCATGTTGGTGCTTGTCCCCATAATGGCTGCTTGCAGTTATATTTATAACAATTATAATTAGAAGTCCCCCTGACTCCTCTGTAGTTGACATTACATTTATATTTGCGTTATGGTTATGTTTGCATGAAAAGAAAGCATGGGAGCTCCCTGGTGGATCGGAAGCCCTTCAGAACTGGTGTAGTGTGTGAATATGGAGGACCGCCGCTGGCAAAAATATACCCTCATCACAAGTACACTCCAAAATAGATGGGAATATCATATTCTCTTAATTCAGTATATTCCCACGCAGCTCTTAATAAAAGCCTTCAATGATTGGTTACACATGAGCGCCACACCTTATGATTCACTCATCTCATGATTTGGTTTGATTCACGAAACTTTAAACAAAGCCTGAATCAAGAAAAGATTAAACTTTTATTTTTTTTTTTTTTTGATTACATTTAAGACATATGCAAAACAATTCCTTTCCTTTAATAGATTCACAATGTATGGACTAAGACTAAACATCAGCCCAGCACAGGACAATGGTGACACCAGAATAGAAATATTCATAATTCTGCTCAACTGTAAAATACAGAATTATGTTAGATGCATATGCTTGCACACTGTCACTAATTACATACCTTTAAAAGTTTTAAAGATTTAATTTTTTTAAAATAGTATTGATTACATACTTCTCAAATAGCCTTTTTCAAAAATATTTTTTTAAGCTTATCCAAATAAATAATGTAGGCCATACACACATTTTCTGATGAAATAAGACATTACATTTGGCATAATCAGGACCAATAAATATTCCCCCAGTATTGAACTATTGCATTATTGTACATTAGGAGTGATTCTTGGGTCTCAGTTACACTATAAAGGCCGGTTTATACTTCTACATCGAACGTATGCCGTATGCTCCTTGTAACTATGGCGGTTACTTACTCTATGAAGGGGTTTATGATTATACATACAAATGGTTCAGTGTACTGGCAATGAGTATTTTCTACGAGAAGTGCAAGTTCACGTCTCACTGCAGATATCACAAATGTAATGCTGGAATTGCCTGGCGCCCCTGAGTCAAAGATGGAAGCATGCAGGTAGCGTAATTGGGCTGCAAGCGCCAGCCAAGCAACTTCTATTGAGATGTGAATGCTAAAAATTAGCTCCAAGTTTTAAAGACCTCTTTGATATAGAGTGTAATGGGAACCCTCTCTTTCTTCTCTAGAGTAATATTCATGCATTCATCCTCAACTCTAGTGTATCAAGTTATTTTTAAAAGCACTTTTCCACCATTAAGGAGTCTTTCGTCTATCTCGTCTTTGCAAAAGCATGAATCTGTTATTTCTGACATCATTCTGCTTTTTGAATCGTGTCTCGTCCACTTCTCTCACAATCTCAGCACCCTCTTCTGACTGCTTCAGGTCAGAGGTCATCCTTTATTCATACCTTCTTTCCTTTTTTGTCCTTCTCTCTCTCTCTCTTTCTTTGACTCAGTCTCTCTGTTTGTTTGTATTATCCCCCTCTGCTTTTTTAAAGTATCTCTCCTCTTGTCTTTTCAGGTCTCTCTCTCTCTCTCTCTCTCTCTCTCTCTCTCTCTCTTTCACGTGTGCCGCCCTCTCTGTAGCCAACAGATGGAGAATCAGTGTGTGTGTGTTCCATCGTTTCTCTTTTAGAGTCGAACATGCTGAGAGAAGGTCTTTCTCTCTTTCTCTGTCTCTCTCTCTTCCTCTCTTTCCTCCTACCTCTCCTCCATTTTAGCTCAACCATCTTCATATATTCAGACAGTAAATATCTATTCGATCTATATCTGTCTGTTTATTATATGGCAAAAGGTTAAACAGGTTATGCAGCGGGTGTTAATTATTGACCCGTGGTGTTCTTTCAAAGTGCTTCTGATGGCTCACCCATTTTCAATTGTCCCATCCAGTGTGCCAGCAGTCTGAAGCTCTCTGTACTCCAGCTGAACTCTGCCGCTCATGCGTTTTGGAATAGCTTTGAGCATTTGCAACATAATTAAAGGGTTAGTTTCCCCTACATCACTCACCCTCATTTTGTTCTGAACCCATATGACTATCTTTCTTCCGTGGAACACAAGATGAGAAATTGTGAATGAAAGTGAATGGTGACAGAGGTTAACATTCTGCCTAACATCTCCTTCTTTGTTGCTTTTGTGTTTCTTATTAAATGTCCCAGTTCTTATTGTACATGATTGATTAGTGCACATTATTCTTAAGAAAAAAAAACATTTTGTTTTTATTATCTTTCATCAAAATGTAATGAATTTCTCTGGCTTTGAAAAAACATTTCCTTTCAAGTAACATAAGCAAGGTTGCACGGGCAGGAAAAATTAATAGGAACTAGCCTAATAATATAATTGCAATTTAATCAAATACTGATGGATAAAATTAAGTCCCGCCCTACACTGTTTCCCATTGAATAGTCTGTTTCATTCAGAAAAATGACACTTTAAAAGATTAATTGGTTGTAAATGCCATTACATGTGCTCAGTGGGTCACCATTCTTAACATTAATATTACTCAAATCAAAAAACTAAATGTAGTAATCTGTTTAGATTTTAAATAATATAATGGTTTAACATTATTTATCAGAATAAAGAGAACAGAAATGATCATATTTAACATTTAAATATCATAGTTTACTTGTAGTGGTTGAAAACATATATTTAAGTTAAAGTGTGGGTACTGTCTCAAAGTCTTACTCAATACAAAGTCTAAATTATCTACCCAAAACATTACTTCAGTGAATATAAAAAGGTTTTCACAATAATTGTAGCTTTTGTTTCAGAAATAATGACCAAAGAGACTTTCTTTTCATTAAAGCAAATTTGATTCATAAGCTTCCTGTTATGTCACAATTTCTTAATGCTTTTGATGCTTTAGTTAAAAAGTAAAGAAAACAAATATATTCGAATAGTTCACCCAAAAATGAAAATTCTCTCATCATTTTCTCACCCTCATGCAATCTGAGATGTGTATGACTTTCTTTCTTTTGTAGAACATAAAGATTTTAGAAAAATATCTCTGTAGCTCTGTAGGTGCATTCAATGCAAGTGAATGGTGGCCAGATCTACGAATGTCCAAAAAGCATATAAAGGAAGTATCAAATTAATCCAAATGACTCCAGTGGTTAAATCCGTCTTCTGAAGCGATATGATATGTGTGGGTGAGTAACAGATCAATCTTTTTTTACCATAAATCTCTACTTGGAAATTCGCATATCGCCACCTACTGGGCAGGGTGGAGAATTTATGGTAAAAAAGGACTTAATTATTGTTCTGTTTCTCACCAACACTTATCATAATTCTTCTGAAGACATGGATTAAACAACTGGACTCTTATGGATTACTTTTATGCTGCCTTTAGCCTATGTTCTTTTTGGAGCTTCAAAGTTCTGGCCAATGGCATTTGTAAAATGTAAATATTTTAAAATTTATACTAACCCTGACAGAAGGTCTGAACTCTATAGCAAAAAAGAACCATCCACTTATACAGGAGCCGTCTATCTCAGGGGTTTTCAAACTGGGTACCAGGGAACCCCAGGGGGCTGCTAGGGGGCCCGTGGAAAATTTCAGAGACAAAAGTGTAAAATGTGTACAAAAAAGTTTTCATTAACAGAATTAGACATTATTACGATTTCATTTGACTTTGTAAAGGCTGGTTGGAAAATATGAGATAAATCATGCTTATTTGATTCCAATGACAGCCATAGTTTTTAAAGGGGTCATGACATGAGGAATCAATTTTTCCTTGATCTTTTGACATACAATAGGACATTGTACCATAAAAACATACTGTAAGTTTCTGAACTTAAAACTTCCTCCTTAATAGAAAAAGAGCATTTTTATTTAAACCAAGCTGCAAAAACAGCTTGTTTGGAATTTGTGGAACTTGTGACATCACAAGGACCAAAATACATCTGCATATGCAACGCCTATTTTTCCATCATTGCGCCCTTGGCCCCGCCCACTGGTGCTCAGTCAGTCACACAGAGATGGGGCCTGTCAAGGAAGATTCATCCTAAATGGACTTGCAGAGGACACCTTCATGTGACTGTCTGGATTTAAATGTTTTTCTACATAAACAGGCACAGACAGACGTCTTTGACCTCTTGATACATACTGTATCTCGGGCCACTTTTAAAAGACGCAGTGTCAAGTTACAATTTTGAAGAGGAGAAGCTCTCTGTTAGTGAAGAATGGGGCAGTTAAAACACTTGGATGCGATCACAAAAACCGTGAGTAAACCGTTTCATTCATGAATATTTAATGTCATGACTATGTGATAGTTTATTGTGCTGACACTCTGTTTACACTGGGCGCATCCGTTGATGCGACACGATGCAACGGCTTAAGGTTGTCTACACTCGGCGCATCGACACAGACTTTCTAAACCATTTATTTGTGTTGTTGGCTGTAGTAGCGCCACTGTGTGCAGCACAAAATGGAACGGGATATCTGTCTACTGTCGGTGCAACGCGACGTGCTGCAACAGACGCTTCCATGGTAGAGAGCATCATTGATTATAATGGAATCTATTGCTTTTGGTGCAACAATAGAACTTTTAGACAGGGTGTGAGTGTTAACAGTTGTGCTTGAGATGAACAGTTTAATATATTTGGATGCAATGTGTTGGATGTGCGTTATGTCTAAACCCTGACATTTAGTTTTATAATGTTGTTGAGCTGGTTCATTCTCTTCTGATTGAGTTTCTAATATGGCTGTATTTGAGGGGCTGCATGATGTTAGCCAATTATAACAGTGGGCATTTACATTGAAGTTTTAAGGAGGTGCTAAGGCATGAAGTTTTAGGAGGTGCTAAGGCCAAAACTGAGTGTTTCAGACAGAGGGCCAAAAACAGGGTGGAAAACGATCATATATTACTAAATTATGACTGTTTTAATGCAAAAAAAGCTTTACTAATATTATCAGTGGACCTCAGGGAAGATAATAAAACTATATGTATAAAAAAAGAGCATTTCATGACCCCTTTAACAGTAAGAAATAAAAACTGTTAAATCAAATTGAATTGAAATGTGGTAAAAAAAAACAAAAAACAATTATTTCAATAATGGGATGGCAGTCTCCATGCCTCAGTTAAAAATGAGAAATACAGCAACGTAACAATTGATCTTAACAGGGCAGTAACATAAGAAGTGATACAACACAAAGTTTAAAATTGCTTCAAAATATCATATAATTTATTTATTTGTTGCCCGAAGACTACAATAAAAACTGTTTATTTACATTTTCTGAGGCAAATGTGAGTGGTATTTTCCAGTGCAAACTTTGTACCATGATACTAGGGTGTGAGTGATTACCAGGGTGTTGCTAGGTTGACAAGGTTGTTAGAACATTGGAATGTGGTTTCTATGGTGTTCTGCGGGTACCAAGGTGGTTGCGAGGTGGTTGCTAGGATGTTCTGAATGGTTGCTAGGTGGTTACCCCCATCAAAATAGAACAAAACCCATGTCTCTATGATATTCTCATTCCTAGATATGGCTTCGGCCCCTCCTTTAAATCAGTGGGATTTTCACCCATTTTATTGTCCGCCAGGAAAAATTTGTAAGTGCACTTGCTGAGAAACTTAATAGCAAACCTTTCCTCAATAAGCTGCATAACACTGATTTCTGTAGTTCAAACAATGTGGGATGAGTTATGTGCTGATGTTTAATTCTTATTGCTAGGGGCTTTGAAAAATCCCTAATACTGAGCTATAGTATTAGTGTTGTTTGTCACTAATAACAAGAACATACAGTAAAAATGTAATGTTAGTAAAGACGGCAATCCACTACTGTTATTTTCCAACCCCTAGTAAACAGAATGATGCCCAATTACCCGACACTGGTTTTAATATCATACATTTGCATAATTATGTTTTATTTGAATTTTGGCATTACTGTTTCCTAATGCTGAGCTCAAAGCAGGTTAGTTGTGCTTGTGCAAGATTTTAGGATGAGGCCAATCACCACCAGAATTACCACCACCCCTTGCATAAACTACCAGGGAGGACAGGTTGACAAGATTTGCTCTTCAGGCTTGAGTCTAGTCATGCTATTTTTACAATTGTTTCTTGCTGTCCTATCTGCCTTTTTCTTTTTCACCCAAACACACATTTGTCCTTTCCCATCATTGGTTATAGAACTTGTGTGGGTGATTTAATAATTATATACTGTATGTATTATCAGATAGGATAAGGCTTTGTTTTATTGCAGGATCAAAGAATCGCTCTGTCTTTTGCTCTGTCTCTCTTTCTATCTATGTGTGTGTATTGCAGCTGTGACTCAGAGCAGAAAATTAAATCACATTCTGTTTTACCCCGCTGTCATTCTTCCCTCATTTCTCCTTCATCAATCCCTTCTCTTGTTCTCTCTCCACTCACACAGCTCAACAATATATAACTATTATAGGTAACTATTGCAGTAATTGGCCTTGGTCAAGGCTATACTTCATTTTTCCCCGTGGTATACAGTAGGGATGTGCGAGACTTGTCGACTAAATGGTTCTGATGCTGCTAGTCCACACTGGAATTACTAGTCGGTTAATATTTCCCTCCATTAAACTGATCAACATTTTTACACATTTATGTTTGGCTTTATATTTTTACTGAGGCTGCTCTTAAATTACTGTCATATTAATGTTACATTTTTTAAATAGAATTAATAATACAAATATTATTTAAAAAAGAGGATATCTGGGGCCTCGGTAGCTCAGCGAGTAAAGACACTGACTACCATCCCTAGAGTTCATGAGTTCGAGTCCCAGAGTGACTCCAGGCTGGTCTCCTAAGCAACCAAATTGGCCCGGTTGCTAGGGAGGGTAGAGTCACATGGGGTAACCTCCTCGTGGTCTCTATAATGTGGTTTCCTCTCGGCGGGGCACGTGGTGAGTTGTGCGTGGATGCCGCGGTGGATGGTGTGAAGCCTCCACACACTCTATGTCTCCACAGTAACGCGCTTAACAAGCCACGTGATAAGATGATTGACAGTCTCAGACGTGGAGGCAGCTGAGATATGTCCACTGCCACCCGGATTAAGGCGAGTCACAACACCACCACAAGGACTTAGAGTGCCTTGGGAATTGGGCATTTCAAATTGGGGAGAAAAAGGGGAGAAAAAATAAAAAAATAAAAAAATAAAAAAGAGGATATCTGGAGCAGATACCAACTTTCATTTCCCCTCAAGCTGCGCGTGCTTCCCTCTCTCGCTCGCGGTGCGCACAGGAAAATGTTCTCTCGCTAGACAAGCAAACTCAGCAAAGTAGTTATGAAATCACTTTGGTGGTGGTGTGGTAATCGTTTGTATCAAATGTAATGTTTTTACATTTGAGTCTTCTTTAATCTGTGCGTGCCTGTATGTTATTTTTCCGCTGAGCAGGCTTTTTCCAAGTGCAGGATTATGGAGATGGAATTGTTTCATATTAACATACAAATGGAAAGAGATTCACAAATAGAAAGTTGGTTCACAAATAAATTGAATCAGATCCACAAATAAATGTAAGGAGTTTCACAAAAATAAAGTGAATTTTCGGATAAATAAAATAAGATTTTCAAATAAAAAATGTACAAATATATTTTTTAACTTACAAACACAACTCTGTCCAGCATTCATTTGTGAATCATGTACATTTATTTGTTGATCGCTTCCTGTGCATTTGCGGATCGCTACAGGCATTTGTCGATTTCTAGTGTCAAGACGTGCACACAAATCTACAAATAGGTGGACTCCACCCATCGTCTACTCAAGCCAATCAGATAATGGCCACATTACTCAGACCAATCCTAGCATGTTCTATCTTGAACCAATCACTCTTCGTTTTACTATCAGGGCTGGACCAGAGTCACAGAGCTCTCATGAGCATGGAATCAAGCACATACAGATAAGCTCCAAAACCGCAAACTTTTAAGGAAACGGATGTCATCAGAGGAATATAACTATAACTATATAACTCGTTTATAACTATGATAAAATGATAAGAACCTTAAGTCACAATATTCCTCTGATGACATCCGTTTCTTTAAAAGTTTGTGGTCTTGGAGCTTATCTGTATGTGCTTGATTCCATGCTCATGAGAGCTCTGTGACTCTGGTCCAGCCCTGATAGTAAAACGAAGAGTGATTGGTTGAAGATAGAACGTGCTACGATTGGTCTGAGTAATGTGGCCATTATCTGATTGGCTTGAGTAGACGATGGGTGGAGTCCACCTATTTGTAGATTTGTGGGCACGTCTTGACACTAGATTTGTTTCAAAATCGACAAATGCGTGTAGTGATCCGCAAATGCACAGGAAGCGATCCACAAATAAATGTGCGCGATTCACAAATGAATGCTGGACAGAGTTGTGTTTGTGAGTTAAAAAATTTATTTGCAAATCTCATTTTATTTATTTGTGAATTCACTTTATTTTTGTGAAACTCCTAACATATATTTATAAATCTCATTCTTTTTATTTGTGAATTCATTTTATTTTTGTGAAACTCCTTACATTTATTTGTGGATCTGATTCAATTTATTTGTGAACCAACTTTTCATTTGTAAAACTCTTTCCATTTGTATGTTAATATGAAACAAAAATAACCCCATACAGGATAGCCGCCTCAGGTGAGTCAAGTCCCGTCTTTCACCGGACCATGTCGACGTGTTAATTTTGCTCATCAAAATATTTATGCTTTTGAGTAAGTAGCCTAGAAAATTACTGTTTTAGGCAAGGTATGGCATTTTTTAAATCTGCTGATTAGGGATGAAGGCTATTTTCAACAAGGTGCCGACTGCTTAACGGGTTAAACTATCTTTTATTCTGTGTGCACGTCATGTTTAGAATACATTAGGTTTATTTCAGGCTACATCACAGGCCTATTTTTTCTATCCTATAGCTACTTTTTTTTACATCTGTAACTGTTATTTGTTAACATTCTTTACCAAACAGCTGTCATATTAGATCAGTGGCTAATGCACGTTGTGAAATGTTTGCAACTTTTCAGCAAAAAAAATGTATCTCGTAGAGTTGGCTTAGTCTACCTGTTAATTATTTTCAACAATGTCCTGACTGTTTTAATATATTAAGTAACTTTTACTTGGTGAATTCTGCTTAGAACAGGCTGGATTGCACTATTGGCCCTGCACTATTCATTCAAATGTTTTCAATAAATATGCCTGTTAAATATTTGATAATGTTGATTCAGTGAATGCATTTCATATTCTATATTTAATGTACATTGATCATAAAGCAAGGCAAGCATGTTGCAGATAAATGCCCCTTTTCAGGTGGAATTTAGTGTTGGATTTGCAATAGATTAAGTATTTGAAATGGTTCGCATAAACACATTTTTATTTTACTATTTTCTGACCGTTGGTTTCTTTTTAGACTAGTCAACTTTAAAATTTTTGTTTAAACGTCAATTAAATTAGTCATTCCGCACATCCCTATTATACGTATGTGTTGCGCACAGTCGAGCCCTTTACTCTTTCAAAGTACAGGATACTCTTTGACTGCAATCCCACATGGACGCATTCGACACATACACTACGACTGCTTTGTGATTTGCTTTAGTAGAGTTAATGGCAAGCACATGTCTGCGTGTGAAAAAAAACTGGGATGCACGCAGACAGACCGTGCGTACTGTGCTGATGATAACATTTGCATTGCGCACAATGCAAGTATACTTTTGCCTTCAGAGTAGACACCATAATTTCACCCTAACAAACACAAGGCACGTTCCCCCAACTGATTTTGCTTCAGGACATTTTTACATTGATTTTAACTTGGACATAAATTGGCGACCCAACACAGTACCACAAATTTACCAAAGTAAACAAAAATCTCCTTAAAATCAAACATTTAAATATGGAAGTATAACCAAGATATGCATAGGCCCAACAATATGCATTATTATTTACATGGTAAAGACTGAATAGGAAAATTGGCAATTTTATAAATGCATAAACATCAGCAGATTGACAACAGTGTGATTTACCTGTAATCCCATTAATATAGTCTGAGTCGTATGTTCTTTTACTTTGTATAGTTTTGTTTGTGTTTTTTTAAGAATGAGGGCATGTCACACAACATGTCCATGTTGGCATCTGGCTAATTTGGCTTCTACCAAGTGTCAGATGAATGGGCGTCAAATTATCATAGAGTTTTATTGGATGCACAGCCTTTTACTACAATGACAAAAGATAAGGAAAGTGTTTTCATATCCCTTTTAATGTAGTGCCTATTTATTGTGCTATCCTAAGAATCCTCAATTAAATGATTGGTTGCATTTATCTTTTTGCATTTAGCTTTGTTTTTTCCAGCTCTCCGCAACCCTGTCAGCATAGACCTGTGACCCTGTTTTCAGAACCACTGCCCTAAACAATAGGGGCCTTAACTCTCCATTATTTTTAATCAAGCTAAATGTGTGTATTTAACCTGGTTCATAGTTCATAGAAATCTCCCATGAACACTTCTCCATCTCTGGTGACCTAATGTGGGGTCACGACACAGCTACACTTCAGAGAAAGTAAGTTACACTACAAGCTACACACCAAAAGTAGCTTGCTTCATTTAAGCTACTTCATATTTTTTGCAACCAGGTGCACAGAGCATACTGTCATAGACAAAGCATCTAAAAGACTTATTCACATAATGTTTATCAAAGCCATGGTACAGTATAGTGCAATACAGTATACAAGTATGCAGTATGGTGCAATATAACATGCATGCAAAAAAACATGTAAATTCATATTTATGCATGCTACCTATAAAAACCCATGTTCAAAATGAAAAATCACTATTTTAACATTTTATTTTTCATATTTATACGACTACCTCTACAAACCCATACCCATTTGAACATAATTTTCTTTACACATTCCTGTATAAAACTGTACATATACTATTCATCTTATCCTGTAATTTTGTGTCTTGCTGTTGTATTTCTGTATGTACTGGAAGCTTCTGATCATAGGCCAGATTTCTTGTGTGTGTGTTTGAGCACATCTAAGCAATAAAAATGGGATATCTGATGGTATCAGATGGTAATACCATGGTACTTTAAGATACAATTACCATATTTATGTAATATTCTGTATTTACATGGTGCTTCAAAGTACTTCAAAGAATACGATGGTACTACTAAGGTACTTCACTATATGACTACCTTATTCGTATACCACTGTATTAACATAGTGCTCCCAGGTAGTGGTAAATGTTAAAAACATGGTAATGCCATGGTACTTTTTTATGTGTTTTCATGTAGGCTACATAGTCTTTTGATACTCTTTTGGTGGTAAAATCTTTACCTGCGGTGCCATTAAAGTGACATGTGTTGAACTTAATAAAGACCATCATCACTGGCAAACGATATGACATATTTACAGGTTTGGTTTCCACTGATTGTAGATCCACTGCAACCAGCATGATCTTATTTTCTGTATTTTAAAATATTCCGTGAGCGCGTTGGCAATGATTCAGCAACACGTGCGTGAGCTTTCTGAGTTATTCAGATTGAATCACAAACCAATTCAGACCATTTTGCTGTAACATGTGACCAATTCATTGTAAAGAACAGACTCAGATGAGTGATTCATTTAGTTCTGATTCAAAACTGGCGACAGTAAACACCGGTGTATAATGTAGCGGTGTAGCTTTTGTCAATGCTAAGTGCTACCTAATCAAAAATATAGCTTCGCTACTGAAAAACTACTTGATTTAAAAACTAGCAAATCTACCACCTCGCTACTCAGAAATGTAGTTAAGCTAATAGCAAATTAAATATGGCATCTACTCTAACTAAGGCCTATGGAGTCACTATGTTGATTTACGCACACTACACATAGCAGGATTACATGAAAAAAAATTACAGATATTAAATGTATCCAGAATATTTTCCATTATAGTGAATATTCTGAGGAGATAAGACAAAATGGTGAAATGTTGTTTAAAAAGCATTAAAACATGCCCCGTGGTCAACCTTTTTGTCTTCTGTTAATGTGTTTATTTTCTTGAAGAGTGTCTCTAGACTGCTTCCTTGAAGAGCGTCCCTATTGTAGGCTGAGAATTTGGATGTGATGATGTAATATTGTGCTCTCAGCGATGCAATAGTGCCAGTGCTGTGTGGCTCCTTTCTCCCTATGGCAAGTAAACGAGCATTTATCAAGGAGTGCACCAATGGAGAGAGTGGAGTGAACAGGACTGTTACAGAATAGTTTGTACCATACTGACTCATGGTCGAGTGGCTGGAAAAACAAGAGAAAAGGGGGATTTTGATGTGGTACCATCCCTCCTGGTTATTTAAGTGCATGTTCACCTTGAATATTATATAAGCCCTGTATTTATTTATTAATTTATTTATCTATTTTTACTCTGCAAACTGCCTTTCTCCCACACGCACTCACAGACAGACTTCTGCACATAAATAGCCCAAAGTGGCATTTCTTGCCAGAGATGTCCTACTAAGACCCATTATTACCTGTGTATCCTGCATGCATGCATTTATCTATGTGGGTGTGTGTGATCCAAAACTAATATAATGCAATATCATAGAGGAAATTTATCCTCTATGATATTGCAGCAATTATCCAGATATGGAATGAGATGATTAAGCAAACTATTATCAACTCTTGCATGCCAACTGAATAAAATATAAAAAAAATTATTTGGCAAAAATAAAAATTTTACACACAGTGTTTAGTGAGAGATATTATTGATTCAGACACTAAAAGTGGTTGTTCTTTATATGTATTATTGTATTACAGTTGTAATAATAAAGTATGAATTAACATTATGGTTATTTAACATACTGAGGTATTATTATTAAGTATATTGTAGCATTTGTTTACATTATGTTTTGTGATTTCTCATACCTTCTTTATATAACATCCATCCCTTGCGCACTTTTAGCCTCTAGCGGGTGAGACAGGGCAGGTAAGTACAGTACAGCACCATGAGTGAGTGGTACCCACTAGGACAGTTTAGTCTGAACAAGAGGGGCGAATGGTTGTGGAATTTAACACGGGAATACAATACCGAACTGATGTGGATTGATAGAAGGGTAGAGCCCGTCTGTGCGAGGAACCGGACGGCAGAAGAAAAAAATAATGTTCCATGAAAAGTCAAAAGAAGATCGCAATGTACGTAATTGCAACTATATCAGATATTATTAATAAAACACGGGAGCTCGTTGCGTGGGCATGTTTTGCCCCCATATTTTGAATTTCGGGGATATTTTTGTCAATTTCAGTGGCATTTTTGCTCCGAGTCCCCATTAATTTCTGACACTGTTGGCATTGTATCTTTCTAAGGTATAAAAAAAGTTTTTTTTAGACATATAGTGGCAAGCAAACAAGATATCCCCACATATACAGTATGTCAAACTACACTGTGTTAATGTTTGACACAGTTAAAACATTGCCTACCTTAAAAACAAGTGAAGACTGATCAGTGGTTAAACATGACCTCGTACCTGAATGAACGGCTCCTCTCCAGAATAAAATGAAATATGCAGAAAATCACAGTATTACAGTTCTTATATAGAGACAGGGCAGAAAGTCTTGGAGAAGCTAGAGAAGAGAGGACACCGGCGGCAGTTTATACAAGCTGCTGTGCTCATGATTCTGTGCCCTGCGGGCTTCCGTCGTGCTGCACACAGCCCGTTTTAGTTTATAAACAGATTTAGTGCTTATAACTTTCTTCTTCCCAAAAATTCAGAAATATTATGCATTCTTTTGTACTTTGTAATTGTGGTGAAAAATAATTGTAGCAAAGTTGAATACTTCATTTTTAATCAACTCAGATAAAAGTAAAATTACTCTTATTTATTTATACTTAAAAAAAAAATGAAAAATGTGAAAAATGTACTCAAGTAATGTAACGAGAGTAGTTGTAATTCATTACTTTCCACCTCTGCCATATTGTGTACCACTTTGTTTTCTTGTGGTAATTATTGATTGGGATTTGAGTAGCACAATAAACTGCATCTGAGATTTCATTCAGTTGCACTCTTGTAGTCTCTGTGTGTGGGCCATCAGGTAACAGTAAAGAAAGACTAAGGCAATATTGTAAAACTATTTAAATATATATATATATATATATATATATATATATATATATATATATATATATATATATATATACATAGAGAGAGAGAGAGAGAGAGAGAGAGAGAGAGAGAGAGAGAGAGAGAGCTTTTTACACTTAGGACAATTGAGAGACTTGCACATAACTATTACACAAGGTGCAAACATAAATTGATTCTCAAAAAGACAACACACTACTATATGCATACTACTCTTTATGCAAATATCTGTAATGTAGATTCTGAAGAGCAGTACAAAATAAAAAAATATTTTATCTTTTATATTTGTATAAATGATGAAAGGGGTGTGAATATTTGAGACAAAAGTGAATGCAAACTTCTCAACTATATATACTGTTTATTAAACCTCAGATTAATGGGTTATCAGCTGTCTTACTTTTCTTCGGCTATCTATCTTCTATATTCTGAACAGCAATCTTAATCAAGCAAATCTGTGATTTGGTGACTAAAAACAGCCATTTGGCTCCTTAATGTTTCAGTAATTTTTTTAGTCTGCAGCCCTGCCTTACAGACGTCAGAGGTTGCCTAATAAAATTATTTTATGCTACTTTACAGACATATCCAGGAAACGTATCTGTGTTTTGAACTGCCTCTGCGCTTTCACCTCACTGTAGTCTGTTGTAGGAATCGGCCCCATCACCATCAGCTCACGAATCACATTGAGTTTAAACACTGCCTCATCTCTTATAATCCACTCTGTTTAAAATCTTGAACCTAATACAGCCACCAACACCAGATATTTGTCAGTGTAGAAGCACACACATATTAATGTGGCCACACGAGAAATGTAGTACTTTCTGTTAGGGTCTGAAAGTGAGCACTTCGTGAGCGGCCGGAGTGGGGCTGAGTGCAGGCTCGTGAAACGCACTCCTCACTCCAGTGAAATTCTGATTGCTCCGCTCCCATTACGCTCCGCTTACATGCTCTGGTGAGCTCTAGTTACTGGGTGAAATGTCCACAGGGTGGTGCTAAAAGTGAGTTGCATTTTTTGTTGTAAATAAACTCTAATCCTTACCCAAATCCTAAACCTTACCATCATTGGAGTAAAAATGTAAAATTTTATTTTCAACAATAACTTACAACAGACAGACCTACCATGAGCTCTGAGGTTGTTTATTATATGTTTTACATTGTTATCAAATGCATCTTGATAGGAAAGTATAAAATTGATCCCATATGCTCTTTAACTACTCAACTTGTCATAACACCAGAGTTAAAAAAGTCAGAGTTTGTGTGTATGTGTGTCTGTGTGTGTGTGTGTGTGTGTGTGTGTGTTTGTGTGTGTTCAAACTTGTGTCTGTTTTCCCATACACAATATTGCACTCTAAGCAAAGCAGTTTTCAATTTAGTCTATTCTAATTCCATAAAAGCATTTTTTCACACATGAAAAGCAGATCGTTGTATGAATAATTTTGTTGCTGTGGAAACTGAAGATTCCCGCAGGCTGTTCATAGGGTTCGAGCACCCTTCCGCCCCTGCCTCCTACCCACAGACTCTTCTCTGTGAGTGTGTTTGTGCATGTGTGTGTGAGAGCATCCTCTTCACCTCTGCTCAGAGATGGATTACTCATTCACATCTTTCAAACGGCTCTTGTGTAACCACTGATGACAACTTTGCTTTACAGAATGACTTGCAAAAGAGGGAACGCTCAAAAGGCAGATGTTCTTGTATACAAAAAAAAAAAAAAATGTGCTAGGCTTTGAAGTACTGTCCACCAGATTGTTGGCAACAGTAAAAAAAAAGTGAAGTTTAAAGTACTCAAGGGAATATTAAGCTCCTTTAATCTTCATATTGCTTTTAAGACTCTAAGTTTATATGTAAGCTGTCAAAAGCACTTAATAGAGGTTAAAACTTAGTTTTAGGCAAGGAATTTCTGATTTGCATATTTATCATTCATAAAAATTTTGATTGTTGACACTAATATCAGTACTGAAAGCTCAATCACCTCAGTTTATGGTTATAGCTGGTTGAAAGAAGTACATTACCATGTTGAAAGCTTTTTAAAAAAAAAAAAAAAAAAAAAAACATTAAACAAAGCTTTTAATGGTGTGGACTAATGACTAGGCTCTTGCGTCTTTAAAAGCCAATCCATACAGCACTAACAGGTGGGTGTTAGCAGGTAACAGTTATTATGTAATATGCCTATGATGAAATGTGCCTTCTAGCAATAAGAAATTGCACACACTATTATTTCTGTCCCACCATGACATTGACTGTATCTAATTTTAAATGGCTCTTAATTACACACATGCATGCAAAGCATCCAATTCCATGAGCTAATCTTTCTAGTTCATGTGTTACATCACCTCTTAAGTTCCATTAACCTCATGTGTGTACATTGTATTTTGGCTTTGTTATATGCAACACATAATTTAAGTTCATTTAAACTGACTGATCTCAGTTCAGGAGACATTGTGCTGTCAGTAAAAGGTTAAACTTTCGATGCACTGAGTCATGTGATAAATACATGGCGCCGACCACACCGGAGTTTGTCTTGGGGAGAAATGCCAACTAAACTATATCTGGTAAGACACCTCATGAAGTTTTTACATTGAAACCTGTTTGAGTCAAAAGGTTAGAGTCTCGTGTTTCATCCAATATTCCATTTTTTAAATTTGACCGATTTATTGCAAAACGCCATGCCGCTCAACACACAGTACACTTATGTGTACTTAGAAATCCTATATTCACTGTTCAGTTTCACACTGAGAATCAATGGGTTCACCCAAAAGCTGAAAAATCTTTCTTTCAAAGGCTTTATATGGAGTTAGGATGAAAATATGATGCATTGCGAACTGTTCTAAGTCCAGTGCAGACAGACAGCACACTGGAGGTTAAGTCATTCACTAAATGAAGGAAGCATCCTATAGCTCTCTACGCAGCTAATGCATTCACTCTGGTCAAAACTTCAGTTTCAGGCTGCAGATGATGTTTGAACCACTCAACATGTTTGGCAGACATGGGACAATGGTAATCACTACATACATAGATTCAGAATTTATAATGTATAATTTTAGTTTAACGTGGTTGGCAGTGATTGGATGATGCTGGACATTACTTTGAATAAAAATTAATTATGCTAATAATGTCTGTAACATCTAAAAAAAAAAACATTAATAATATATATTCAAAATAGGGAATAATGTGATAACAATTTTACCTGGTCGCAAAAAGTAGTCCATTAATTTACCTCATGAACTTTCACCTTTTGCTGACCATTTATGTTTCGCAGAGCTAATGTGTGCTTCTAAATCACTTGCACCTTTATTAGCAACTGACACATAAGTGCCAGCTTTACATGTCATACATGTATCTTGACCTGTACGAAAGCATGGGAATTTTTTGTGCAATTCTTCTGTAAATTTGCACTTTCGTTTGGGCATTGTTTCCACTCAGCTGTCATTTGCTGCTACTGTCAAGCAACTGTTTGAGTCAAAAGGTTCGTGCGTTCGCGGAGAGAATGACAGGCAGGAATTTGTCCAATAGTTGCTGCAAGCCTCTTATTATCAACCAATTGGTGTGCCAGAAGGCGGGACTTACAAAGAGAGGTTAAAGCAATGCAAATATGTGCGCGCACACAATGAAGTATCAGACCAGATGCACATCATAATGCAACTAAAGCGGAATCCCGGACATTTTCGCAAATTTAGAAATCCCGGCCGGACGCTTTTTTAAGGTCCGAAAAAGAGGACATGTCCGGGAAAAAGAGGACGTATGGTCACCCTACCTAACCATATGTTTACCAATCAAACCTAGATTGACTCCAATTATGGACTGCCCTTTAAAAGATATATATAATGACTGGTGAAAAAGAACCCCTTTTTCAACCCTGTGGTTTGCATTGTGTTTGACAACACGGAATGACTGTGGAAGTGAAAGTACATGGGAGAATGTGAAAGTACATGGGAGAACTTTCATTGCTCCAATGTGTTTGTTGTCATACCATAAGTAACCTCCGCAATTCCACCAGTTTCTGCTTGTTTTCCCTAGTGTGCATTTAGCACTGCAACACTTGAAACACTCACTGTCATGAGTCAATGGGTCTCTCATTTATGCATGCCACCATAGCACTTGCTAATGCATTGATGGATGTGTACACACAGGTGTGTGTGTGTGTGTGTGTGTATGTGTATGTGTATGTTAAAGCAGAGACATTATACTGTAAGGGGATGAGATGGGTCTCTCATATACATGTGAATGGAAAAAGTCGTAACACTAAATATAGCGGCTGCAATCCTGTGTTTCAGTTAAAAGAGCCAGTTACCTATTTTATAGAGAGAGATCGCCTGTTTGTTTACTGGAGAATGTGTATGCATATTAACTGGACCAGCCTGTAAAAAAAAATTCTGTGATTCGAAATAAAGAATTTTTGATACTATTGTTCTCAGATTTTAATGCTGATTTTAAATATGTTATTTGAACATAATCTTGATCAACATTTTCTTTCCCTAACAGAGGACATTATCTGTGGAGTCTTAAAGGTACAGTAGCAAAAACAGCCTGTTTAATTCTAAAGGTAAAAGATAGTGTGGAAAATGGTAATGTAAAACTTAAGTACAAAATGTTTGGTGCAAGAAACCTTGATTGATATCTTAACAGAACACCAAGAAAAAATATATTAAAATGCTACAAAAGTGCAAAGCATGGCCGCTTTAAAATATAGGGTTTTTGTTCACAGCAGTTCAAACTATGATAAATGAGAAATCATTGCAGCAGGTCATCCATGCTTAGAAAGTTGATTCTCTCAGCAAACGCCGACACACAGTGACACACAATCACACACATACAGCGAAAGAAAATTAATTCTTATACAACATATGTAACGTGTGCTGGCTGCTGGCAATGACGAAGATGATGACGTGAAGATGAAGAACCCAAGTGCAGTTTATTTACAAGTGCAGTAATCTAATAACCCTAACTATAAACATGGACTTGACTTGACTTTACATAAACATAACATGGCTTGACTTGGCTAGGAGCAAAACACATCCACATACATTCATTCAATACTTGTCAAAGACACAATGGAAAACATGAGGCTTAAATACATGGACATAGGGGAACATAAACCAATGAACAAACAGAACTGATAACAAGATAATTAAACCAATGAAAACATGACACATGAACATGGAGGGAAAACATGAAATCACATGACAAGGGTACAGGAACTAAACTTTTAAAAATAAAAGACATGAATCAACAAAATACACATGACATATCCCCCCCACTATGGGGCGGCTCCCGACGCCCCAACACATAAACAAAACACGTTAAACATGACATAAATTCAAAGTTCTGTAGGGAGCTGGGGGGGGGTGTCTTGAGGCGTGGGGCGTGGCGTGGCGAGAAAGGGCGAGGGGCATAGGACCAGGGCAGAGTCCGTGGGGGGTGGAGCCATGAGAGGCTCGAGGGGCGGAGCCATGGAAGGCGGAGCCGTGAGAGGCTCAAGGGGCGGAGCCACGAAACTTGGTGCCCAGAGAGTAGCCGAAGACTCGAAGGGCCAGGGTGGAGCTGATGGCAGGGAGGACCAAGGTGGCGCTGGAGGCTCGGAGGAGCAAGGTGGAGCTGGGGATCGGAAGACTGAGGTGGAGCCGGTGGGACTGAGGACCAAGGTGGAGCCGTAGGGAAGGAGGTCCCCGGTGGAGCTGACAGATCGGAGGGATGAGGTGCAGCCAGAGGATCGGAGAGCCAAAGCGGAGCCAGGTGACCGACAGACCAAGGAGGAGCCAGAGGGATGAGGGACCCCGGCAAGGCCAACAGGCTGAAGGACCGCAGTGGAGCCGAGGGAACGCAGAGCTGAGGCAATGTCGAGGTACTGACAGGCCATGGCGAAGTCCAGGGCTCAGAGGGTCCAGGCGGGGTCGGAGGGCTGAAAGTTCCCCTTGCCTGCTCAGGAGAACTAAGGGTGGGTATAAGGGTGGGAACCATTTCCAGGTCCAACTGCTCAAGTGTGGCTGTGACGTGGCATGGAGCAGGCTGAGGCATTGCTGTGATGTGGCATGGAGCAGGCTGAGGCGTTGCTGTGACATGGCATGGAGCAGGCTGAGGCATTGCTGTGACGTAGCATGGAGCAGGCTGAGGCGTTGCTGTGACGTAGCATGGAGCAGGCTGAGGCGTTGCTGTGACGTGGCATGGAGCAGGCTGAGATGTTGCTGTGACATGGCATGGAGCAAAAGATGGCACTAGCTCAGCGGCCATGACGTGGAACTCTGGCTTGGTGGCCATGACGTGGAACTCTAGCTTGGCGGCCATGACGTGGAACTCTGGCTTGGCGGCCATGACGTGGAACTCTGGCTCGGCGGCGGCCATGGCGTGGAACTCTGGCTCGGCGGCGGCCATGTCGTGGAACTCTGGCTCGGCGGCGGCCATGTCGTGGAACTCTGGCTCGGCGGCGGCCATGTCGTGTAACTCTGGCTCGGCGGCGGTCATGACGTGGAACTCTGGCATGGCGGCGGCCATGTCGTGGAACCCTGGCGTGGCGGCGGCCATGTCGTGGAACTCTGGCGCGGCGGTGGCCATGTCGTGGAACTCTGGCGCGGCGGTGGCCATGTCGTGGAACTCTGGCTCGTAGTCCGCCTCCCCCACAGTGAACATGGAACCAATGATCTGTAGGGCGTGGTCGATATATTAAGCCAGGCTGAGGGAACTGCGACCACCAGGCATCAAGGAGGAGATCGGCTCACTTAACCCCACTCTAAAAATGTCCTTGAGGGCGACCATATTGAAATCCACCTGGCTGGCCAGAGTGCAAAAGTCCTCTACGTAATCCTCCAGGGGACGATTCCCCTGATGTAGCCATATGAGCTTAACTGCTGGGTTTATTATTCGGTCAAGTATTCTGTAATGTGTGCTGGCTGCTGGCAATGACGAAGACAATGACGTGAAGATGAAGAACCCAAGTGCAGTTTATTTACAAGTGCAATAATCCAATAACCCTAACTATAAACATGGACTTGACTTGACTTGACTTGACATAAACATAACATGACTTGACTTGACTTGACTTGACTTGACTTGGAGCAAAACACATCCACATACATTCATTCAATACTTGACAAAGACACAATGGAAAACATGAGGCTTAAATACATGGACATGGGGGAACATAAACCAATGAACAAACAGAACTGATAACAAAATAATTAAACAATAAACCAATGAAAACATGACACATGAACATGGAGGGAAAACATGAAATCACATGACAAGGAACAGGAACTAAACTTTTCAAAATAAAAGACATGAATCAACAAAATACACATGACAACATAAAGGACTCAAAGGAAAGGACTTTTTCGTATACATACAATTCATCATATACATACATGCAATGTCAACCTCTCACCTTATTATACACATGCCATTCTTTTATACTGAAAGAATGGCATAAGGATCCTTAACTCTAGAAACCACTGTAATCCCTTTTCTAGACACTTTAGAGAGTTTTTGTCATATAATGTTTGATTGATCTTTCCATTCTGTGTAGAAATCAGGCGATAACATTTTTCATTCTTAAATAGATACTTAGTGGCAGAGTAGCTCTCACGTTTCATTTGTTTCCACATATATTCAAAAATGCTGTGTGAAGACAGCAGGTTTGACCGCAGAGTTTTCAAGGAAGAGTTTTTGGGTGTGCTGGGGAGGAGAGTGATAGTTAGACTACACTAAAATTATGTTGGATTATTGAGTTTTATTAAAGCAATAAGACAGGAGAGGCCAAGCATTACAGTGACAGCGATTACCCTTACCTGTGGTAAAATCGTTGTAACACACTGCCCCTCGACTCTCATGATTTTATAAGACGATGGCAACAGCAAGATGATACAGACACCAAAGTTAATCAAACAGTTAACGTAATAGAAATTCTTCCTCCTAGTAATGTAGTTCATTATTCTAATTGCAAGCTGTTTATGCTTGCCAAACAAAATTCCAAGTTGGTGCATAAATAAAGATTGTGCATTCACAGAATTGCATATGCATTTTACAATGAACATGAGTCATCAGAATTTGGAATCGGAACTATCCGTTTTACAATTTTGCCTTTTTTCTCACTCAATGTCTTAACACGCTGCATCAGAACCACCTTAAATGTATAGGTCACCCAAAAATGTATTCTGTCATAATTTACGAATGAGATCTGTGAAGGAAGCTCATTCACAGTGGCTTGCGTGTTCAAGTGAGAACTTACATTAATTAGCACTAGGGATGTCCGATACTGGTATCGGAATGGGGTCCAATGTCGGCGTCCAATACCGTGCTCATGTATGCTACTCATAAAAATGCTCCGATGTTAACAATCGAACCCATCTGATGTACGAATGTCATTCTGTAAATATTCAGCACACTAATTGAATCCCGTTATGTCCAAGTGAGATTATTTAAACGCAAAAGCTGCGATTTAATGAGATAAATATAAAGTTTGCATGTGCTGCACGCTTCAGATGTGAGCGCTTGTGAATATGTGGAGCCGGTGTTGTGCAGACATAATGAAACAAAGTGCTCATACCTTTTTAAGCTCCTTTTTTTTATACACGGAAAACACCATCATGAGCATCGCACGCTCTGTTTGTAGATGACAGCGAGCAGAGTGCTCACGTTGTAGTGCGAGGAACATACAGAGTACATACTTATTTAATTACATAGCAGCCTTTTGCAGTTTATTAATCACTTTGAGTCATGTAGCAACCAGCTTTTCTGGATTAAGAAGCAACCTTCATAGCAGCACAGAAACACTTCGAAATAAAAGCTCCACCGAAATAAAAGCTCAATTTAAATGGAAAATAGTATGACAGAAATAGATAATTACTCTATACTATAGTTATGTAATATTTACTGTAATTCTACTACTACTACTACTAATAATAATAAATCAATAGTAATTGCATTATATTCAAGCAGTATCTCACATCTGTGATGCTCTGTTATGCAGTACGTTTCTTTGACAAAATATAACTCCAATGTTGTATTGTTGGACTGTGCTGTGATGTTCTGGATAAAAGCACTTCATCTGATTAAAATAATACAATATTAAATACAATGTTGACATGTTGAAAATGAATTGTTATATTTTTATTTGATTAAAGTTTTCATGAATTCATTTATTTAAACACCGTTTTGATGATAAAACTGAAATAAACTGTTGAAATGAAATTTCAGAAAAAAGAAAGCAAAAAAACAGGTATCGTGAGTACCAAAAAGGAAGTATCGTTACTCATACTCGTTCTCAAAAAAAAAAAAAAATGGTATCTTTAGTAGCTCTAAAGAAATGTTTCCTGTCTGTCACTCACTCGACATTGTGTCGATGTAGTGACACTAGGGGTCACTCTTGGGAGCCCCAAACACCTCTGATTTTGAAAATAGGCCAATGGGAATTGGTGAGTGGAATTTGCATGCCACTCCCCCCCGGACATACGGGTATAAAAGGAGCTGGCTCACAACCACACATTCAGATTTTCTCTTTGGAGCTGAGCGGTTGCGTTCAGTGCACTGAATCCAATTTCGCTACTTTCACCTCAAACTGCTGGATCTTAAGGTGCATTTCAGCAGCTTCTCCCCCTCTGCACCCGTGGAGTGCAGAGAACGCCCCTGGGCGCTTCGGCAGAACAAAAGTGTATATTCGAAAAAGAGTATATTTTCTAACTGAAAGAGTGGCACTCACGGAACGTCTTTTTAAAGATGCCTTTCCGTTTGTGAATTATTTCTGGTTGCGGTCGTTATCTCTCCGCTTCTGATGGCCACAATCGCTGTCTTACGTGTCTGGGCGCTGCCCACGTGGCGACATCGTTCATGGATGGGTTATGTCCTCATTGCGAGAACATGACTATGGCAACATTGCGGTCACGGCTTTCCTTCGTAAGAGGGCAAACCAACCCAGCGGCTCCCCGAATCGGTCCTTCTACCTACGGGTATGAGGCCACGTCGGTTAGCACTGGGGGTGATTTGGGGACTTCAGTGGGAGCACCTCCGCCGGGTAACCCCCCACGGACCTCCCATTCCTCAGCACACTCGCTTGCCCCGATCGGGCACTCGGATGAGACCGCTGGCTCATCTCAGGGTGAGTTCGTTCTCTTGTTCGGAGCCCGGGAAGACGTTGAGCTCTCGATCGCAGCATCGGAGAGCGGGTTCATCCAGTCTGACGTGGAGGCCAAGTCTCATGCTGACGCAGAGCTGATGGACATGCTTTCCTTGGCGGCTATGAGCATCGGGCTAGAGTGGAACCCTCCACTCTCCCCTGAACCCTCACGGCTCGATGATTGGTTCCTGGGCCCAGAGCGCCGCTCATGGCTGCGCCCCACCCCAGTTCCTTTCTTCCCGGAGGTGCATGAGAAGCTGACGAGATCGTGGGGGGCACCTTTTACTACCCGATCCCAGTCTTTCAGCTCCCCCGCTCTCACTACCCTCAATGTCAGGGAGTATTCTGTGATATAGCCCAGGTGGATAAGGCGCACGCGGTGCATTTGTGCCCGCAGAGCACCGCCACCTGGGGCGGGCACCTGAAGCTCCCATCCAGGGCCTGTAGGTTTATGTCGTCTCTGACGACTAAGGTCTATGGTGCCGCTGGACAAGCCGCCTCCGCCCTGCACGTCATGGCTGTCCTGCAGGTACACCAAGCCAAGGCGCTAAAAGAGCTGCACGAGGGTAGTTCTGACCCGGGAACTGCGCTCAGCGACCGACCTCACTCTCCGGGCGACAAAGGTCAAGGCGCGGTCTCTCGGGCAGGCAATGTCCACCCTGGTGGTCCAGGAGCGCCACCTTTGGCTCAACCTGGTCGAGATGAGAGAGGCTGACAAGGCGCAGTTCCTTGATGCCCCCATCTCCCAGGTTGGCCTGTTCGAAGACACCGCCGAGGACTTTGCCCAGCAGTTCTCGGCGGTGAAGCAGCAGATGGAGGTTATTCAACACATCCTGCCTTGGCGCGGCTCAAGACCCCGCACCCCGTCTGCTCATCTCCAAGGGTGTCCTCCTGCAGCAACAACACCGGCCCCACCGCAGCCCACTCCCGCGGCCCGGCCCCGGCGTGGAGCCCACCGCAGGAAGCAGACGCTACCCGTCTTGTGGCCGGCCGCCAAGAACACGAGGAAGGCTTCGAAGCACCCTTGAGACGGGTGACCCAGGGACGAGGAGACCCACTACTCTGGAGCTGGTGGACAGACCACTCCATCCCCCGGTGGAGGGCCGGGAGGAGAATCTTTTGTTTCATTTTATTTCGCCGCATGTCCAAGAGGCTTCGGTACCCAAAAGTTCAACAAAAGAGTGGTTTTCTTGTTCCCTGGGTCACATATCTGGTGCGCACAGCCGTCGTCACGACCGCCGTCCACCGTCCCATTTCGGCAGGTTCGGCGCTCCAGCAGCGGGCCCCCCGCCCCTGTACGCCCAACTGTGTCACGAACACGCCCACACCGGCTTGGTTCCGATGGACTGCGGTGACGATATTCCTCCTTCCCCCTCCCTGGCCAATCTTATGGTGGGTATCAGGAGCCAGGTAGATGCTTCGATGTCCCTGGACTCAGCACGGCCATGGGCTCGAGCCCCCTTGACGTTGCGACTCAGGCTCCACTGCGAGGCCCCACCCGCCGGTACATCTGACGTGTTTGTCCCCTTGGTCCCCCTCGCTCGGAGTTTGGACGCGTGGCTTGCGCTTTCCAACCCGTCGCGATGGCTGACCCGGACCGTCCGACTCGGCTACACGATTCAGTTCGCCAGGCACCCGCCCAGGTTCAGTGGTGTCCGCTTCATATTGGTGAAGGGTGAGAACGCCGCTACCTTGCGTGCAGAGATCGCTACCCTTCTACGGAAGGGTGCGATAGAGCCTGTCCCTCTGGCCGAGATGAAGAAGGGGTTTTACAGCCCCTACTTCATCATACCGAAGAAAAGCGGTGGGTTGCGGCCAATCTTGGACCTGCAAGTACTGAACCGGGCTTTGCACAGACTCCTGTTCAAGATGCTGATGCAAAAATGCATTCTAGTGAGCGTCCGGCATCAAGATTGGTTCGCGGCGGTAGACCCGAAGGAAACGTACTTCCACATCTCGGTTTTACCTCAACACAGACCCTTCCTGCGGTGTGCTTTCGAGGGCCGGGTATACCAGTACAAGGTCCTCCCCTTCGGCCTGTCCTTGTCCCCTCGCATCTTCACGAAGGTCGCAGAGGCAGCCCTTGCCCCGCTAAGGGCAGTGGGCATCCGCATCCTCAACTATCTCGATGACTGGCTAATCCTAGCTCACTCTCGGGATGCGTTGTATGTGCACAGGGACCTGGTGCTCAGGCACCTCAGCCGGCTGGGGCTTCGGGTCAACTGGAAAAAGAGCAAGCTCTCCCCGGTTCAGAGCATCTCTTTTCGCGGTTTTGGTCTCGATGACGGCGCGCCTCATGAACGAGTGTGCACAGTCGGTGCTTAACTGTCTGAAGGTGTTCAGACGGAGGACAGCGGTTCCACTGAAACTCTTTCAGAGGCTCCTGGGGCATATGGCATCCTCAGCGTTGGCCACCCCGCTTGGGTTGATGCATATGAGACCGCTTCAGCACTGGCTTCAGACTCGAGTCCCGAGATGGGCATGGCACCGCGGACACATCGCGTGGTCATCACGCCGTTCTGTCGCTGCCTCTTCAGCCCTTGGACCGACCTAGCATTTCTACGGGCAGGGGTTCCCCTAGAGCAGGTCTCCAGGTGCGTCGTGGTTACGACGGACGCCTCCAAGATGGGCTGGAGTGCCGTATGCAACAGGCTCGCAGTCGCCAGCTCTAGGACTGGCCCGCGGCTGCGTTGGCACATCAACTGCCTCGAGTCGTTGGCAGTACTGCTCGCCCTGCGGAGGCTCTGGCCGTTGATCCAGGGCAAGCATGTGTTGGTCTGGACGGATAACACGGTGACGGTAGCGTACATCAACCGCCAAGGCGGCCTACACTCCCAATGCATGTCACAACTCGCAGGCTGTCTCCTCCTCTGGAGTCAGCCGCGCCTCAAGTCACTGCGAGCCACTCATATCCCGGGCGACCTCAACACCACAGTGGATGCACTGTCATGACAGGTTAAGCTCAGGGGAGTGTGGAGACTCCACCCCCAGGTGGGCCACCTGATTTGGAGTCGATTCGGTCGAGCAAAGGTAGACCTGTTTGCTTTCCGGGAATCCTCCCACTGCCTGCTTTGGTACGCCCTGACCGAGGCACCCCTCGGTATAGACGTGCTGGCATACAGCTGGCCCCCGGGACTACGCAAATATACATTTCCCCCAGTGAGCCTACTTGCACAAACCCTGTGCAAGGTCACGGAGGACGAGGAACAGGTCGTCTTAGTAGCACCCCACTGGCCCACCCAGACGTGGTTCTCAGACCTCACGCTCCTCGTGACAGCCCCCCGGCAAATTCCCCTGAGGAAGGACCTTCTTTCTCAGGGACAGGGCACCATCTGGAACCTGTGACCAGACCTCTGGAATCTCCACGTCTGGCCCTTGGACGGGACATGGAAGACCTAAGTGGCCTACCACCCGCGGTGGTAGACACGATCACTCAGGCTAGGGCTCCCTCTACGAGGCGCATGTATGCCTTGAAGTGGAGTCTGTTCACTAAGTGCTATTCTTCCTGACGCGAAGACCCCCAAAGATGTGCAGTTGGATCGGTGCTTTCCTTCCTGCAGGAGAGGCTGGAGGAGTGGCTGTCCCCCTCCACCTTGAAGGTGTATGTAGCCACCATTTCAGCACATCACGATGCAGTAGATGGTGAGTATTTGGGGAAGCACAACTTGATCATCAGGTTCCTGAGAGGTGATAGGAGGTTGAATCCCTCCAGACCACACCTCATCCCCTCGTGGAGCATCTCTGTAGTCCTTCAGGGTCTACGGGGAGCTCCCTTCGAGCCCCTAGAGTCAGTTGAGCTTAAGGCACTCTGTTTGAAGACTGCCCTCCTGACTGCGCTCACTTCCATCAAGAGGGACCTGCAGGCGTTCTCTGTCAGTGAAACGTGCCTGGAGTTCGGTCTGGTCTACTCTCAGGTGACCCTGAGACCCCGACCGGGCTATGTGCCCAAGGTTCCCACGACCCCGTTTAGAGATCTGGTGGTGAACCTGCAAGCGCTGCCCCGGAAGGAGGCAGACCCAGCCTTGGCGTTGCTGTGTCCGGTGCGTGCTTTACACATCTATTTGGATCGCACACAGAGCTTTAGAAGTTCTGAGCAGCTCTTTGTCTGCTTTGGCGAACAGCAGAAAGGGAGCGCTGTCTCCAAACAGAGGATCGCCCACTGGGTCATTGACGCCATCGTGATGGCATATCACGCTCAGGACGTTCCGCCCCCTGTGGGGCTACGAGCCCACTCTACTAGGAGTGTGGCAGCCTCCTGGGCCCTGACCAATGGCACCTCTTTGGCAGACATCTGGAGAGCAGTGTGCTGGGCAACACCCAACACCTTTGCGAGGTTCTATAATCTCCGGGTTGAGCCGGTCTCGTCCCGTGTATTGTCAGGTACGAGCAGGTAAGTTTCGGGACAGCTGGCCGGGTGTACCGCTTGTGCATAGCGCCTTTCTCCTCCCATGAGGTGAAGATGTGTGCTTTTGACTCCCAGTCATGTTCACAAGTTGTGATCCCTGGATGACTTTCCTCCTTAGCCCTGTGGCAGACGAGTTTGCGGAGAAACTCGCTGCCGGCCCATTTCATGTGTTAACTAAACCCTGTACTGGGGTAGGTGCTCCACATGCGCTGGTTCCCCATAGTTGACCCCATGTTATATAACTTCCGCTAAATCGTTTCTCTGTCAGTAAACTGCTTCTTCCTTGGGCAGAGGTTCATGCAATCATGAACGTACAACTAAAGTAAATTATTTAACAGAAAAAAAAATTCACCAAAAAACTAACTTTACCTTTGTCATAACAATCAGTCATGATTTCTGTCTGCTGCACGCACTCGAGACATGGTTTCCCACAACTGTGATTTCTGCGCAAGTACATTTATGATGCCTTTAGAAAGTCAAAGCACATTTAAAAGTCAATTAATCGCATATTTGGCGATATATGGTGCTTCATATGTGGCTTCTGTGCCAAATGAGATTTAAAAGGTACAACAGAAGCCCATATTGTCAGTAAATAACCACTTAAATATGATCTGTTCCTCACACAGTCGTGTATACTGTAAGCTTAGTGTACAGGCAACCTCTTGTAATGTCAATTATAGTATCTGAAAGCTGCTAATTACAGTGTGTGGGCTCTGTTCATTATTAACAGTCATGCTGAAGATAATAGTGTATGATTTAACTGCAGAGCCTTGCAGCTGATCTTATTGGAGGGGCTTGTATTTTAGATTTAAGTATAGATGTGTCCAGTATGGTTGGAGTGGCACTGTAGCAAATCTTGTAGGCTTTTCCTTTTTAATGTAATAGAAATCACACTTCATGTTTAATATTCCCACATAGTAATTCTGCTGTGATTGGGGGAAACCCCTTTCAAAGCTTTTGAATAGTAAATATTGCACTCTTATTTGATTTCTTATATTTGATTCATCAATCTCATACCAAAACCCACTTGTATTTTGCACTGGGATAATGATAGACGATTATTTGAACATAAGTGACAGTGAGTGGATTGTTCTATGTGTGTTTGGTTTGATGACGTGCCCCAGCCTCTGGAGGTATTGAATATGTAATGTGTGATAAGCCATAACTAGCACCCTCTCGGGTCTCTTTAATAAACACAGCTCTTGAGTGGAGGAGATCTGTTGCCGAGGGAACCGTATGAGCTCAGAGCAACTCGGTGGGCGAAACACAACAGAGTGAAAGAAACATGGGTGGGAGGAAGAGATGGGGAGAGAGAGAGAGAGAGAGAGAGAGAGAGAGAGAGAGAGAGAGAGAGAGAGAGAGAGAGAGAACTGTAATATGGAGAATATTTATGATTGGGGAAAAGGCATGTTGGGGAAAATGTGTGGGATTTATTTCTCATTAATAAGTGACACAGCATTTGTTTTTAGATGAAAAACATGATGAACCATGGCTATTTGTGTGAAATGGGACATTTGGTGTTACCAGGTTAACTTTTCCCTCCTGTGAGTTCATTTAACCATAGATTGATTGTGAAAGTATTTTCAGTCCCAGCTCCAGTGTTAATGAGTCATTTTATGTTTTTAATTCCACATTTTATTTCTGATTCTAATCGGATTAGTGTAGCTAATATCAAATGTACCTGGAAGTCATCTAATCAGTAATGGTAGCAGCCATTTCTTCAGGTGCTAATTAGACCTTCCTAACACAGCCTGTCACAATACAACCAGATTTTAAAGTATTTTTATAATAGGCATTTTAATCCGAAGTATTTTACAGTACACTTATTACAGGTACAATCAGACTGGAGCACCCTGGGGTTTGTGGCATATTGTTGATCGCTCATGGCTCATTCTTAGCAGGGAGCAAACCAGCAGCATTCCAATTACCAGGCCTGAACTTTAGAGTAACACCAGTGGTTCTCAAACTTTTAAAAAAAAAATCTGAACACCAATCATATTTCATGCCTAGAATATGCTTGTTGATATCAGTAGTGTCTTGTAGCAAGCAAGAGCAACCTATACAATTAGTTACTAATGTCAGCTGACTCATCCAATTGTACAGCAAAACATGTGACCTGTGTTAACTGGAACATGCCAAACGTTTAGAAAAAAAAAAGATTTTTTCATATAAATGTTTATGCCACTGACCATTATTGTCTGCATACCTCCGGTTACACTTCAACAGGGGTTTTCAAACTTCTTGATGCGAAGGATGCCCAAAAATTATGACTGTCTTGCGTTGGACCCCCCTCCTAATATAAATAGGTCACAGTATATTTTCATTTATAAAGACCAATATAATATCATAAAACACAGAGGCAGAACCCAATTGCAGATTTCAAAAAAGGAATTTATTGAATACAAAACATATAGGGAAAAAACTCAAACTCCCACAAGTGGGAAAAAACAACATAAACTACCCTGAAGGGGAAAAACACAAAGTAAATAATCCAGGCTGGGCAGGGGGAACAGGGTACAGGACCGACCGGACTGGAAAACAGGAACTAGGGAAAGAGTAACAAGACTTACTGGCAGGACCGACAAGGGAGAACAAACAAGACTGGAAACAAGACAAACTGGCACTGGACAGCAAACATGAGGAGACAAAATAGGGAGAGAAATCAACAGGTTAACAAGAAAGGGCAGGTGTGACTAATAATGGGCAAACAAAGAGACAAGGTATGACGTAAGACAGAGAAACACACAGCGATACAGAAACAAAACAAAATCACGTGCTCTTACAAGACAACAAAACACCCGAATGGCATGAGCGCACATCGCCAAGACAATGAGGCAATATACGCCCATGCCAACCGACAAACAAGATGAGAGAAAGCAATGCCACGCATTCTCACACTAGACGAAACCTGCACGTACATCACGAGGCAAATGCCACGCGATACATGCAACAGTCAACAAAAACAAGACAGGACACCTGTGCAAGAGTTCGGCCACACACACACCCGACATCTTAGACTGAAGTGACTGAACCTCAGCACAATATGAAGACAGCTCGCGACCTGGGAGTGCAACGCGACGCGCACCCATGTTCACGAGAGACAGACAAACTATTGACGCGAGTGCATGCTGCCAAGATGACATAAGCACGATGCACCCATGTCAATAACAGACAGACATGGAGCACAAAAGTCCGGATCCCGACACAGACCGAAACCGAACCAGAGAGGAGGTCAGGATCCAGATACCGTGCTTCTGACATGAAACAAGACAGACCGAAGAGCGCACGGCAGGGAATACAACTGAAACCGTGCACTCACACAAAGAAACAACTAAACAAATGACAGACATGGGACAATAATGCCACGGTCCTGTGAGACAAAAACCCAGACTGACAGAGTGACAGGACCGTGACATTTAAACTGTGTCGGAAAAGTTTGTTGTGTGAAAGTGTGATATTATAAAGACAATATTAATAATTGCCTTTTGGATTGTTATTGTACTAAAGGATCATTAAGACTTTTCACATTTTGCTTAACCCTGGGTTAACATCTTTTTTAAGCCTTGGGTTAAGGCCACTTTTAACCCTGTGGTTAGCAACTTTCCACACTTTTAAAAGAAATGATTGAAATATTATCAGTAAAATATTTTGCCTACTTTGTATTACATTGACAGCGTATCCTTCCTCTACCCAATATTTGAGTAATGTTAAATGTATAAACCTAAAGAGAAAAGTTTATATTAAACTGAATTGGCAATTGCCGTTTTTCCACTACCGGGTCAATGCGAGCCAGGGCTATAAACTGGTCAGCTGGGGCCAATAGCCTAGGACCTCAAGCCGTGAGACCAAAATCAATCAGCATTTCAACCACTGGGCCAATAGCCCTGCAGCGTTGCCCTAAAACCGGCCCTTAATACGTCGCCCTGGTGCCAACATCACACACCCTGCCCATTTCACAAGCAAGAGGGAAGCTCAAGCTGAGGTATCAGACTCTGGACACAAGCTATCCCTCGAAATTAACACGGATTTGTACTGTGTCCATATTGTATATTAAATTTTTTCCCAAATCTGTTCCATTGTGCACTGGATACATAACTTGGTAAGTTCAGCGTCAATATACTTAATCACATCTTTGCCGATCTGACATTCCACATTGTCATCAGCCCAAATATTCAGAAGAGCCCTGATTTTGTCTACTGAACAGTACTGACAATTGTTCATTCTCCGTTGATCTGTTGAGGTAAGCTGGTAACCAGATATGAAAAATATAGAAATTAGCATCTTGGTGCTGAAATCTCTGACCTGACTCATCGAAACTCCACCTTTGACTTCGACCCCACCTCAATCCTCAGTTGGCCTTCTTTGGCCCAATGGTAATCAGCAGGCCAGGGCGCTTGGCTGTTGGTTCCGAAGAATCCCCGAGGAATCCCAGAGGAGGCACGATGAAGCCCCAAAGGTGACACTAGGAACGCAGCTGGCCCTGGCATGCACTAGCACTGGCCCTCATTTGGCCCGATAGTGGAAACGCGGCTAGTGATGTCAAATTCGGTAGATGTATTTTATTTATTTATTTATTTATTTATTTGACCTTTAACACTTTTTAACACTTTTTTCTTTCTCTGAAATTTTCCACAGTCCCCCTAGCATCCTCTCATGGCCCCCAGGGTGTCCACAGACACCAGAAAAACCTACACCCCAAGAGCACTCTTCCTTCTTTTTTTCTCAGTATATAACAGACCTGGTAGGATAGCAGCATGCAGTGCTTTTCAACTTTGAGCTACCTCAGGAACAAGAAGTCCTAAAATCTTGGCTTATCACACTTTGCTTAACCCTGCATTAGCATTTTTTCTTAACCCTGTGTTAAAGCCACTTTTAGCCCGAGGGTAAGCAACTGTCCCAACTTTTCATTCGGAAAGTGTTAGCACCGCTTTAGCCTTGGGTTATAATGCCCTTAATTTCAGTGCCAAAGGGATACAGTGTAAAAAGATATGCTAAAATGTTACAGAGGTGTTGAGCAACATTCCACCAATCACAAACTAAACAGTGCTCACCACATATTCATGCACATTGTACAGTGGCAGAACTGTGATGTACTGTGTTTATTTTCATGGTCTGAGTAAACAGTTAAAATGTCAAACTGTGATGGCAAGCTTGTTAAAGGTGCTGTAAGCGAATTTTTTTAATTTATTTTTTTAAATAAAATGACATGCAGAAAATGTCCCCACCTGTCAGATATCATTGAAACCAGTGTCATATCTTTGTGACATCGCTAGGCTTTGTAAACATTGGGGGGAAAGTGGATGTGGGCCAAATCCAAAGAATCCTTTAAAGCCCATTTTGCCTGTCAATCATTCTGCATATTAGCAGGGTAACCCATATATGGGCAGCAGGAAGAAGAGATCACCAGTTTGACAGTTGTCAATTTGACGTGTAAGAAAATGCAAATAAAAACATTAACCCAGGTTTTACAAATGTACATTGTGAAACCTGTACCCATGATGAATTATTCTAGGTAAAGTATGAGCAGAGTAAAACATGGAACAAGATAACACATGGATTATGTTAACCCAGAGGTAAAAAGTTTCCCCTGTGTAGAATTTGTTTGCTTGTTTTGTTTGGTTAAAGGAATAATTTTCAGTTTTCATATGACATTTGTGCAATGTTTGTGTGCTGAGTTTTACTTTAAGTAGTTACTGGTGTTAACTGCTCATTTGCATGCACAACCCAGAGTAAACTCACCTAGAGTTGAACCAATTGCATACAGACATGACTTGCTACTGTATAGCTTAAGTGGAACTCCTAAAAATGCTGTGAAATGAAAAAGGGTTGCAGGTGCTGGCAGACAGAATGTAATGATCCTCCATCTCTGTCTCTGGACACTGGTATCCATCTCTTGGCACTCCTCATACTACACCCACACACGCACAGCCGCTGGGTTGCCAGGCAGCAACAGTGGTGTCCTGGTAACTGGAGGAAAAAGTAATGCCAGTGCAGTACCATTTACAGTCTGTCATAGTCACAATCCTCAAATTCAGGGGCATATAAGTGGTTAAAGTGGGAGGATACAAAGAATAATAATGATTATCTCCCCAAAATGTTGACAATGAACGAATACTTTTTTAAAAAATCAGCTTTAATGATTGCTACTTCTTTGAAAAAAAAAAAAAAAACAACAACAAAAAAACACCCTGCTGTGGACTGGCCACCTGTTTAGGGTGTTTCCCTGCCTTCGGCCCAAGGTAGGAGCACCCCGCCAACCCCACATAGGATAAGCAGATATGGGTGGATGGATGGATAGATAGATTTTACATAGATAATCTTTCAATTAACATATAATTATTTCATTAGATTGAAATGAAATTATTCATATAATATTCTTGAAAAAATAAATAAGTTTACTGTATTTATTCTGATAAATTAAGATGGAAATTTGTCATAATAGACTGTGAAAGGGTCCATGTAAGCAGTTTATTTCTTTTCATTAATAATGGCAAAGTCAGGTCTTATCTTTCACATCATATAAACCTCTGAGCTCCAACAAGCCAATTATGGCAGCCATTTACGTGTTATTGCTTTCTTACTGGCTGCCAAATGTATACTTATCAAATATTTATCTTTAGTTCAGTGCGTATCACCAAAACAGAGTGTCTCTCTTTGCAGAGGAACAAAATGTGTGTGAGGGCCTCTTGTATTTCTTTCTATTATGAATCTTGAATATTTTGACATTCCCCAAAAAATATGATCACGTTTTGCTTAGTAGCATCCATAGTTCGCTTAAATTCAATTTTAATGATTTGTGGATTGTTTGGTAGAACAGATATGTGTAGTCATCATTCATAATGCCCACAAGCTTGTCAATAATTTTTCATCTATTTTTGGACAAAGAACAGCTAAACAAAGTGTTTTGCTAAACAAGAAGTCATAACCGTTACATAAAGTAGTGGAAAACTCCTTCCAGTGCCTTCTGTTCCATTTTCTAACCAGTTATTCAGAGTTCTTGTTTGTTTCTCTCTCAGTACATCAGTATAAATGAATGCTGATAAAAATCAGTGCATTTTATAAAACTGGCAGTTTTGTTAGTAAAAAATAGAATTCAAGTTTGCTATCTGATTTGCCAGTACACTTTTGTTGCATGTGATATATGTGAGCTCAAAATAAAAAGGTTCCAACCGCACAGCTTAGTTGATAACATTAAGTCAGAATTTATTTCTCGGTTTCAAAGAAAGTCTTGAGCTTGCCGGTGCGGGCATACCACTACCGGAGAACAAGGAAGTCATCCCCTTAAAGCATTTTCTAAAATGTTGTCTTTGTAAGAGAATTCAGAAAAGTTTTTTAAAGTAGATTACCTAAACTTTACTAAACTGATTGTAGGGGTCATTTATGTGGGAGTATTTCTGCAAAATGACTCAATAAGAGTATCTTGAAACATTCATTCCCAGATAGCAGCATTGGAAGCATTGTACTAAACCAGCTCTATCAATATTTTAGTTAAAGTTGCACTCAGTGTTTAAAGTCATCTGAAATTCTGTATGTACAGTAACGTCATGGTTACTTGTGTAACCTCCATTCCCTGATGGAGGGAACGAGACGTTGTGTCGATGTAGTGACACTAGGGGTCACTCTTGGGAGCCCGAGACACCTCTGGTCTTTGATAAAAGGCCAATGAAATTGGCGAGTGGTATTTGTATGCCACTCCCCCGGACATACAGGTATAAAAGGAGCTGGTATGCAAACACTCATTCAGGTTTTATGCTGAGGAGCCGATATAAGGTCCGGCCATTTCAGCGGGTAGTTCAGCATTGTGGCAGGAGGGACACAATGTCTCATTCCCTCCATCAGGGTACGGAGGTTACACAAGTAACGATGACGTTCCCTATCTGTCACTCACTCGACGTTGTGTCGATGTAGTGACACTAGGGGTCCCTATACGAAATGCTACAAATGGCTGAACTGTGTTACGTAAACTGGTGGTGTGTGGTGGGCAGAATACTGTGTGCCTGCACATAGCCAGCACACCAGGTCGACACGTAACCTCCCCAAACATAGTTATGAGTGTCGAACGGCCCTTTGGGGACAAGTCGACTACCCAAGAGATAGAGACAGGCTTAACCCAGTCGCGGCCTCTTTTCCCCTTCTCTTTTTTCCACTCCCTAAAAAAGAAGGGGAATTATCCAACTGGGCTGCCAGGTCACTGTGGAGACCACACCTCGCCCAAAGGGGGGGGGGGGGGTATTTAAGTGGAAGAATATGGTCTTTCCAACCATGTGGAGAGTCCTCAAGGTAGATCCTACCCAATGGGGGAGGAGTTACTACAAACATGGAGACTGGGGCAGAGGGGCTCTGCCCAAGGAAGACGCAGTTTGCCAACAGGGAAACGAATTAGCGGAAGATATATATCGCATGGGGTTAGCCTTACAGGGAACCGCCACATGCGGAGCACCTACCCCAGAACAGGACTCTTAGTTAGCACGTGTACTGGGCCGGCAGCGAGTCTCTCCGAAAACTCGACTGCCACAGGGCTCGGAGAATGTCAACCAGGGAACAAAACTTGTGAACACTACTGGAAATTAATGGCGCACATCTTCAGCTCAAAAGGAGGTGGAAGGCGCTATGTTCAAGCGATACACCCGGCCGGCTATCCCGGACTTCTCCGCTTCTATTGCGTGCCACTACCTGGGATGAAACCGGTTCCACCCGGAGGTTGTAGAACCTTGCAAAGGTGTTGGGTGTTGCCCAGACCCCTGCTCTGCAAATGTCTGTTAGAGAGGCACCCCTGGCCAGGGCCCAGGAAGCCGCTACACCCCTGGTAGAATGGGCTCGTAGCCCTACCGGGGGCGGCATGTCCTGGGCGTGATATGCCATAGTTATGGCGTCAATGGGCCAGTGGGCAATCCTTTGCTTGGAGACAGCGCTTCCTTTCCGCTGTGCACCAAAGCAGACAAAAAGCTGCTCAGAGATTCTAAAGCTCTGCGTGCGATCCAAATAGATGCATAAAGCACGCACCGGACACAGCAACGACAGGGCTGGGTCTGCCTCCTCCTGGGGCAGCGCTTGCCGGTTCACCACCTGGTCCCTAAAAGGGGTGGTGAGAACCTTGGGCACATAGCCCGGTCGAGGTCTCAGGATCATGTGAGAGTAACCCGGACCGAACTCCAGGCACGTTTCACTGACAGACAATGCTTGCAGGTCTCCTACCCTCTTGATGGAAGTGAGCGCAGTCAGGAGGGCAGTCTTCAAGGAGAGTGCCTTAAGCTCGGCTGACTGCAAAGGCTCAAAGGGGGCTCTCTGTAGACACTGAAGAACTACAGAGAGGTCCCATGAGGGAACGAGGCGCGGTCTGGAGGGATTCAGCCTCCTGGCACCTTTTAGGAACCTGATGATCAGGTCGTGCTTCCCTTAGGACTTACTGTCGACTGCGTCATGGTGTGCCGCTATGGCGGCAACATATACCTTCAAGGTGGAAGGGGACAGCCTCCCTTCCAACCTCTCCTGCAGGAAGGAAAGCACTGATCCGACTGTGCATCTCTGGGGGTCTTGCCGTCAGGAAGAACACCACTTAGCGAACAGACGCCACTTAAAGGCATACAGGTGCCTCGTAGTGGGGGCCCTAGCCTGAGTGATCGTGTCTACCACCGCGGGTGGTAGACCACTTAGGTCTTCCGTGTCCCGTCCAGGGGCCAGACATGGAGATTCCAGAGGTCTGGTCGTGGGTGCCAAAGGGTGCCCCATCCCTGAGAAAGAAGGTCCTTCCTCAGGGGAATTCACCGGGGGGGGGGGGCTGTCGCGAGGAGCGTGAGGTCCAAGAACCACGTCTGGGTGGGCCAGTAGGGTGCAACCAGGACGACCTGCTCCTCGTCCTCCCTTACCTTGCACAGGGTCTGTGCAAGTAGGCTCACTGGGGGAAATGCATATTTTCGTAGGCCAGGGGGCCAGCTGTGTGCCAGCGCGTCTATGCCGAGGGGAGCCTCGGTGAGGGCGTACCAGAGCGGGCAGTGGGAGAATTCTTGGGAGGCGAACAGGTCCACCTGTGCCCGTCCGAATCAATTCCAAATCAGCTAGACCACCTGAGGGTGGAGTCTCCACTCTCCCCTGAGGGTAACCTGCCGTGACAGCGCATCCGCTGTAGTGTTGAGGTTGCCCAGGATGTAAGTGGCTCGCAGCAACTTGAAGTGCTGCTGACTCCAGAGGAGGAGACGGCAGGCGAGTTGTGACATACAACGAGAGCGCAGACTGCCTTGGTGGTTGACATATGCTACCGTTGCCGTGTTGTCTGTCCAAACTAACACGTGCTTGCCCTGGATCAACGGCTGAAACCTCCGCAGGGCGAACAGAATTGCCAACAACTCGAGGCAGTTGATGTGCCAATGCAGTCGCGGGCCGTCCAGAGGCTGGCGGCTGCATGCCCGTTGCAATCAACGCCCCAGCCCATTTTGGAGGCATCTGTCGTGACCACGACGTGCCTGTAGACCAGTTCTAGAGGAACACTTGCCTGTAGAAACGAGAGGTTGGTCCAAGGGCTAAAAAGATGGTGACAGACCGGCGTGATGACCACACGATGTGTCCCGTGGTGCCATGCCCATCTCGGGACTCGAGTAAGGAACCAGTGTTGAAGCGGCCTCATATGCATCAACCCGAGCGGTGTGGCCACCGCCGAGGATGCCATATGCCCCTGGAGCCTCTGAAAAAGTTTCAGTGGAACCGCTGTTTTCTGTTTGAATGCCTTCAAACAGGCCAGCACCTACTGGGCACATTCGTTCGTAAGGCGCGCCGTCAAGGAGACTGAGTCCAACTCCAAACCGAGAAAAGAGATGCTCTGAACCGGGAGGAGCTTGCTCTTTTCCCAGTTGACCCGAAGCCCTAGTCAGCTGAGGTGTGAGAGCACCAGGTCCCTGTGTGCACACAACATGTCTCGAGAGTGAGCTAGGATTAGCCAGTCGTCGAGACAGTTGAGAATGTGAATGCCCACCTCCCTTAATGGAGCAAGGGCAGCCTCTGCGATTTTCGTGAAGACGCGAGGAGACAGGGACGGGCCGAAAGGGAGGACTTTGTACTGATACGCCTGATCCTCGAATGCAAACCGCAAGAAGGGTCTGTGTCGAGGAAGGATCAAGATGTGGAAGTATGCATCCTTCAGGTCTACCGCCGTGAACCAATCTTGATGCCGGACGCTCGCCAGAATGCGTTTTTGCATCAGCATCTTGAACGGGAGTCTGTGTAAGGTCCGGTTCAGTACTCGCAGGTCCAAGATTGGCTGCAACCCACCGCCTATTTTCAGTACGATGAAGTAGGGGCTGTAAAACCCCTTCTTCATCTCGGCTGGAGGGACAGGTTCTATCGTGCCCCTCCGTAGGAGGGTAGCGATCTCCGCGCGCAAGGTAGCAGCATTTTCGCTCTTGACCAAGGTGAAGTGAATACTGCTGAACCTGTGCGGGTGGCTGGCGAACTGAATCGCGGAGCCGAGTCGGACGGTCTGACTGATTGAAAAGCGCAAGCCATGCATCCAAGTTCCGCGCAAGGGGGACCAAGGGGACAACGTCGTCGGACATACCGGCAGGTGGGGCCTCGCGGCGGGGCGGAGCTCGAGGTGCCACACCACATCGTGGCCATGCTGAGTCTAGGGACATCAAAGCACTTACCTGGCTCCTTGTGACCACCCCCGGAACAGCCTGGGACGAGGGAGGAAGAGGCCTGCCCTCGTAACCCGTGGAGACTGCCACATCGGGGGCGGCTGTGTGCCACAGCTGGGCACTCAGGGGCGGAAAGACCACCACTGGAGCGCCAATGCTGAGAGCGAGGTCGGTCGCCGAGCACAGTTCCTGCATCAAATCTGGGGCGGAACTACCCTCGTGCAGTTCTTTCAATGCCTTGGCTTGGTGGACCTGCAGGAGAGCCATGGCGTGCAGGGCAGAGGCGGCTTGTCCAGCAGTGCTGTAGGCTTTAGCTGTCAGGGACGACGTGAGCCTACAGGGTTTGGACGGTAGCTTAGGGCGTCCGCGCCAGGTGGTGGCGCTCTGCGGACATAGGTGCACCGCGAGCGCCTTATCCACTGGGGGAATCGCTGTATAGCCCCTGGCCGCCCCGCCATCGAGGGTAATGAGAGTGGGGGAACTGCGGAATCGGGGCCGGGCAGTAAAAGGTGCCTCCCACGATTTCGTCAGCTCCTCGTGCACTTCCAGGAAGAATGGCACTGGAGTGGGGCGTGGCTGCTTTGAGCGGCGCCGCGAGCCCAGCTACCAATCATCAAGCCGCGAGGGTTCAGGGGAGAGCGGAGGGTTCCACTCTAACCCGATGCTCGCGGCCGCCCGGGAAAGCATGTCTGTCATTTCAAATCAAATCAAATCAAATCACTTTTATTGTCACACAACCATATACACAAGTGCAATGGTGTGTGAAATTCTTGGGTGCAGTTCCGATCAACATAGCAGTCGTGACAGTGATGAGACATATACCAATTTACAATAACATCAAATTAACACAACACAATTTAAAGTCTGATATACACATAATTACACACAACACAATATACAAATAATAACATACACTGTACAGTATACAATACACACAATATAGATATACATTATTCAATAAAAATAAAAAAATAAAAAAGTATATATAGTAGTATATATAGAATGTACAGTAGGTTGTATTGTACTGTATTGACATTCAGGCTGTTGGTTGATAGTAAGTTGTTAAGAGAGAATATAATATAATAATAATACAATTTATGACAGCTGAGGCTTCTACATCCGACTGGACAAGCCCGCTCTCCGATGCTGCGCTCGAGAGCACATCATCTTCGCGGGCTTCGAACAAGAAGCCAGACTCGCCGTGAGACGAGCCGGTGAACTCATCCGGAAGCCCGGTTGGGGTAGACGAGCATGCTGGGGAATGGGAGGTCCGCGGGGGGATACCCGGCGGAGGCGATCCCATTGGGGTCCCCAAATCGCACCCAGTGCTAGCCACGCTGGCCTCATACCCATAGGTAGAAGGACCGAGGCGGGGAGCCTTTCTTACGAAAGCAAGCCGCGACCGCAACGTTGCCATGGTCATGTTCTCGCAAACGCTGCCTCTGTGTAGGTCGCGCCCAGACACGAAAGACAGCGATCATGACCCTCCGAAGTTGAGAGATAACGACCGCAACCTGGAATAACACACAATCAGAAAGGCATCTTTAAAAAGACGCGTCTTTAAAAAGAAGTTCCGTGTGTGCCGCTCTTTTAGAGAAATATATACTCTTTTAGAAGAAAAAAGCTCTTTCAGAAAATATACTCTCTTGTTTTCTGCCGAAGCGCCCAGGGGCATTCTCTGCAGTGCACCAGTGCAGAGGAGGGAGAAGTCACTGAAATGCGCAGTCAGAACCAGCAGAGGTGAATGAACAGTAGAATTCAGCTCAATGAGCATGACCGTTCGGCTTCAAAGAGAAAATCTGAATGAGTGGTTGCATACCAGCTCCTTTTATACCCATATGTCCGGTGGGGTGGCATGCAAATACCACTCGCCAATTTTAATTGGCCTTTTATCAAAGACCAGAGGTGTCTTGGGCTCCCTAGAGTGACCCCTAGTGTCACTACATCGACACATCGTCAAGTGAGTGACAGATAGGGAACCCAATTTACTTTGTAATGTGACAAATTCCCAAGTAAAACTGATACATTAGGGTCAATTTTGACTTTTAATCATGTAAATTCACATACGATTAAGACTCCTGACGTATTAGAGGCCTAGAAAAAGCTGTTTTATGAACCCTTGTTACACTTCCGCATTTGCAAAGTGGAAGTTGTCATAGTTGGATAAATTATGGTGGCGATCTGGGAGAACAGTAATATCCAGTTTCACTACAGTGATCTTATTTGCACAAGATGCTGAACTTTGTATGAGTTTGGTGGGTTTAGGCAATTAAATGCGAAAAAGATAACTTCGTTATTAAACGAGGAAGCACTTTCGTCTGTGAACAGTATTTTCAAGATAAGGACTTACAGCAGTCGCTCACAGGTGGAATTGTGAAATTCTTTGAAATCTGAGCTGTACCATCACGGTTTCATTAGAATGATTACACATTACAACCAACACGAGAGTGTGTGTTAGAAGTCGGATGGAGCGGGACATGGGTCTCTCCACTTTTACACATCCTGCATCACCCCCCCCACCAAATCAGGTATTAGTTTCGCCATGTTGAGATCACATGACCAGCTGAATATTATGCTGCCTTCATATGCTGTCATAATTATCCTTCTTCCCAGTTCTGAAGTGGTAATTACGAGTACGTCGCCTTCAAGTGCTTTGTTGTCACAAAGAACAGGAAACATGGACGATGTCAGGTTTATTCATACATATTTCTTAAGGAACTTTCTTTCTTTTTTTTTTACACCATAATACATATTTCTCAGTTAGCATGCTGACGATAATGCAATTTATTACAAGCTATTTTCACGGTGTAAAAAACATGCAAATGGTTGAAAAGGGGAGAGAGAGAGGAAAAAAAGAGGCCCTGTTATGCTTTTTGGGATTTTACCTTTCCTTTAGTGTGTAATATAGCTGTTTGTGCATGTAAAAGGTCTACAAAGTTACAAAGCACACTCAAAAGGAGTTATTCTCTCCCACAGACAACACATTTACATTTTTACGCATTTGACAGACACTTTTATCCAAAGCAACTTACAGTGCCCTGATTACAGGGACAATCCCCCTGGAGCAACCTGGAGTTAAGTGTTTTGCTTAAGGACACAGTGGTGGTGGCTGTGGGGATTGAACCAACAACCTTCTGCTTATCAGTTCAGTGCTTTAGTCCACTACACCACCACAACTCAGAACACTGCTCAAGAACTACAAGAAACGGCTGGATTGTAGTCCAGCCATTTCTTCCATAGTTTTGTGTTGTAGCTATGGTGTACACCCAGTGCACAGCTGTAGGCCTCTGCTAACCTGCTAGCTAATGTTATTGTGTTAAAATAATTTTGCTAATCAGCTGCAGGCCCACTTTTACCTACAATTGTTTAAAATTATGCAGATTGTTTGTCGTTCTTCCTATCATGAATAGTGATCAAGTGAGAAGATGGATTTATTTTTACAAACGGTAATTTTACGTCTGCAATTCACGGTAGTGCTCGGCTAACTTAATATGTAATGTTATTTTTTTGGTAAGGGTTTACTATTCAGCTGGGCTGGCATTTTTGTAACAAAATGGTAGATCTCAAGAGTCTTATATAATTATGTAATTACAAGCTGTAATGTTACGGTAGTCCAAGGCTAACTTGCTCACTAACTCTCTAATACACCCGGTAATGTCCAACCAGGAGTAAGCCTCATTTCTCGTTCATATCTCGGGCGAAAAAAGTTCGGCTACACCCATTCCAGCAAAAGATGACTAACTTAGATGCACTATGTGTCTTTTAATTTAAGCTTTGTTAGGTTCACAATAATTAACAGTGTACTTGTAAGAAAGCTACAAAATTCAAACTTACCACTGTGAAACATCCTGCTCAAGTCATGCTTACAAAGGTGGTTTGGGTCGATCAGCTTGTTCTTCCAAACTTTCATTATCGGACTTAAACTGGTATGGCAAAAACCAACGCCATTGTTACCATAGTTACAATAATGTTTATAGAGCTGCTCAGGAAGACTCGGGAGCTGAAACTCAGTTATAGTAAGGGACGTTACATTTCCGACACACACTCTATGCGGTTGACCATCACAACAGACTATGCCAGCTGACCAATCAGAGCAGACTGGTCTTTTCGGAAAGGGGGGCTTTAAAGAGACAGGACCTAAATCAGAGCATTTGAGCCAGAAGATGAAAATAGGTTTAGCAGAAATGTACAGTATGAGAAAAATAGTGTGTTTTTTGAACATTAAAGCATGTAAACCTATTTTAGTTGACCCCCAAAATAAAATAATGAACATGTAAATTAGCATAATATAGCCTCTTTAACTTCTCCTCTGTTGCCTACACTTGACTAGGAGACGGTTGACGTGAGCTCCACTGACATGTCTTCTAACCTATTGGTTGTTGCTGCCAAAAGTCGCTCCTCATTTGCATAAATGTAAACTTTTCTCAACTCTGTTGTGTCACTCGTCATGTCCCACATCTAGTCGCCAGAGGTCGCTGTCGCCATCTCTCGTTGAAAATAAATGAGATCTAGTCGCTTAAGCCCCATTCTGGTACATTAACCAATTTGATAAGAAATCAGTTTACTTGCCGCTAAAAATAAGCATTCTAGGTGGGAAAGTGTTTTAAACTGCATAAATACTCAATGCATTATATCAACACAAAGATCGATCTTTCAATGTATCATTCAAACTCACTCAGAATGCTGACCATTTCTGACATGGTTTTCCATGCATCACTGTTTTATTATATCCATGTAAGATGTTGCAGAAACATAGAACAGTGAAACCGATGACAACAATGGTCTTTTCTCATTGGCTGTTGCTGCACAATATCGCTCTGCATTTGCATGAAGTTGAACTTTTCTAAACTTTGTCTCATTGCTTGAAACGCCCACATCCTGTCGGCAAAGGTTGCTGCTGCTCGTGTCACTGGAAGTCACCAGCTCTCATTGAAAATGAATGGTCTCCTGTCGCTTGCAGTGACAAAATTGCTGACAGTGTGAATGGGGCTTCAGTCACTGGAAATTGCTGCATTTGTGTGATTTTGAGGTGTAAATGAGGTCACAAATACAAATTCCTCTTGGCTGTAATTTTGCCCACAAACAAATGAAAAACAAATATCATACACATACAACCACACTACAGAATGCAGATACACTTATATTATGATTTACTCTGAATAGAATTAAATAAATAGATACACATTAGAATTAGTAACACTATAATATGATTTCTAATACTGATAGTGTATATGGAATAATATAGAAATAAATCTCAGATCTGCTGTTTGTACATGTTATTGTAACATTTGAAGGAAGTCACGAGAGCGGGATCTAGATGCAGCTTAACTTTAATGGAAAATAAATAAAATACAAAACAGGGTAAACACTGGAAAAAGGAAAGACTCGGAACTAAGAAACAAAACAAACAAGAAAGTAACCGGTACAGGAACTGGAGAAAACACACAACAACTGACAAAGACAGAGCAGATATAAGGGCATTATATACACAAGGATAAACGAGGTAAATGAAATACAGGTGAGAACAATAGGGAACAGCTGGTAGTGATCAGGGCAGTGAATTATAGGGAATGTAGTGCAGGGGAGACTAGAGACAGATGACAGAGGCAAAACACAGGGCAAACAGTGAATTATGACATAACCACCCCCACCCCCCCACCCCACAATGGGCGGCTTCTGACGCCCAAGAAAGTATTAGGACCAGAGCAGATCAGGTGGATGGCCATGAGACCAAGGAGACCAGAGCAGATCAGGCGGACGGCCATGAGACCAGGGAGACCAAAGCAAATCAGGTGGACGGCCAAGAGACCAAGAAGACCAGAGCAGATCAGACGGAAGGCCATGAGACCAAGGAGACAAACATGGGCAGAGACTCAGGAACGACCTCTGTAGTCATGAACATGGGCAGAGACTCGGGAATGACCTCTGTAGTCGTAGGCATGGGCAGAGACTCGGGAATGACCTCTGTGGTCGTGAACATGGGCAGAGACTCAGGAACGACCTCTGTGGTCGTGAGCATGGACAGAGACTTGGGAATGACCTCCGTGGTCATGAGCATGGGCAGAGACTTGGGAACAACCTCCATGGTCGTGAATACAGGCAGAGACTTGGGAACGACCTCCGTGGTTGTGAGTACAGGCAGAAACTGGGGAACGACCCCCATGGTCGTGAGCATGGGCAGAGACTTGGGAGCAGAAGCCCTTCTTCTCCTCCTCCGCTTCAGGCTCGATGGCCATGGCAGGCGTGGCCGTTGGCTCGGTGGTCATGGCAGGCATGGCCGTTGACTCGGTGGCCATGGCAGGCATGGAGCAAGGAGCAGTGGGCAGCTTGGCTATGACATGGTGTGGAGCAGACTCAGGCATGACTGTGACCTGGCATGGAGCAGACTCAGGAGTGGCTGTGATATGGCATGGAGCAGACTCAGACGTGGCTGTGACATGGTGTGGAGCAGACTCAGACGTGGCTGTGACATGGCGTGGAGCAGACTCAGTCGTGGCCATGACCTGCCGTGGAGCAGACTCAGACATGGCTGTGACATGGCGTGGAGCAGACTCAGACTTGGGTGTGACATATAGTGGAGCAGACTCAGGCGTGAGAGGTTTGGAAGCTGGGTTCAGGGTAGGGAGAGGAGGTTCTTCTGAACCAAGAGTTTCTAGTGTTAAACTCACATATTCCTCCCAAGTGTAGTCTCCTGTCTCCGGCAAATCCCTCCACCTGTGAGCTATGAGTCCGATCCAGTACAGGGATTTCAGGTGGGAATCAGCAAATCCCATGTATCTGGCAATGGTGCTAAAAAGATATGAGTATCATGACAGTTATTGCCTTTAGTAATGTGATGAGTGGACTGTATGCTGCAGGTCTCCAATAATGCCACCTACTCTCAATCGACTGACTCTGTTTCATGTGTAATAATTCTCTCTCTCTCTCTCTCTCTCTCTCGCTCTCTCTCTCTCTCTCTCAAACACATTCCTTTGCTCCTTTATTCCTTTTCTCTGTTGTTTTCCTCTGCTGTTATTTTCGTTTTCCATCTCTCTTTCTCTCTCATTTTGTTCTCTAATAAGCACAGATGCTCCCACACGTTGACAGTGATCTTTAAACATCTATCATTTTAAGAGTCAGGAGAAATATGTCCTCTTCCATCTCTTTCTCTGCCCTCGGCCACCCCCATAGTGAGCCTCTTGCACACTTTTTTATTGTATTTTCTCTCTTTCTCCTCCCACTCTCCTCTCCTCCTCTGTGTGAAGTCCTAGTTCTGTCCTTCAGCAACCTCTGTGTCTTCCTGTGAGCTTTCAAACCTATATCTTGTGGCCCCCTCAAATGCTATATCGACCATTCGCTGTGTAGGTGTTTCTCCACTTATCCTGCTGCTCATCCCTGGATTTCGCTCTCTCTTTTCCTCTGCCTTACTCTCTGGCTGTGTCTCAAAATCTAGTGAGCTGTCTATCTAGACAGCATTTTTGAAAGCAGCTTGCTAGGTTTTGAGTTTAAGTTAATGCTGTCTAGGTTTGGAGCTCACAAGGTTTAAATTGAGACATTCTCAGCGAACATGCAACGATGTGCAAAAATGACGTCTAGGTATGTAGCTCTCTAGGTTTTGAGTTTGTGATGCACGAAATGCAGTCCAGGTAGGCAGCTCACTCGGTTTTTAGTTTGGACATTTGAATTAAACGTTCAAATGTGCCTTTGACGCCCAAAAGTGTTATCAAGGAAGGCAGCTCAATAGGTTTTGACTGTGGACGTTCAAAATATTTCTCTTCTGCCTAAGATGCCTAGAAATGCTGTCTAGGTAGACAGGTCACTTGAATATTGAATTCATGTCAGTCGAATACTGGAATCTACCTATAATGCCTAAGAATTATGTTTAAGTAACCAGCTCATTAGATTTGGATTTCATACATTTGAATAGAACATTTAAACTCACCTCCTAGATTGCAGCTCAATAGGCTTTGGGTTTGCACGTCAAAATGTAATATTCAGATGCACCTACAATGCCCAAAAATGCTTTCAGTGTAGCCAGCTCACAAGTTTCAAGGTTTTGAGAGTTTTAAAATGCATATGATGATTAAAAAATGCTGTCTAAATTGGTTAACTATTCAAATCGAATAGTGAAATGTGCCTATGCCCAAAAATTTTGTTCAGGTAAGTAACTTACTAGATTTTGAGTTTGAATGTTTGAATAGAACATTTAAATTGGGCTCATTTAACACTTAAAATTTAACACTTAACACTAGGCTTTGGGTTGGAATGTCAGAATTGAACATTTAAGCACACCTGTGATGCCCAAAAATGCTGTTTAGGTAGACAGCTCACTAGATTTTAAGTTGAGACATTTAAATCGAACAGTGAAAAGTGCCTACAGTGCCCTAAAAATGCTGTCTAAGTTGACTAAATTTAGAGTTAAGACATTCAAATTGAATATTCAAATGTGCCTATGATGCATAAAAAGACTGTCTAGATAGATAGCTCCCTAGATTTTGAGTTTAGACATTCAGATCGAACACTGAAATGTGCCTACGGTGTCCAAAAATGATGTTTAGGTAGCTTTGGCTTTGGGTTGGAATGTCAAAATCAAACAATCAAACACACTTAAGATGCCAAAAAATGCTGTCTATGTACATAGCTCACTAGATTTTGAATTCAGACATTCAAATCCAAAACAAAGATGAGCCTACAGCGTCCAAAAATGTTGTCTAAGTTGGCAGCCCACTAGATTTTGAGTTCAGATATTCAAATCGAACACTTAAATGTGCCTATGATGTTCACAAATGATATGTCGGTAAGAATCTCACTAGGTTTTGAGTTCCAACATTCAAACTGAATGTTCAAACATGCCTACGATGTCTAAACATGCTTTCTTGTTTGGCAGCTAACTAGGTTTTGAGTTACAACATTTAAAGTGGTTGTTCAAAATTGCCGATGTTGCCCAAAAATGTTGAATAAATTAAATAAATTAGGTAACACCAACAAAAAAAAAGTTAAGGGTTAGATCAAGTAGCAATAACTCCTCAAAGTATCAATTGCAGGTTACCACAGTTTACAATGAAGGTCTAGGTATGCAGCTCACTAGTTTTTGAGACATAGCCTCTCTCTTTCTCCCTCTCGCTATTAGACCAATTTTTTGATCCTACAGTGTGCCAAAGTAAGAGCAGACGGTGGGGTTTGAAAGTCTGAGCAATGGAGAAGATACATGGAGGTTTGGGGGATCTAGGGAAGATAAATAGAGAGCTCAACTGCAAAGAGGATTGAGAGAAAATCTTACTTTAATTACAGCTAAGTGTGACAAGAATTAGATGGGAAACGAGTCTTATCTTTTAGCTTTGGATAAGTCAATCCTGTGCGCTAAAGTATATGTGTGTGTGAAATAGAAAGAGAGGTCCCTCAGGTGAGATTATTACTTGTGCTTTAACAGACTAGGTGCTGGCAGCGGCGTGGGGTTAATAAATGTAGCTCTGTTGAAAAGTTTTCCTTGGTGTTGCATAATCTTCCCACTGGGAGCTCTGGCTCCGGGGACTCTCTCTCTCTCTCTCTCTCTCTCTCTCTCTCTCTCTCTCTCTCTCTCTCTTTCTGTCTTTAATTCTGTCTCTGTCATAAAACATTTAGGAAGATAAGATGCTGTTTAATAAGTTGTCTGTCTGTCATGATCTGCTGTGGCAATACACACAATTTGAATGTGTATAGCAATATCAACACTGCATTATACAGAGTCTCTAAGAGGACAGAGTGGGAATTTAAAAAAATAGATTTGCGTGCCCTTGCAATAAGTTCATCATGGTATTACTACAGTATCAATATATTTTAAACATTATATTGGCAGTGAAACCATAGAAATAATACAGGAGAATTATAAAAAAAAAAAAAAAAAAAAAAACATAATTTTGTTATTATGGTTTTACTACAAATATTTGTAGTAAAACCATAGTAACCACAAGATTAAACATTGTTAATCGATAGTAAAACCATGGTTACTATATAGATACAATATTCTGTATTAAAACCATGGTTTCCGTCAAAAAAAACATGGTTACTTAACTTACTATTATAGTTACTAGAGTAACACTATAGTAAAACGTCCTGGTTACTTGTGTAACCTCCGTTCCCTGATGGAGGGAATGAGACATTGTGTCGATGTAGTGACACTAGGGGTCACTCTTGGGAGCCCGAGACACCTCTGGTCTTTGATAAAAGGCCAATGAAAATTGCCAAGTGGTATTTGCATGCCACTCCCCCGGACATACGGGTATAAAAGGAGCTGGTATGCAACAACTCATTTTTTATGCTAAGGAGCCAAAACAAGGTCCGGCCATTTCAGCGGGTAGTTCAGTGTTGTGGCAGGAGGGACACAACATCTCATTCCCTCCATCAGGGAACGGAGGTTACACAAGTAACCAGGACATTTCCTATCTGTCACTCACTCGACGTTGTGTCGATGTAGTGACACTAGTGGTCCCTATACGAAACGCCACAACTGGCTGAACTGTGTTACGTGAACTGGCGGTGTGTGACGGGCAGACCACTGTGTGCCTCGTAGCCAGTGCACCAGGCCGACACGTAACCTCCCCCAGCATAGTTATGAGTATCAAACGGCCCTTTGGGGACAAGTCGACTACCAAAAAGATAGAGACAGGCTGACCCAGTCGTGGCCTCTATTCCCCTTCTTTTTTTCCACTCCCTAAAAAAGAAGGGGGATTATCTGACTGGGCCGCCAGGTCTAGTCGGGGGGTGTTCCTCCCAAGGGGAGGACACCGCGGAGACCACACCTCGCCCAAAGAGATGGGGGATATTTAAGTGGAAAAAATACGTCACATGGTCTTGCTGACCATGTGGAGAGTCTCATGGTAGATCCTACCCAATGGGGGAGGAGTTACTACAAACATGGAGGCTGGGGCAGAGGGGCTCTGCCCAAGGAAGATGCAGTTTGCCAACAGGGAAACGAATTAGTGGAAGATATATATCGCATGGGGTTACCTTACAAGGAACCGCCACATGTGGAGCACCTACCCCAGAACAGTACTCTTAGTTAGCATGTGTACTAGGCCGGCAGTGAGTCTCTCCGAAAACTCGACTGCCACAGGGCTCGGAGAATGTCAACCAGGGAACATAGTTTGTGAACACTACTGGGAATTAACGGCGCACGTCTTCAGCTCAGAGGAGGTGAAAGGCACTATGTGCAAGCGATCCACCCGGCCGGTTATCCCGGGCTTATCCGCTTGTATTGTGTGCCACTACCTGGGACCAAACCGGTTCCACCCGGAGGTTGTAGAACCTTGCAAAGGTGTTGGATGTTGCCCAGCCTGCTGCTCTGCAAATGTCTGTTAGAGAGGCACCCCTGGCCAGGGCCCAGGAGGCCGCTACACCCCTGGTAGAATGGGCTCGTAGCCTTATCGGGGGCGGCACGTCCTGGGAGTGATAAGCCATAACTATGGCGTCAATGAGCCAGTGGGTGATCCTCTGCTTGGAGACAGCGCTTCCTTTCCGCTGTGCACCAAAGCAGACAAAGAGCTGCTCAGAGATCCTAAAGCTCTGCGTGCGATCCAAATAGATGCGTAAAGCGCGCACCGGACACATCAACGTCAGGGCTGGGTCTGCTTCTTCCTGGGGCAGCGCTCGCAGGTTCACCACCTGGTCCCTAAAAGGGGTGGTGGGAACCTTGGGCACATAGCCCGGTCGGGGTCTCAGGATCACATGAGAGTAGCCCGGACCGAACTCCAGGCACGTTTCGCTGACAGAGAACGCTTGCAGGTCTCCTACCCTCTTGATGGAAGTGAGTGCAGTCAGGAGGGCAGTCTTCAAAGAGAGTGCCTTAAGCTCAGCTGACTGCAAAGGCTCAAAGGGGGCTTTCTGTAGACCCTGAAGGACTACAGAGAGGTCCCATGAGGGAACGAGGCTCAGTCTGGAGGGGTTCAGCCTCCTGGTGCCTCTCAGGAACCTGATGATCAGGTCGTGTTTCCCTAAGGACTTACCGTAGACTGTGTCGTGGTGTGCTGCTATAGCAGCAATGTACACCTTCCAACCTCTCCTGCAGGAAGGAAAGCACTGATCCGACTGCGCATCTCTGGGGGTCTTCCCGTCGGGAAGAACACCACTTAGCGAATAGATGCCACTTAAAGGCATACAGGCACCTCATAGAGGGGGCCCTTGCCTGAGTGATTGTGTCTACCACCGCGGGTGGTAGACCGCTTATGTCTTCTGTATCCCATCCAGGGGCCAGACATGGAGATTCTGGTCGCAGGTGCCAGATGGTGCCCTGTCCCTGAGAAAGAAGGTCCTTCCTCAGAGGCTGTTGCGAGGAGCGTGAGGTCCGAGAACCATGTCTGGGTGGGCCAGTAGGGTGCTACCAGGATGACCTGCTCCTCGTCCTCCCTGACCTTGCACTGTGCAATTAGGCTCACTGGGGGAAACGCATATTTGCGAAGGCCAGGGGGCCAGCTGTGTGCCAGCGGGTCTATGCCGAGGGGTGCCTCGGTCAGGGCGTACTAGAGCGGGCAGTGGGAGGATTCTTGGGAGGCGAACAGGTCCACCTGTGCCTGTCCGAATCGACTCCAAATCAGCTGGACCACCTGAGGGTGGAGTCTCCACTCTCCCCTGAGGGTAACCTGCTGTAATAGCATGCCCGCTGTATTGTTGAGGTCGCCGGGGATGTGAGTGGCTCGCAGCGACTTGAAGTGCTGCTTACTCCAGAGGAGGAGACGGCGGGCGAGTTGTGACATACAACGAGAGCACAGACCGCCTTGGCGGTTGACATATGCTACCGTTGCCGTGTTGTCTGTCCAAACTAACATGTGCTTGCCCTGGATCAACAGCTGAAACCTCCGCAGGGCGAGCAGAATTGCCAACAACTTGAGGCAGTTGATGTGCCAGTGCAGTCGCGGGCCCGTCCACAAGCCGGCAGCTGCGTGCCCATTGCAAACAGCGCCCCAGCCCGTTTTGGAGGCATCTGTCGTGACCAAAACGCGCCTGGAGACCTGCTCTAGGGGAACACCTGCCCGTAGAAACGAGAGGTCAGTCCAAGGGCTGAAAAGACAGTGACAGACCGGCGTGATGACCATGCAATGTGTTCCGCGGCGCCATGCCCATCTCGGGACTTGAGTCTGAAGCCAATGCTGAAGCAGTCTCAGATGCATCAACCCGAGAGGGGTGGCCACCGCTGAGGATGCCGTATGCCCCAGGAGCCTCTGAAAGAGTTTCAGTGGAACCGCTGTTTTCTGTTTGAACGCCTTCAAACAGGTCAGCACCGACTGTGCACGCCCGTTCGTGAGGCGCGCTGTCAAAGAGACTGAGTCCAACTCCAAACCGAGGAAAGAGATGCTCTGAACCGGGAGGAGCTTGCTTTTTCCCCAGTTGACCCGAAGCCCTAGTACACATTTCCTGCACCCCAGCCAGGCTGGGGATTCGGCGCTGGGCTCTTCCCTCTTTGCTCGCTCCTACTGAGGGAATCCTGGTTAGTTTCTTTTACTCCGCTTAGTAATATGCTTAAATTCAGCGGGTTGTCTCGTCTGGTCTGAGGTTGTAAGCAGAGCCGTGAGAACGGTTGTCCCCCCGGCGCTCGAAGTCGTCACGGAGAAAGGCGATGAAATGGACTGCTGTGCCATCTGCATTTAGGAGGATGAAGGCGCGTGGGGGTGCCTGCGAGCCTTCAGCAGCAGTTGCAGCCCCCCAGCATGCACCCCCGTGGGGACAAGGTGAGGGATGAACCAATCGGTGGGAAAGCGACCATCAGACAGCCGTGGCCCCGGGAGGAACCCTTAGGTTCCATTAGGTGTACTCGCCGGGAGCGGTGCGCATCAGCGTCCAGGCACACGGAGGAGGGTACTGCCGCATGTGCCGAGGGTACAGGTGACCTCGCTTAATGTAGGACGAACCATGGTTCGCCCCGGGTGGGGTGGACACCATCACCCCTGCCTCGGCCTCAGCCTTTTTTTTCAGCTGCTCTGGACCTCTCACCATCAGAGCCTTTGTTAATGATCCTTCCGCAGGTTCACCTATGGAAACCTTGTTACAACTTTTACTTATCGTCTTCTCGGCGCTCCGCCAAGGCCCACGAGGAGCCCCGGCGTTGCTGATCCGAGGACCTCACTAACCCATCCGATCAATAGTAGCGACAGGCGGTTTGTACTTCCCCTGCCAGGAGGCTTTGCGCCAGGCTCAACATTGGTAGCAATTGAGTGCCGCCCTGGCAATTTATGTACGCTACCACTGACATGTTGTCTAAACAAATCAGAACATGATGATTCACTATGTCGGAATGGAAAGCTTTCACCGCTAAGAAGACGGCTAGCATTTCCAAGCAGTTGATGTGCCATGCTCTTTTCGCACCTGTCCAGTGCCGAAAGCCAGGCGTCCATTGCACGGTGCACCCCAACCCGTGTTGGATGCATCCGTGGTCACCACTTTTTGTCTGAAAACCTGACCCAGCATCACACCCTGCTGAAAAGGTTTGGAGGTGTCCAAGGTGCTAGAGCATGTGCCCCTGATGCCAGGCATGACTCGGTACATGGTGTTTGAGCCAGCACTGGAGAGGCCCCATGTGTAAAAGACCTAACGGTATGACAGCAGATACTGCTGCCATAAAACCCATCATTTTCTGAAAAGACTTCAGTGGAAATGTTTTTCCCAGTTTGAACTGAGACAGAAACTGGTGAATGGTCTGGACACACTTGCTCGTGAGGTGTGTATGCTTGCTCATGAAGTCGAGTTGAACCCCCAAAAAGGAGATTTGCTGGCTAGGGGGAAGTGTGCTTTTTGCCCAGTTGATATTGATACCCAGGCTGTTCAAATGGTGAAGTATGATGTCCCTGTGCTTGCATAGCAGAGCCTCTGATCGGGCCATTAACAGCCAATCTAATTAATTTAGAATGCACATGCTGTTCATCTTTAAAGGGGTGAGTGCTGCATCGACACATTACGTGAACATGTGCGGTGCCAGAGACAAATCTCAAGAACAGCGTGTGGCGCAGTGCAATTCATATATGCAAGTACGTGTCCTTTAGATCTATTGATGCAAACCAGTTCCATGGGTGGATGTGCAATAAGATCTGTTTCTGAGTTAACATCTTGAATGGGTGTTTTGTCAGTGCGCGATTCAAGCATCTCAGATCTAGGATCGGCCGAAGCCTGCCGTCTTTCTTCGGAAAGATAGGGTAGCAGCTGTAAAACCCTTTGCGACTGTGGCAGTTCGACGCTGAAATATGCCTGAGGACGGCAGCCCCTCCAATCTGGGCGCACCAGGTCTCAGTAAGCTCCGTGTGAACCTCAGGGAAGAACGACACTGCTTTCTGAACCATGGTCTGTTGATGGTGGACGGTGTGCATGAATCATTTATTCAGATGAGAATTTTCCAGTTTGACAGGAGGCGACCACTCAAGGCCGAGCTCCTCGACCACCCACGCAATGACACGGAGTAACTTGTATCAATAACCAGTGTGCACTCCTCACCCTCGCTGTGGGAAGAGGCTGCAGCATCTTCCATGGGCCATTCTTCCGATGCTGCAAGGGACACGCATCATTATCATCGTCAGACCCGCCAAATACGACAACACTGTGCTCATTCATAGAAGGCTGGAGTTTATCATGTGTGTACTGCACTTGCAAAGATTCTGCATGGGAAGATCGAGGGGCTCGTGGGGCTTGTGGTGCGCGAGATCTTCCTCGGTTTCTTCAAGCTCTACCTCGTGGCCCCGCCTTGCTTCCTCATGTGGTCCCTCAAGACTTAACACAGAGGAAGCGGTCGGAAGGGCGCATGAGGTGGAATTGTCCCTCAGAACGAAGGTGACTCTAAAGCGGAGCGTCTTGAGACTCATATCCTCACAGTGAGGGCAGTCTGTCCCCATGAGAGCTGCTTCAGACAGTGAACACAGCTCTCATGTTGGTCTGATGGAGCGATGTGTCGCTCACAGGAACACTTGCGATACAACATCTTTAAAAAGATGTGTACACACAAGCTGCTATTTTATGAGATTTTTACGTCACTTGAATGGAATATTACGAAGAGAGGGCTGAAACAGGTGCGTAGTCAAGACAAGATGATGTTAGTCTTGAAGGAATAAAATTCTGAATTTTGAGTGCCTGCTTATATAGGGCAAATGCGCACCTAATGGGGCGGGACTCAAACACCATTGCCAATCATAAGATTGGCATTATGACACAAAGGCATCAACTAGGTCGTGGAAAAGGAATTCCCCAAAGCGTTCAGCAATGTCTCGTGAACTGAATCAATTGGGAACCAAATGAACCAAAATGATGATTTTTATTACCATAGTTTTTGTTTTCTTGTATCATTACTATGGTTTTACTAAAAATATCATAGTTAAAGTATAGTTAATGTAGTTAAACCACAGTAAATTTATTGCGAGGGCACGCAAAACTTTTTGCGAATGAACACAAAACGAATTGCTAGGGAACACAAACTATTGTGAGGGAATGCAAACTTATTGCAAGGGAACACAAAACTATTGCGAGGGAATGCATAACGTATTGCTAGGGAACACAAACTATTGCGAGGGAACGCAAAAGTATTGCGAGGAAATGCAATTTTCTTTGCTAGGGAACGCAAACTATTGCAAGGGAACACAACACGTATTGTGAGGAAACGCAAAACTTATTGTGAGGAAACACAAAACTATTGTGAAGGAATGCAAAATGTATTGCTAGGGAACGCAAACTGTTGTGAGGGAACTCAAGCTAGTGCAAGGGAACGCAAAATTACTACGAGGGAATGCAAAAGTGATTGCAAGGGAACACAAACTATTGGGAGGGAACGCAAAACTTATTGGGAGGGTACGCAAAACTATTGCGAGGGAACGCAAAACTTGTTGGGAGGGCACGCAAAACTATTGTGAGGGAATGCAAAACTTATTGGGAGGGCACGCAAAACTATTGCGAGGGAACACAAATCTTGCAAGGGAACGCAAACTGTTGCGAGGGAATGCAAAACTTATTGGGAGGGCATGCAAAACTGTTGCGAGGGAACACAAATCTTGCAAGGGAATGCAAAATATTGCAAGAGAACACAAAACTTATTGGGAGGGCATGCAAAACTATTGCGAGGGAATTCAAAACTTATTGCAAGGGAACGCAAACTATTGTGAGGGAATGCTAAACTTATTATGAAGGAACGCAAACTATTGTAAGAGAATGCAAAACTTATTGTGAGGGAACGCAAAATTTATTGCGAGGGAACTCAAACTATTGCGAGGGAATGCAAAACTTATTGCGAGTGAATGCAAAATTTATTGCAAGGGAACTCAAACAATTGCAAGGAATGCAAAACTTATTGCAAGGGAATGTAAACTATTGCGAGGGAATGCAAAACTTATTGCGAGGGAACACAAAACTTATTGCGAGGGAACGCAAACTATTATGAGGGAACGCAAAACTTTTTGTGAGGGAACACAAAACTTATTGCGAGGGAACGCAAACTATTGCAAGGGAACACAAAACTTATAGCGAGGGAACGCAAACTGTTATGAGGGTACGCAAAATTTATTGGGAGGCCACACAAAACTATTTTGAGGAAACGCAAAACTTATTGCGAGGAAACACAAACTATTGTAAAGGAATGCAAAATTACTCTGAAGGAATGCAAAAGTGATTGCAAGGGAACACAAACTATTGGGAGGGAACGCAAAACTTATTGGGAGGGTACGCAAAACTATTGCGAGGAAACGCAAAACTTGTTGGGAGGGCACGCAAAACTATTGCGAGGGAACACAAATCTTGCAAGGGAATGCAAACTGTTGTGAGGGAATGCAAAACTTATTGGGACGGCATGCAAAACTGTTGCGAGGGAACACAAATCTTGCAAGGGAATGCAAAATATTGCAAGAGAACACAAAACTTTTGGGAGGGCATGCAAAACTATTGCGAGGGAATTCAAAACTTATTGCAAGGGAACGCAAACTATTGTGAGGGAATGCTAAACTTATTATGAAGGAACGCAAACTATTGTAAGAGAATGCAAAACTTATTGCGAGGGAACGCAAAATTTATTGCGAGGGAACTCAAACTATTGCGAGGGAATGCAAAACTTATTGCGAGTGAATGCAAAATTTATTGCAAGGGAACTCAAACAATTGCAAGGGAATGCAAAACTTATTGCGAGGGAATGCAAACTATTGCGAGGGAATGAAAACTTATTGCGAGGGAATGCAAACTATTGTGAGGGAACGCGAACTATTATGAGGGAACGCAAAACTTATTGTGAGGGAACACAAAACTTATTGCGAGGGAACACAAACTATTGCAAGGGAACACAAAACTTATAGCGAGGGAACGCAAACTGTTATGAGGGTACGCAAAATTTATTGGGAGGCCACGCAAAACTATTTCGAGGAAACGCAAAACTTATTGCGAGGAAACACAAATTATTGTAAAGGAACGCAAAACTTATTGCGAGGGAACACAAACTATTGTAAGAGAATGCAAAACTTATTGCAAGGGAACACAAATTATTGTAAGAGAATGCAAAACTTATTGCGATGAAACAAACTATTGCGAGGGAATGCAAAACTTATTGCGAGAGAATGCAAACTATTGTGAGGGAATGCAAAACTTATTGCGAGGGAATGCAAACTATTGCGAGGGAATGCAAAACTATTGGGAGGGAACACAAAATTTATTGGGAGGGCACGCAAAACTTATTGCGAGGGAACGCAAACTATTGCAAGGGAACACAAAACTATTGCAAGGGAACACAAAACCTATTGGGAGGGCACACAAAACTGTTGCGAGGGAAAGCAAACTATTGTGAGGGAACACAAAACTTATGCGAGGGAACACAAAATGTATTGTGAGGGAATGCAAACTATTGCGAGGGAACAAAACTTTTAGCGAGGGAACGCAAAACTTATTGTGAGGGTACGCAAAATTTATTGGGAGGCCACGCAAAACTATTGCGAGGAAACAAACTATTGTAAAGGAACGCAACATTTATTGCAAGTGAACGCAAACTGTTGCAAGGGTACGAAAATTATTGTGAGGGAACGCAAAACTTATTGCAAGGGAATGCAAACTATTGCGAGGGAACACAATATTTATAGCAAGGGAACGCAAACTATTGCAAGGGTATGCAAAATTTATTGGGATGCCACGCAAAACTACTGCGAGGAAACGCAAAACTTATTGCGAGGAATCCAAACTATTGTAAGGGAACGCAAAACTTATTCCAAGGGAACACAAACTATTGTAAGAGAACACAAAACTTATTGCTGTAACGTATGCCGGCTGCTGACAATGATGGCAATGACGAAGACGTGAAGATGAAGAACCCAAGTGCAGTTTATTTATAAACGTGATTTAACAAAAACATGAACTTGACATAAACTAGACTTGACTATGGCTTGGCTTGGCTTGACTTGACAACAAAACAACATTCACATACACATTCAATACTTGACAACTAGACAATGCAAACATGAGGGCTTAAATACAAGACATGGGAGAACATAAACCAATGAACAAACAGAACTCATAACAAGCTAATTAAACAATAAACCAATGAAAACATGACACATGAACATGGAGGGAAAGCAGAAATCACATGACAAGGGAAACAGGAAAACATGACATGAAACAGGAACTAGAATTTCAAAATAAAAGACATGAATCAACAGAATACACATGACAGTTGCGAGAGAACACAAACTATTGTGAGGGAATGCAAAACTTATTGCGAGGGAATGCAAACTATTGTGAGGGAACGCAAAACTTATTGCGAGGGAATGCAAAACTATTGCGAGGGAATGCAAAACTTATTGGGAGGACACCCAAAACTGTTGCGGAGGAGCGCAAAACTTATTGCGAGGGAACGCAAACTATTGCGAGGGAATGCAAAACTTACTGCGAGGGAATGCAAAACTTGCAAAGGAATGCAAAACTATTGCAAGGGAATGCAAAACTATTGAAAGGGAATGCAAAACGTATTGGGAGGGCACCCAAAACTGTTGCAAGGTAACGTAAAAGTTATTGCGAGGAAATGCAAAACATATTGATAGGGCACGCAAAACTATTTCAGATAAAAAAGTTCCTGCACTGTCCTCTAAGAGGCTCTGTAGTATTAGGATTTGAGAAGATTTGAATATTAGATCTGTATATTTTTGTTACTTTTTCTGTTTCAGTTTATTCTTGCAATTAGCTTCTAAACATTCTGGCATATTTTATAAACATTATGAATCTGAGGAAATTGACATAATTTATTTGCTTCTTATTAATTAGGCTTTTTTTTTTTTTTTTTTACCTCATGATGTTAGTGTAAGCATTCATTCTTTTCTTGGCCTTGTTCAGTGGGTCTGAATAGGCAAATATTATAAACACCTTAAATTGTTTCCTACATTTTTCAGGGGCTGTAATGAAACAGATTCATTCATGAGACCAATTAAAGAAAAAGTGTTTAAGTGTTGTGACAGTGTGTGGCTGAATCCTGGTGGTAATGAATACATGTGTCACATGGGATCATGGATGGACTTTCTTGGCTGTTTTTTTTAGATAATTTTACATCCTGGCTTCACATACACACACATTAATACATACAGTACATATCATGTATACATACTGTATAAAACAGCTTCACATGTCAGTCAGTGAAGTGAGCCAGAGCACAAGCATTGAATAAAAATGGGAGAGTGAAAATACTAAACAACTCTCACCATGTCTTACTGAAAACAATGAAGAGTTACATCAGCAGTGTGATAATGAGGATTAAACTGAGGGCTGGATGAAGTCTGGTGGTTAAAGATCTGCGGGATCACTGGGAAGGATGATACACAATTCAGTTCCCCAAAAATGTATGGTATTGGAGGTCTGTTGTTAGTCTCTGTTCTGTGCTATTTAAACATGGCATTGTACCGTATATATATGATAGTAGAATGTTTTTTTCAGAAAACTCCCAAAGTGATGATCTTTGGCTAGTATCACCCTCTTTAGTGGATTGGCGTGAATATAGTAGCTATATTTTGTTATTTTACCCTAAATACACCTAAACACACTAACAGTTATTTAACTGAAGTCATAACTGTACTGCTGTGCAAAGGCAAAATGCAGTAACTACACAATTGACAAAAAATGTCTGAAATCATGTCTCTTAGAGGCCTTTCACACTGACAGTTTAGTTTGAATCAGAGTATGGTTCGCATGAAAAATTGGTAATATGAAAGCTGTTTTTTGGACTGGTGTGCTGACCGTGGTACTGAACACAAGACAACCTGTAGTGGTCTGAGTTTGGTTGCAACTGAACTGTGGTTGGTTTGCGTGAGTGAGTGTGCAGTGTACACAGGGCTGCAAATGCATTGCTCTCAACTAGCTGTCTCCTCCTCCTGGACATGCACATCAGCTGAATTGCAGCATGAGATGCACAGAGGCGCTAGTGTCATTCACTCTGGTGCGCATAACGCCACCAAATTTCTAAAAAATCAAACTAATATAGTGACCCATGTTGTGTTCCCACTCATGTGCACTGAGCACGTATGGGATGTAGTTGTATGGAAAAGCACCGGGGTTTGACAGAATCCTAAGTAGGTCTGAAACCAGACAAACGCTGCAGGGGGTGCTTTGTTTCCCACCACAGCGAAAATGCAGAGTATGAAAACCACTGTAGAATATGATCTGTCCTGTGACAGACAAGTTTGGCTCAGTATGCTCTGATTAAGAGAAAACAGAGTGTGAAAATTTTATTATCCACATTTGGCTGGACAATCGAAATCTTTGAAGCCATTTTTATCAGTTTCAGTGATTTGTTTTTACTGCATTTTGCCTTAGTAAAGCACTATACTATAGTATTCTATACTATACTGTACTATGGGGTGGGCGATATGACCAAAATCTTATATCACGATATAAATCACGATATAGTAAAAGTTTTCTGGAAAATTAATACAAATTGGTTTATATATTAAATAACCATATTATAATGCTTATTTTTGGAAACTAAAAAAATTTAATAAAAAAGAAACACTCAAATTATTTAAAAAAATCAACCTTACCAAAATGCTAAATTTCACATTGTACCACATAATTCAGTCTATGTCGTTGACCAATGTTATTATTATTATTAGAAACTTTTTGTAACACAATACAACAAAGAAAATAATACACAAGTAAAAAAAAATAATAATAATAAATAAAAATCCAATGAAAATAAACATTTCTTGCAGAAAATAAACATGAAATATAAACACTACTTGCAAGAAAAGAAAAAAAATGTGACCGAATTAATACGTTCATCTTTTGGCTTTTATAATATTCTTTTGCATGCTTCATTTGAGGATGATCAAACAAATTGCTTTTATTACAAGCGATTAACGTTGTGCGACACAGTAAAATTTTCTGCTTTGTGCTGGCTTTTGTGAACCTACACCATTGATGTCGCACCTGTTTTAATTACGATCTCATGTTCATTTTCTTGACCTGTTTGGGAATCGTACCATTCTATGAAGATGTCTTTCTCCATTAGAGTTCCCTATTTGTCACTCACTCGATGTTGGTGTCGATGTAATGACACTAGGGACCAACGTCTCGTTCCCTCCATCAGGGAACGGAGGTTACACCAGTAACCATGACGTTCCCTATCTGTCACTCACTCGACGTTGGTGTCCATGTAGTGACACTAGGGGTCACTCTTGGGAGCCCGAGACACCTCTGGTCTTTGATAAAAGGCCAATGAAAATTGGCGAGTGGTATTTGCATGCCACTCCCCCGAACATACGGGTATAAAAGGAGCTGGTATGCAACCACTCATTCAGATTTTCTCTTCGGAGCCGAACGGTCATGCTCATTGAGCTGAATACTACTGTTCATTCACCTCTGCTGGATCTGACGGCGCATTTCAGCGGCTTCTTCCCTCTCTGCACTGGTGCACTGCAGAGAACGCCCCTGGGCGCTTCGGCAGAAAAACTAGAAAGTATATTTTCTGAAAGAGCATTTTTCCCCTCTAAAAGAGTATATATTTCTCTAAAAGAGCGGCAGACACGGAACGTCTTTTTAAAGACGCGTCTTTTTAAAGATGCTTTTTCGATTGTGTGTTATTCCTGGTTGTGCTCGTTATCTCTCGCCTTCTAATGGTCACGATCACGATCACTGTCTTTCATGTCTGGGCACTGCTCACGCAGAGACAGTGTTCGTGGATGGTCATGTTCTCATTACGAGAATATGTCCATGGTAACGTTGCGGTCGCGGCTCGCCTTCGTAAGAAAGCGAGCCACCCCAGAGGCTCCCGCCTCGGTCCTTTTACCCACGGGTTTGAGGCCAGCGCGGCTAGCACTGGGGGCGATTTGGGGACCCCAATGGGACCGCCTCTGCCGGGTATCCCCCCGCGGACCTCCCATTCCCCAGCACACTCGTCTGCCCCGATCGGGCTTCCGGGTGAGTCCGCCGGCTCGTCTCATGGCGAGTTCGACCTCTTATTCGGAGCCCGCGAAAGTGATGAGCTCTCGAGAGCAGCATCGGACAGCGGGCTCGTCCAGTCGGAAGCCTCAGCTGGGCTCCTCCCTTCAGGGTCGATCGCCCAGTCACAGGCTGACGCGGAGATGACGACATGCTTTCCCGGGCAGCCGCGAGCGTCGGTTAGAGTGGATTCACCGCTCTTCCCTGAACCCTCGCGGCTCGGTGATTGGTTCCTGGGCTCGCGGCGCCGCTCAAAGCCACGCCCCGCCCCCTTTCCTTTCTTCCCGGAAGTGCATGAAGAGCTGACAAGGTCGCGGGAGGCACTTTTTACAGCCCGGTCCCGATCTTTTCAGCTTCCCCGCTCTCACTACCCTCGATGGTGGGGTGGCCAAGGGTTATTTGGCAATCCCCCGATGGATAAAGGCGCTCACGGTGCACCTATGCCCGCAGAGCGCCGCCACCTGGCGCGGGTGCCCAAAGCCCCCATCCAAGGCCTGTAGGTTTACGTCATCCTACGGTGCTGCTGGACAAGCCGCCTCCGCCCTGCACGCCATGGCTCTCCTGCAAGTCCGCCAAGGCACAAAAGGAACTGCACGAGGGTAGTTCCGCCCCGGGATTGATGCACGACCTCGCTCTCCGAGCGACGGAGATCACGGTGCGGTCTCTCGGGTGGACGATAGCCACACTAGTGGTCCAGGAGTGCCACCTTTGGCTCAACCTGGTCGAGATGGGTGAGGCCGACAAGACACGATTCCTTGCTGCCCCCATTTCCCAGGCGGGTCTATTCGGCGACACTGTCGAGGACTTTGCCCAGCAGTTCTTGATGGTAGAGCAGTAGATGGATGCTAGCCGGCATATCCTGCCCCAGCACGGCTCAAGATCCCGCACCCCATCTACTCATCGCCAAGGGCGTCCCCCTACGGTGACTGCACCGGCTCCGCTGCAGCCCGCCCCTTCGGCCCGGCCCCGGTGTGGAGCCCACTGCAGGAAGCAGACGCCACCCATCTCGCGGCTGCCCAGAACCCGTGAAAGCTTCAAAGCGCCCTTGAGACGGGCGATCCAGGGACATCAAAACCTGCTGCTCTGGAGCTGGTAAGCAGATCTTCATCTTTTTGTTATCTTTTGCATTTAATTGCGCTGCATGCCCAAGTGGCTGCAGTACTCAAGAGCTCAGCAAGAGTGGTTTCCTTGTTCCCTGGGTCACGTATCTGGTGTGTACGGCTGGCATCACGACCACCGTCCACCACTCCATTTGGCAGGTTGGCGCTCCAGCGGCGGTCTCCCGCCCTGAACGCCCAGCTGTGGCACAAATCCGCCCCCGATGTGACAGTCTCCACGGGTCACAAGGACAGGCCTCTTCCTCCCCCATCCCAGGCTGTTCCGGGGGTGGTCACAAGGAGCCAGGTAAGTGCTTCGATGTCCTCGGACTCAGCACGGCCACGACGTGGTGTGGCACCTTGAACTCCACCCCGCTGCGAGGCCCCACCTGCCGGTACATCCGATGACGTTGTCCCTTTGGTCTCCCTTGCGCGGAAATTGGATGCATGGCTTGCGCCTTCCAATCCGTCACGAGGGCTGGTCTGGACCGTCCGACTCGGCTACGCAATTCACTTTGCCGGGCATCCGCCCAGGTTCAGCGGTGTCCACTTCACCTTGGTGAAAGACAAAAATGCTGCTACCTTGCACGGAGATCGCTACCCTCCTACGGAAGGACGCGATAGAACCTGTCCCTCCAGCTGAGATGAAGAAAGGTTTTTACAGCTCCTACTTCATTGTACCGAAAAAAGGCGGTGGGTTGCGGCCAATCTTGGACCTGCAAGTACTGAACCGGGCTTTACACAGACTCCCGTTCAAGATGCTGACGCAAAGATGCATTCTAGCGAGTGTCCGGCATCAAGATTGGTTCGCGGCGGTAGACCTGAAGGATGCGTACTTTCACGTCTCGATGCTTCCTCGACACAGACCCTTCCTGCGGTTCGCGTTCGAGGGTCAGGCGTATCAGTACAAAGTCCTCCCTTTCGGCCTGTCCCTGTCTCCTTGCGTCTTTACGAAGATCGCAGAGGCTGCCCTTGCCCCGTTAAGGGAGGTGGGCATTTGCATTCTCAACTATCTCGACGACTGGCTAATCTTAGCTCACTCTCGAGACGTGTTGTGCGCACACAGGGACCTGGTGCTCTCACACTTCAGCCGACTAGGGCTTTGGGTCGACTGGGAAAAGAGCAAGCTCCTCCCGGTTCAGAGCATCTCTTTTCTCGGTTTGGAGTTGGACTCAGTCTCCTTGACGGTGCGCCTTACGAACGATCGTGCCCAGTCGGTGCTGGCCTGTTTGAAGGCATTCAAACAGAAAAAAGCGGTTCCACTGAAACTTTTTCAGAGGCTCCTGGGGCATATGGCATCCTCGGCGGTGGCCACCCCGCTTGGGTTGATGCATATGAGGCCGCTTCAGCACTGGCTCCAGACTCGAGTCCCGAGACGGGCATGGCGCCACGGGACACCGTGTGGCCATTACGTCGGTCTGTCACCGTCTTTTCAGCCCTTGGACCGACCTCTCGTTTCTACGAGCAGGTGTTCCCCTAGAGCTGGTCTCCAGGCGCGTCGTGGTCACGACAAACGCCTCTAAAATGGGCTGGGGCGCTGTTTGCAATGGGCACGCAAGTACGTGCTAGTTCTAAGCTGTCTCCCACCTGCGATGGTAGACAGGCTAGGGCTCCCTCTACGAGGCGCCTGTATGCCTTTAAGTGGCGTCTGTTCGCTAAGTGGTGTTCTTCCCATCGGGATGACCCCCAGAGATGCGCAGTCAGATCAGTGCTTTCCTTCCTGCAAGAGAGGTTGGAAGGGAGGCTGTCCCCTTCCACCTTGAAGGTGTACATTGCTGCCATAGCAGCACACCACGACGCAATCGACGGTAAGTCCTTAGGGAAGCATGATCTGATCATCAGGTTCCTAAGAGGCGCCAAGAGGCTGAATCCCTCCAGGCCGTGCCTCGTTCCCTCATCGGACCTCTGTAGTTCTTCAGGGTCTACAGAGAGCCCCCTTTGAGCCCCTGCAGTCAGCTGAGCTTAAGGCACTCTCTTTGAAGACTGCCCTCCTGACTGCGCTCGCTTCCATCAAAAGGGTAAGAGACCTGCAAGCATTCTCTGTCAGCAAAACGTGCCTGGAATTCGGTCCGGGCTACTCTCACGTGATCCTGAGACCCTGACCGGGCTATGTGCCCAAGGTTCCCATGACCCCTTTTAGGGACCAGGTGGTGAACCTGCAAGCGCTGTCCCAGGAGGAGGCAGACCCAGCCTTGACGTTGCTGTGTCCGATGCATGCTTTACGCATCTATTTGGATCGCACGAAGAGCTTTAGAGTCTCTGAGCAGCTTTTTGTCTGCTTTGTTGGACAGCGGAAAGGAAGCGCTGTCTCCAAGCAGAGGATTGCCCACTGGCTCATTGATGCCATAGCAATGGCATATCACGCCCAGGACATGCCGCCCCCGGCAGGGCTACGAGCCCATTCTACCATGGGTGTAGCGGCCTCCTGGGCCTTGACCAGTGGCGCCTCTCTAACAGACATTTGCAGAACAGTGGGCTGGGCAACACCCAACACATTTGCGAGGTTCTACAATCTCTGGGTGGAACTGGTTTCGTCCCGTGTAGTGGCAGGCACAAGCAGGTAAGTCCGGGACAGCTGGCCAGGCATATCGCTTGCACATAGTGCCTTTCACCTCCCCTAAGCTGAAGACGTGCACTGTTGACTCCCAGTAGTGTTCACAAACTGTGTTCCCTGGATGATTTCCTCCGAGCCCTGTGGCAGACGAGTTCGTGGAGAAACTCGCTGCCAGCTCAGTACATGTGCTAACTAAGCTCTCTACTGGGGTAGGTGCTCCGCATGTGGTGGTTCCCCATAGGTAACCCCATGTGACGTATATCCACTCAAATACCCCCCCCCCTCTGGGCGGGGTGTGGTCTCCGCGGTGTCTTCCCCTTGAGAGGGACACCCCCCTGCCGTAGACCTGGTGGCCCCAGTCAGTTCATTCCTTTTTTTTGGGGGGAGAGGAAAAAAAGAGGATAAGAGGCCACGACTGGGCTAGCCTGTCTCTATCTTTTGGGCAGTCGACTTGTCCCCGAAGGGCCGTTCGACACTCATAACAGCATTGGGGGAGGTTACGTGTTGGCCTGGTGCACTGGCTATGAGGCACACAGTGGTCTGCCCTTCACACACCGCCAGTTCACATAACATAGTTCAGCCAGTGTGGCGTTTCATATAGGGACCCCTAGTGTCACTACATCGACACAACATTGAGTGAGTGACAGATAGGGAATGTCCTGGTTACTTGCGTAACCTCCGTTCCCTGATGGAGGGAACGAGACGTTGTGTCCCTCCTGCCACAATGCTGAACTACCCGCTGAAATGGCTGGGACCTTGTCTCGGCTCCTCAGCACAAAACCTGAATGAGTGGTTGCATACCAGCTCCTTTTATACCCGTATGTCCGGGGGAGTGGTATGCAAATACCACTCACCAATTTTCATTGGCCTTTTATCAAAGACCAGAGGTGTTTTGGGCTCCCAAGAGTGACCCCTAGTGTTACTACATCGACACAATGTCTCGTTCCCTCCATCAGGGAACGGAGGTTATGCAAGTAACCAGGACATTCTGTTCTCTGTTTTGTGTGCAGCTGTGTTGTGTTCTATTATCGCTATCACTGTGGAGGACCTGTTTTTAGATAAATAAACTTGTTTTCGCTTGACTGCCCCAATGTTGCGATGAGACTGTGTGAACTGTTGCTCTTGTGCCCTATCATGAACACGCACAGTAGATCAGCGGTCAGTGAACATTTTCACTAAATAATACATTCCATTTCAGTTTGTTTCTCACCAAACCTTTTGTAAGCTTTCATAACAATCATGAGTCTCATGGAATAATTTATTAGACTTCTGAATTATACTTTTGTGTTCTTTTGAAGCTTCAAGAGGTGGTCACCATAAACTGCCATTTTATGACATCACTGAGCACAGCATTTGTTCCACAATTTCTCCCTTTGTGTTAAGAAAAAGAAAGAAAGTCATATAGGGTTATAACAACACAGGGGTGAATAAACAATGACTGAATTTTTATTTTTGGGTGAACTATCCCTTTAAGGCTGTCTCAGATTATATGAAATGACTGCTGGCATTACCTCATTATCACATGCTAACTCTTCTTTAAAATGGAGCTGCTCTCGTCAACACCAACTGGAAGGGAACATACACAATTTGTATCAAATAGTGCTGTTTCTATGGTAAAATGAAAGGGTTTGGGTCAGTATGCTTGACTGTGGTGGGTTCTAAACAGCTAAAATGCTTACAATCTACAGATGGAGTGACTCATGCAGCCTAGCAGTTTTATGGAAATAGATGTGGGTGACTTGTTTCAACGAAGACTGTAATATGAAAGAATAAAGTGAAATTGTAAGCGGCCTTCTGCTGTGGAAGCTGATAGAGGTGTACATTATATATTGCATATGGAAAGTTTTTGAATGTCAAATAAATATCAAATATTATGAGGGCTTATAAAAAGGACTTAAAGAGCCCATATTGTGCTCATTTACAGGTTCATAATTTTATGTTGGGGGTCTACTAGAATAGGTTTACATGCTTTAATTTTCAAAAAACACATTATTTTTCTCATACTGTAAATTGCTGCAGCACCTAATTTCACCCTCAGTCTGAAATGCTCTGTTGTAGATCCTGTCTCTTTAAAGCCCCCCTTCTGAAAAGCCGAGTCTGCTCTGATTGGTCAGCTGGCCCAGTCTGTTGTGACTGGTCAACCGCTTAGAGCGTGTGTTGGAAATGTAATGCCCCTTACCATAACCGAGTTTCAGTTCCAGAGGCTTCCTGAGCAGCACATTCCTGAGGCAGGCATTATGCAAATGTGTTACATAGTGACGTAGCTATGTCACGGAAGTAATGGCTGGACTGCAAACCAGGCGTTTCAGGCAGTTCAGTAGCAGTGTTTTCTGTGGGAGAGAGTAACTCCCTTTGGTGTGGACTTTGTGCTTTGTAACTTTGCAGACCTTTTACATGCACAAACAGCTATATTACACACTAAAGGAAAGGTAAAATCCCAAAAAGCATAACAGGGCCTCTTTAATACCATAAAAGGTGGGAAATACAATATTCATAATGAGTAGACTTATACAGTATGCAGATTTCAGTCTCTATGTTGGTTTATGTAAGCCTCTGGGGTGGTGGGAGTCTTTAGTTACCCTCTTAGTGGTCTCCATCTCTCCTTCTCTTGCACACACCAAACAATGCTTCATTTTACAGTGCAGCAGGGTGACCATTATTCTTGGAAAATATGAAGTATGAATGGTTTTCTTACACTCATTAATATTCATACCTACAATAAGCTCTCTTTATTAAATGTTTCTTGTTTTTAACAGCTTTTAAACTGTGTTTGTTACTAACACCCATTTTTTACATTTATCTAATATAAATTAACACTTTTCATAGCTCATTACCAACAGTCTTATCAGCTATCTAACTTTATCTTCTTTATCTTCACCCAAAAATGAAAATTCTGTAGTCATTTACTCACCATAATGTATGACTTTCTTCTGTGGAACACTAAAGGAGATGTTAGGAAGAATGTTAGGGACTAACAGCCCAGTCACCATTCACTTTCATTGTATAGGAAAAAGATACAATGAAAGTGAATGGTGACTGAGGCCCCAACATTATGCCTAACATCATCTTTTTTGTTTGATTTTGAAACAACATGAGGGTGAGTACATTAATTTTAAGAAATCTTAATTTTCATTTTTGGGTGAAATATTCCTTAAACATGGCGCTCAAACATTATTTCTGTACTTGAACTGCTTTTGCCTGTGTGTATGTTGCTGCATCATGCTATCATCTGCTTATCTGCTTCTTTCTGTGTCCATTTCTGTCCCCTTTTTGTTGTCCACTTGTCCCTCCATCCCTCTTTCTGTTATCTGTCTTTCTCTCCCTCTCTCAGAGATGTCAGACTTCACTCATCCTCCAGCTGCTCCACACTTTCTCATCTCTCCTCCGCCTTCAGCTCTCATCAACCTGCTAAAAGCCACAGTCACCATCAGTTCTGCTGCCCGTCCAGGATGAGCAGAACTGAGCCGCTCACTGACAGGTCACCAGAGCAGGCCAGGTAAGGGCCAGCAGAGGGCTTACAGATCCAAAGTCCCATAGTTCCACATAGTTTCATAGTTTTTTGCACCCTACAGCAATCCCTAACTTTTAATTTTCTATGCCAAGATCCCCGATTTCCTCCCACATCATCTTCAGTCCAAGGCTGTTTTCGCACTTTGATTACTTGCTCTGAACACGAGTTTGATTCCAACCCTTTCTCCTGCACTTGGGCATCTTTTCAACATTATATTATTTGGCTTTGAACTGCAGTATACAGAGTGAGTACTAGAGGCAGCTGTTTACCACTGTAGTTGCTGCCTTCAGGTGGACCTAGGAAGCTCCTACATCTGAGTTAAGCATTCATTATTACAACATGTCATGCATGTTAGCAACAAACAAAATATAGAAGAAGCCAAAGTCAAACAAATACACAATGAACGACGGCAAAAGCTGTTTTTCTGTTGTACTAGTGAATAAACATAAGTGAATACACCTGCATGACTTTTATCAGACTTGATTTATTAATGCATGATATCTAACATATTATTAACTCATTTTTATAAAACAAACCATTAAGGGTGAGTGAATAGCTTTACATTAGTTGACTATTATATCTGTCATATGTAAAAAATTAATAATATTTTTAAAAAACTGAAATTGAAATAATTTTGCAAAATCATTGCTTTCCATCATCTTTCATGTCAACACGCCCCTTCCAATATTACAACTCACCAACTCGGCTATCATCTAGAATTCCAAGTTTCCCACTGGTAAATACACGGTCACTTAGTACTTAATATGCTCTGAACTCATAGATACAGTATTTCCGACTCCACTTGAAGGACACATAAGTAAGGAGGACAAGGCATCAAAAGGGAAAGCTCTGTTCAAATTGTTTCCATTTTTTGGGTTTTACTACCAAACCTTCCAGTCTGATCTCATGATAAAATGTGACTTTGGTGATGTTTTGCAAAATGATATTACATTTCTCCTTACACGTATCACGGAAGTTCTGAGATAAAATGTCCACTGAATGGTCCTAAAAGCAAGTAATTTTATCCAAAAGAGATGAGGTTTTTAAGATTAATGCTATTGAGTTTTAAATCAATAAAACTTAGCCTCTACCAGGGCTGCTACTAAGATGCGATCTTTGGGGGGACATTTTGATCTTTAGGGTGGGCAAGAGGTTGTCTCTTCATCCGAACAGGAGGGGGATGTCAGAAGTTTCTGGGGGCTAACAAGGAAAATCTGAGCACTTGCACGATTTGTATTGCAAGAATGTGAGCTGCTCACCAAAGTCAATTTCTGCGGAAACAAGCAGTGAGAAATTAGAAATGCATTATGTTATAATAGCCAAATTATATGTCATCAATAGCGTAAGACTTCTGAAAATTAAGATGAATTGCTATCATATTGTCATTTATCAATTATACTCCAGTGAACTTCTTAGATTTGCACCAAAGGTCAGAAGAAAGCTGTCACATCAACAAAACAAACCGAACTGGAAAACCATAAGGACTAAGGGATGCACCAAAAGCTCTGTTGTGAAAATGCCCAAATAATCTCCATTGTGTTATGCATATCTCTATACACACTTAACGCTCATCAGACACAGATGTGTGTCTGTACTCCCACCAGCCTCATCCCCAGCTACAAATACTCCATCCCTCACCCTCAACTCAAATTTTGAGCTATTGCACTCATCCAAAACTACACAGTCTTTATCTTGTTGCCCTCTCCCTGCATGACACATTTTGTGGGTGTCACCGTGTCCTTCACTGTCTCCTCTTGTTCTCGCTGTAGTGTACTAATAGAAGGACACTTAAGAGGGCAGCAGAGGAAGTGATCACTTCAGCACTGTGTCAGAGAAGAATGCTTGATGAGGCATGTCAGACAGACAGCTGAGGAACTGAGATACAGCAATTAATGACTTACAGTGTGAGGAACGTCAGTCTTGAAGAGCTTTTTTTTGTCCTTGTCCTCCACCCTCCTACATTCTCAGTCTCTTCCTACTCTGTCTCACAATCTCTCTGTACATTACAGACTCAAGTATTGCTGGCTTAGTTGAAGCCTTATAAACGAGCCATGCATGGGCAGACTTATCTAACAGGAAATTTGGCGATAGTAGGTTGAGAGTTTTATGTGCTAAATTTGGAATGTGGGCGTTTTCCAAACTGAATTTTTGCACCCTTGAAGGGCACTGCAGGAAGGGGATGATGCCACTTGAAGGGTCGTTCCAAACAAAAGTAAAAAAAAATTTTTTGTATTTTTTTCACAAAGGACCTTTCCACAAAACTGTTAGTTAAGGATACATTCATACAGTAATCCCATGCTTCAGAGTGAGTAGGGCATAGGGATGATCACTGTCGATTGGAATTCATCCTGACACCCTGTCAACACCAGATGCGAGCAGCGCATCGCGTCAAAAGCAATAGGACCCATTATAATCAATGATGCTGTCTACACTGGAAGCGTCCTTTGCTGACATTAAGCGGGTGTTCTGTTCCATTTTGCGCTGGTGCTACTACTGCCAACAACACAAAAAAAAAAAAAAAAAAAAAATGGTTCAGAACATTTGTGTTGACGCGTCCACTGTAGACAGCCTAAAGACTTTCCGTTGCATCGCGTCAACGGATGCACCTGGTGTAGACAGGGTGTAAGTGTTTTGAATTTCTGAAATGCCCACCAGTGGCTGAAGCTGGAGCTACAGTCATGCACATAAACACCTTTGCGTTATGCAATGCGCAATTGCGAGACATGAGCAAACATTACACAAAAATAAAACATTTGAATGGATGTAATGTGAAAGGCACAAGTCTGATTTTCAAAAACATTTAAATAGTAATAATGTACATTAAAACCAATTTGTTTTGGTCTTAATTACATTACAAAACAGTGTTCTTTGCAACTGTAGTTTCTCGTGAGCCAGAGATCAAAAATGATGTGTCGTCAAAGACACAATGCAGGGGATTATCAGGGTATGAACATTCACAACATGGTGGCGCTTATCCAGAATTTGGCACATTGGATCTGAATTTCGGTGGGAAAATTTTAAAACTAACACTCCATTTTCACACGTGATAATGTTGGATTGGAGAGAGCAAAGGAAGAGACAGACAGAGAGAGTGTGAGCTTCAACTGTCATTCTGTATCCTCTTTTCCTTAACGGTGCCATTTAAAGCCAGGTGTGAGAGTAATGCCTCTCAAAATAAGTGCAACCTTGTTACTTAAGACTCTGACAAGAAACTGTGGACCTTCACACTTTTCCTATTTTCTGCACTCTAATATCATAATGTTTTGCTGTATATTTCACATAACCATTCATTCTGCATGCTTTTAATTCCCACACATTGTAGCTAAACACATAGAAATATGTTTATACTTATACAGTGCAAACATAAATGGCATATGGAACCTGAAGCCAGTGTTGATAGCTAACTTTCCAATTAGACTTAAATGCGTTGCACTGTTGTGGTGTTCTAATGTACAGTGTCCCCAAAAAGTATTTTGTCACTATTTGAACACTTTTGCATTCATTTCATTACATTGCATTTAAAAATATCAAGCCAAGTGGTATCTGGAAACTAAAGATGCTAGACCTTTTCAGAATGAACTTTTATAGCCATTTTTGCAATGACTTTTAACCAACCGGTGCCATATTAAGATCTTTTTTAGCGGACAAATGAAACAGTTTATTTAGTACAAGCACGGGTGTTGTTCGTCACATTGGACATGTTTCACTAAGTTTGATAACAAGAAAGTGTCCAAATACTTTTTATCTTAATTTGAACAGTAAATCTATTTGTTAATGTTGCATAATTTCAAATCCACCGAACTACTTTTTGGGAATAATTTTGCTCAAAAAGTCTGCTTAAGATAGCTTTTTATAAATAATAATAATAATTTCACTTGGTTTGATAAAAAAATGTTTTCACTTGGTTTGATATTTTGTTATCAAATGCAACAACATTCATTGTAAATTTTTACGTGTCGTTTAACTGTTCAAATACTTTTTGGGATCACTGAAAATTATTTACAAAAAACTGCAATTAATTATTACAGTACCAAGCTATTATAATGTGTTGAGGCTGCCATCTAGTGGACACAAGCGAGCAAAGCAGTTTATCTGAGCACTCAAAGTTGAACAAATGCTAACAGTTTTATTTTAGTTAACTTTAATGCATTTGAATTGGAAATAATAGAACATAAACATTTGTGTAATAACATTTAGTTGTATATTTCCATGTTGTCTATGTATTTTCATGTCTTCATCTCTGTCGCTGTATCTCTCTCTCTTTCTCCCCTCTGAACCTTGTCCCTCAGTGAGGAGGAGGAGGGTGAGAGTGATTCTGTGCATCAGTTCTGTTGCACCGCCTCCGGGTGCAGTAGCCCCTCCTCTCGGTAACCTGCAGCCAGTCAGCATGAGTGGAACTCCATGATTGACAGTTGTTATTTGAACTTGGTGATGACTGTTGAATTGACACATTTTTGTAGAATTTGTGTAATTGACCCTTCACTAAGCTCCTCCCCCCTTGGTTGCTGTTGCTCACTCTGGCAAGCATTGCAGAACTTCCCATAGGAATGAATGGGAGATTGCCGTGAACGGTGCAGCTTTTGTCAAAATATTCTCATAAACGGAACTGATAATATTCTTACATGGGTTGCAATGAAGAGTCACATTTTAAAGCATATTTATCTGACTTTTTGGTAAAAGAAATTGTGAAATTACACAGTAATTTGACTGCAAAATGTAGAGACTGTGAATCAGAATTGAGGCAAACGATTATCACAGTCACTTAAAAAGAGAAAAGCATAATATGATACCAATTACATACCTGGTAACATTAGTGTAAGTGAACAGAACTGCTCATAACATCTCATAACACACTCACTTTGATGCTGTGAACTCTTTATTTACTATCGTTTTTACTAAAACATGAATCAATACATAAATGAATTAACGTTAAGTTATTAGCTTTAATTTACCTTGGAGCAATTGTAGATGTCCTTGTTGATGATATACATGTTCATTTGGAAATGGGGGCTGACACAGTTTAATCCATTGCATGCTCTTCTCAATATTTATTTAAAGATTTTTAAAAAAGAAAGATAAAATACTGTGTGTGTACTCTCTAGGTACCTTGTGTCACTATAACAAGTTAATTTCTATTAAATTTCACTTAAAACTACTCAAACACACAGTGCTACCATAGACTTTCAGTGGAAAAAAGCAAGCGCTTGTCAAAGAAATTGCGGACAGCAACAGTTGCTAAGATAGGATTGGTCAGAAATGCTTTTAAGGCGGGGCTTAGCGAAGGGTCAATTGCATGTTAAAAAGTTTGTTTTTATTTATAAACTGCTGTTACATTAGTTCAACTTTATTTGATTAATGATCTTTACAGCATTATATCAAAGATTTAATGGAGGCAACAATTTGGAAGATTTCACATAATAATGCAAATGATTATGTGTCTGTTATAACATATTTTTGTATTAATATGTTATATTCAGAAATGTTACTTACAAACACTTTTGTAAAAATGAGAAGTCATATGAACTTGCAGACTAATCACAGATCACAGATACTGTGACTGTACTGTAGCCATCTGAGATGTCCTTAGAATAGCTTAGCTGAAGTATTATAGAAAGCACATGAAAAATGTAGCCAAAACAGTTTTTGTTGTTATGCTTGGTTAATCTTTTCTTTAGTGCTAGACATTGTAACATAATTAAATCACTTATTTCATACACAGTGGCCCCAAAGGTATATTTATACTTAAAAATGTATGAATTTCATTGCATAGATAACCCACATTAAATATTAAACCAAGTGGCATCTGCAAACAAATGATGCTACATTTTTTTTCAAAACTATATTTTCTTAGCCATTTTTGCAATTATTTTTAACCAACTGTTCTTTAGGAGATTTTTAGTAGATGTATGAAGTCAGTTCACCTTAAGGTCAAACTGTTGTCCTAATGTAACCGCATTTGTAGTTCATCACATTAAAGGGATAGTTCACCCAAAAATTATAATCCTCTCATCATTTACTCACCCTCATGTCATCCCAGATGTTTATGACTTTCTTCCTTCTGCTGAACACAAACGAAGATTTTTAGAAGAATATTTCAGCTCTATAGGTCCATACAATGCAGTTGAATGGTGACCAAGACTTTGAAGCTTCAAAAAGCATATAAAGGCAGCGTAAAAGTAATCCATACAACTCCTGTGGTTAAATCTATATCTTCAGAAGTGATATGATTGGTGTGGGTGAGAAACAGATCAATATTTAAGTCTTTTTTTACTATATATCCTCCTCCCTGCCCAGTTGGTGGCGATATGCCCAAAGAATTGAATCGCCAAAAACAAAAGAAGAAAAATGTGGATGTGAAAGTGGAAATTTATAGTATGGATTACTTTTACACTGCCTTTATGTTCTTTTTGGACCATCAAAGTTCTGGTCACCTCCGCTTAAAGCTCCGCGCTCTTAAAGGCACCTCCGCTTAAATGGGCACCTTTACATTTGTGAACGAAAGGGGCAGGGGCTTGCGCACCTGTAGCCCCCGTTCTGTGTACGTCAGTGTGTGTAAGCACTCTTATTTGTCCAAATACTTTTTGGGGCCACTGTATATTTAAAGCATTTTTGTATATGAGCAGCAACCCATTTGTCACTGTGCTTGTTGAATCTGTTTGTATCATTTAACCAGTTGCTCATAAGAATTATTCATGTTTTGCACTTGTTTTATCCTGTAGTTGGCAGCATATATTATAGCTGGACATGCCACTATGCAAAAAGTAAATATATTATAAGAATTATTTAAGTGTCATGACTGCTTATGTAATATTTAAAGGAACAGAAGCACACTGTCAAATGAAATTCTCACTTGTTGGCCACTAGAACCTTTATTTACATAAGGAAATGCACAGGCAACAGGGTAATATTATTTAAATTAAAAACTCACATATACTGTTGTGATGAATAAATGTGATGGCTGAAAATGGTCCTTTCTCTCTCTGTTACTTCCTTACACATACACACACTCATAATGAAACAGTATATACAGTAATTACTACCTGAATCCCAAACTAGCTTTTTAACCCTCCTTGTCTGTTTTGTTATTACATGAACTTTACTCCGCCCCCTTTTGATTGCAAAGTATTGTATTGTATCACTTCTCTCATATCTTCCCCTCTCTCTCCTCACCCCCATCAGTTTTAGCATTGCAGCATTAATCAGGCACATGCGTCAGTCAGCTATTTACACGCATTGTTTTCCCAGTGCAAGGGACTGTGTCAGCTCACAACTGTCAAAAGACTGTCAAAAATGCAGTCATTCAACTATGCAGTTGAAGCAAGTATGTGTGCTTGAGAGTGCATGTATGCTTGCATGCTTGTATGTACGAGGGTGTGGTTGTTTTGACATTGGACCAGTCTGAATGGCTGAGCGTCTGCGCCAGCAGCACGGTAAGATTTCCATGTTACCTGCTTTTTTGTTAGAATTGTCCGGCACACAGAAACCGATGTGTGGTCGCAGTGTACATATTACTCATATGAATAAAATGGTTATAAAGTTTGTTTAGGAGTTACGATATTACTAACACCTACAGAGGTTCAGTCTTGTATTGCATTAATACCGGCAGAACATGCCACAGTTTGCTTTTTATATCTCAAACAACTGAAGTACAGTAATCCATACTGTAGGCAAATTTATTCTGTTGTATAAAGAGAAAAACTTTGAATCAACTTTCTTTTTTTTCTTTTTTATGAAAGAGTGTACTGTGTGTACAAGGAGGAAATGCTGAAGAAAAATATTTGCTCTTTGTTCTTATTGGATTTTCAGGAATATTATTTCCTGTAATTTATATGTATGCGTGTGAGTGTGTTTTGTTAAATCTCTGTGGTTATACAGAGTTTAAAGTGAGTCCACATGGAAAATCTGGGATTCAAAATTGAATTTAAGCCTGGAAATAAACAGAAAGTTGTTCAACTTTAAACAGACATTATGACATAAAATATTTAAGATTGTGTATTATTTCTTGGTCACTAATCAAATAAGGAAATTTTTGACATTTGTACTAAATATAGCATTGCCTTGTTTCTATTGAAGCATACAAGATGCTCATTGGAACATTTTCAGATCATGCTGGATAACATGAATCCTTTTGCACAAACTTGCGGAGTCCATGCCAACTCATGTGCAAACCATTATTAAAGCAAGAGAGGAATATAACAAATATTAAGTAATTCTGAAATTCATACCTAAATTTAAATGCTGAAAATATAATTTGTAATGAAAAAGGACTGTATTAAATTAGAAAAGTGCAAAGTTGTTTTTTTTTTTTTTACAAGTGTAACCCCACTGTATGTTATTCATAAATATCAGTTAAGGAGAGCTGAACACAGTTCGGTTTAGAGCAGAAAGATTTAAGTGAAAGTACTGCTTTTTGTTGTTGTATGTGTCATGTGAGTTTGTTATGCTCACGTATGCCACGAAATCAAGAGATGACCAGTTCATTTCCATTGAAACCTTGAGCTGTATATGTGTGCAGGGTGGAAATAAAAGGGAGTGGGAGGAAACTATGGTTTATGAGCTTGGATGAGGAGTGATCAGTGAAATCAGTATGCTAACTTTCCCGACAGGATAAACTGAATGCTGGAAAAGAGAAGAGGTAAGCACTAAACACTATTAATGGACAAAGTGCAGTTGAAGCACTGGTCAAATGGATTGTGGGATAGTGTGTGGGCTCGGTTTATAGGGAATATTTGGCTAGAGACACAAGCAGTTATGTTGAGATGAGGTTGGCTGGTTCTTGGCAAAAGATTCTGAGCTGACCATAGAAGTTTCGTTTCATCATGTGGGCATATCACTATATCTGAGTAAACTTTAGGTTTTCTTTTATCTGAAATTGACTACTATGTCAGTGCCTGGGAAATTCCTTTCTTAATCCTCTTATTGTCTTAGGGTCATTTTTGACCCTGGACAGTTAAAGAAAATGTTATATATGCCACATAGTTTTTGGTACTGGAACCAAACATTTTGACTTTTTTAAGACCATCAAAACAAAAACAAAAAAAGAACAGTCCTAAACCCTTGTAACACTGCAACAAATTATTTGACATTATTGAGAAGGAATGGATTTGTTGCAATGGACGTGCAAAGTGGGCCCATTGTGACTGCTGGAAAAGGCAATAAAGATTAATTAGTGAAATAGGCATGTATTAAAACTGTAACTCTAAAATGTACACTGTTGATTTTCTACAAGCAGAATAAATCAGACATTGATGTTACATAGTTAAGATATTATAAAATGCCCAAAGTGATTGAAATAAACATAACTGAAACATCCTTGGCCAATTTTTGCCAAGTTTTTAAACTTTTTTTGTTTTAATTTTTAAAAAGATTCTTTAAAAATTATGTCAATCCATGAATATTCTATATAAATTTTTCCCCTATCACTATACACTTTTGGACAACAATAAAATATTTTTGTTAAGAGAGGTCTTTAGTGCCATTGTAAGCTAATCAAGAATTCATGCATTTTGAATTGTTTTCAATATTGGTCAAAAATCACACAAAGGACTAAAGGGTGGCGCAGTTTCTTCAGACAATAGGAGGGTTAAACTAAGATTGCTTTCTGAACTAAGGACTTTATATTTATGTGTGCTGAAAAGGTTGTGGCTGTATTGTAATATTCCCCCAGTGTGATGTTATTTAGTAACTGGCAATGAATGATACCAAGGATACTATACAAAAAAAAAAAAAAACTGTGCCTTTAAAGGTACAAGGGCCGTTACTGTGGTGGTACATTCTTCAGACTGATCTTGCAGTGAATTGGAAAGAGTAGTTTGACCTTTCTTTAGCTGAAATCGGTCTGTTTACCAAAAATCGAAACACTGCCCCCAGTGGCCAAAGTGGTAAGTGTTATTGGAAATATGGGCTGGTGTGAGTTCCATTTTTGTGGTGAAATGTCCACGGATGGGCGTCAAAAGCAAGTTAAGAAGCGAGTTGTTTTCAGCCTGTACAGGATAAAATAAAACGTTTTTCATTTCGGTTCGTTCTGAGCAAAAACGTCTTGGTTACATACGTAACCTTGGTTCCCTGAGACAAAGGGAACGAGACATTGCGTAGTTACGCATATGGGGAGGTGCACAGACACCATTTCCTCAGAATTTCTGACTGAGAACAAGGAGCGCATTGCTCGTGCCTCAAGAACTCTGAGTCTTGTAGTGTGGCTAGCGTTCGTAATGTGTCGTTCCCTTTGTCTCAGGGAACCGAGGTTACGTACGTAACCGAGACGTTCCCTTACGACTCAGTACACTTGACATTGCGTAGTTACGCATATAGGGAACAGAATCCCATCACGCCGCACTACACGACATAACTTCCCAGAGAGGAAACATGGCGGTGCAGTCTTATGGGATGGCGACCAACATCTACATGGCTTAGAAGTTTGTATGGGGCATGATTTCCACACCCTGTTACTCGTACGGCAGAGATGTGCCGCTATCACCTCCTCCACAGGGTGTAGTTGGGCATAGCCGTTCTTTTCCCCGTGGTCCACGTTCATGAGAACAGCGTCACTGTGTGTGCGCGTTGATAAGGGCACGTGCCAGGACTTAGATAGTTCGCTATGCACTTCGGGGAAAAGCGGAGCAGATCTGTGGGACGCGGCCGCTTGACGGCATCTGGACTGCAAGAACCACTCATCAAGGCAAGACTGCCCGGGTTCCTCTGGGGGAGACCACTCGAGGTTGAGTTCTTCGACCGCCCTTGCAAGGACATGAAGCATCTCCCTGTCAGTGGCACTTACACAGTCCTCGCCCTCACTGGGGGGAGGGGCGGTAGCATCATCCGCTGACCACTCGCCTGATGCAGCGAGAGACATGACATCGTCATCATCCCCAGCATCAGATCCACCAAACGAGAAGAGGCCGCACGCTCCTTCAGAGGGCCGGAGCTCGTCTCGCACATAGCGTATTGGGAAACATGCGCTTTGTGGAGATTGAGGGGCTCGTGGGGCGTGTGCTGGCAAGAAATCCACCTCAGATTCATCCTGCTCAAACTCGCGGCCTCACCATGCCTCCTCGTGTGAATCCTCGGGTATCACAGAAGAGGCTGGTGGGAGGGTGTGAGAGGCTGAATCGTTCCTCAGAACGAGGGCGATTCGTGAGCGAAGCGACTTGAGATTCATGTCCTCACAGTGAGGACAGTCTGTCTCTATGAGTCTCTACCACTCTGCGTGGGTGCGGCCCAGACAGAAAACGCAGCTCTCATGCTTGTCTAATGGCGGGATGTGTCTCTCGCATAATGAACACTTATGGAACGACATCTTGAAAAAGACGCGAAGTGGCTCTTTTAGATATATATATATATATATATATATATATATATATATATATATATATATATATATATATATATATATGTTTATATTTATATAATTTATATTTATATCACACAAATAACAATTGTTTTTAAAAGGATACTCTTCACCTGTCGACGCGCTGCGGAGAATCAGGATGCTGAGGTCCGTTCACCAGCGAAGCGTCAAGCGGCGAGGCGGAGAGATGTTCGCCGGAGCACTGCAGGGGAGCGGAGAGTCTTCTCGCTGCCGTGAAGATTCCGTCCGCTGACTCTTGTGTATCGACAGCGAAAGGTAGAGGGCTTCTAGACAAGAGATGATCGCTGTCTTGAAGGAAGAAATTCTGAGGAAACCAAATTAAGCGAAATTAAGCAATATTTTTTTTCTGTGTGGTGGATTTATCAGCAGAGAAATCATAACAAGCATACAGTTAATTAACAGTTATGTATAATTTTAATTACAGAACAGCTTCTCAATTAAATCCTGGCTGCATCAAATCTGTATTAATGCAACACATCTAACAATAATTCAGTGAAGACTTGGAAACAACCGAGAAATGTACTTTTAACCTCTATATTTTTCCTTGTATCTGGATTAACCGTGTATTATATACTGTATGTAGTAATTATACATAGTCGTTTAAAAGGTTTTCATCCACAGAATTCAACATACACAATGAACAATTATGCAAAGAAATGTGTTTTCTTCAGGATCAAAGCACAAGTTTCATTTTTACGGGCAACATGAAGTATAAAAATTTCGGAACAAAATTAACCGGTTATAACCAGTTACCAGCATTTAAAAATAAAGTTTTCACTCCGGAACAATTGAAAATCTTTTTGCTCCCATTTTCGGTTACGTTCTGCAAAAAAAATCATTCGTTTTTGGGTTTCGTTTTTGTTCCTTGAACGGTTTTTAGTCCCTGGGTATAAGACAACCCATATACCTTCTGAGAATGTATAGAATTTTTCCAGGTTTTTCTAAAATGCTAATGAAAGGTTTAATAAAATGTTAAATGGTGCATTTATGTTTTGGTAATGTAGGTAAACTGCGATATGATTGTCAAGTGTTTTTTATTCTGCTGTGTGTGTGTGTGTGTGTGTGGGCGGGTTTGGGTGGTTTACGAGGAAATTTTTTTAGGTTACAAACTGGTAATTACAAGGGTACTATGCTATAAATGTGGTTTATCAGGACATTTCTAGTGTCCCCATAATTCAAATCTCTTAAAAAAACATACTAAACTATATTTTTGAAAATGTAAAAATGTTATCTTATGCAGAGACTTATGAAGCTACATATTTGCTTTAGAAAGTATTCAGATCATTCAGTTTTTTTCCACAGTGTTATGTGTAAGAGGCTTTTTTTTTTTTTTTTTTTTGCAATATTTATTTTTTGGCAGCATAGGTACACTTTGGCACAGAGTTATGGCTGTTTTGGTGAATTCAGTGTTTAGAATTATGCACATTTATTAAAATTGTTTAAAATTTTTATTAAAATTAAAAAGTATACAATGCAAAGTAATGCTTGTAATCTGTCAGACTGCCTTTGACAGCACATAGAGGTTTAAGTCTTCTTGAGGACACTTCCACCAGTTTTACACACCTGTATTTGGCCAATTTCTCCCGTTCTATCTTTTAGATCCTTTCAGGCTCTGTCAGATTGTTTACAAAGTCTTTTCAAGGCTCAGATTTTCTGTGCAGCTCAAGTATGTACTTTGATGGGCCATGCGAGGACACTCAGACACTTTTCTAGAAGCCACTACAGCATTCTCTAGACTGTGCTTGCTGTCATGGAGATTTCAGGTTAATTGACTTCCACTAAAATGGAACCCTCCATCACTTTGGCCATTTTTTAAAACCTCTTCTAAGGGCGTTTTCACACCTGGCTCGTTTGGAGCATTTGTTTTGGAACCTGATGTGTTTTTTCCCTTAGTTTGGTTTGTTTAGGCATATCTGAACATGGCAATCGCACTTGGATCCGCACTAAAACAATCGGTCCGAGACCATCTAGATGAGGTGGTCTCGGACTGATTGCAAACGAACCCTGGACCGGATCTCTTGTGGTGAGAATGCAATCCGACCCAACAGACCAACGAACCAAAAAATATATCTATATAAAAACCATGAACATACCTGATGGATCTTTGGAGAAGACCTACAGAGGTCAGTACCTCACTGTAATTCATCATCAAAATGCGTATATAGCCTTTTGGTGAATATATTAGATAGTTGCAGGTTTAAAATAGGAGCTATTTTATAATTCCTGAGGTAATTTTAGTACGATCGCTTCTCTCGGATAGCGGCAGAACACAGGTAGAACGGTGTCAGCAACTTTTTGATGATGGATAAAAAATAACCATGACGCAAATTTTACATCGCACATCAGTCGTGTGTCGGATAAAGTGTATTTGCTCTGACTGGAACACGCATTCTGACATTTTGCATAAGTTTGGCATAAAGAACACTTGAAAATATGTTACGGTTGACACGATTTTTACAGGTATATCATTTCAACCGGTATATCAATGTATGCGCTAAATCCCGGAACAGCACACTAACATTCTGACCAATAATGGGACAGTTGCTTACATGTGACTTTTATTGACACAGTATGGGTCCGTTTTAAAATGTTGCCTTGTGAAAGCAAACCAAACCAAGAGGAAAACGCTACAGGTCTGAAAATGCCCTAAATCTAAGCATCTAATGAGATTTAATGAGAGTTCCTTGGACTTCATGACTTGATTTCTACAATCTCATGCACTATGAATTGTGGGACCTTATTTTAATGGAATAGTTTCCCCCTGTGCCGTTCAAACACGTAAGGAGATCTTAGGCAGAATGTCAATGCAGCTCTTTTCCATACAACAAAAGTGGATAATGATTTTAAATGCCAAGCTCCAAAAAGCACCATTATAGTAGTCTATACAACTGGTACGCTACATTCCAAGTCTTGTAAAAGCTAAAGGATAGCTTTGTGACGAACTAGCCAAAATGTAAGTTGTTATTTGTATATAATTTGTGGTTGCGATCAACTAAAAATGAATGGCACCTTTGGATGTGCTGCTGTAGGTCTGATGTCATTGATGCTAAATGCCATTGGTTCTCGTGCGATACAAGAGGTCTGAATACTTGTTTTTACAGCATATTACCCCACAGGGGGTATACAGACACCCTTCATCTTTTTAAATAATATGGCACAAGGGTCAAACCACAACTCACAAAACTGTCAGAACACAGTATCTAACAGTGTGGCATGTCCATCTATTAAACTGGTTGTCAGCACAGCACATAATTTAAATATTTAGTCTTGCTCAGTGCTGTTTGTACAAACAGTGCTGTAATGTTGTTTTCCCACCATTTAGAATATAATTAGGGACTAATTAAGGACCAGTTACTTGAAGACAATGAATGAAGATCTAAGCCTGCCGTCTCTCTTAACCCAATCACAGAGCAATGAAATTGTTTTATTCAAAGTTATGAAATTGTTTCTTGTGAGCCGAACTGATGAACAATAACTCAATGCTTTTGATTTCTTAAGTATATTTGAAAATAAATTGTGAAAATCATAATGGCAAATCAATAGTTAAAACAAATCCTAATTTTCTGGGAGAAAGTTAATGCAAATTCTGTCATTGTTTACTCACTGTCATGTCATTCCAAACCTGTATAACTTTCTTTTTTCTGTGGAACACAAAAGGAGATATTCTAGAGAAAGTCTTTGTTTTTCTTTCTTTTTTAAATGACATGAGGACGTAATTTTTGGAATGAACTGTCCCTCTGAATCTAGCAAGTGCAGACCAAAATATGTTAAGTACTCTCTTCTTTGAAAAGATTGATTGCACATATTTTGATTCTGATTGAACTTGCACAGCAAGTTACTACAACATTCCTGTCTCTTTAGGAGATTAAGCGCCTGACTGGGTTGTACTGCTTCCTTCTGTAAAATGAAAACAAGAAAGTGAAAATTATTTTTTAGCACTGGGAAACAATACAGCAAAGACATTGGCGCTCTTGAAAATGGCATTACTTATACTACTGTATACAAGCCACCTCATGTAGACAGTACTGGCTCAATAAATAGTTCTCTATTGTCATTCTTAATAAATCGCAGATTCTTAATCTTTAGCTCTTACATGGACTGACACGAGTATCACACATAGATGGTATACATTCCAGCATATCTGTTAAAAGGTCTTGGGTCATAAGGTTCATGTATGTATTATTATAAAAGAAAATAGAAACAGAAATTGCTCATCATCTGCCCGTCATTATTATCTGGGTTCTGTGAAAAGGTCAGGCTGATCTGTCAGTGTTATGCTATTTTGTTCTTAATTGTTTGAGGAAGGAAACCATGAAAGCTTGTGCCAAATTGAGAAAATTAGGAATATTGCACTAAGTTCATGGAAAGGAGTGAAAAGTTTAAAGGGTATTCCGGCATTTCACAAGTTTTAAATGCAAGATAAATTCCAGAATGACCTTTCTGTGTTAATGAGTTTATTTTTAAAACAGATTTTGTGATATTTGTTTATCACAAATATAATACCAATAACTTTTGTTTTGTAGCCACCCCTAGATGTTTTTGTGACATTTTATGAAAAATAAAACCTTGTTTTATTTTTTTTTTGGTTTGCCTGCTAAAATCATCCTCACGAACATCCAGTTCTTAATCCGTTTTACTGTCTTGATGCAGGAGTTTTTAAACTGGGGTGAAAGAATAAAGAAGATTTTGCAAAATGTATTTTTCGAGAAAGGTTAACAATTCATTTTTTTACGCAGTTTTAGCAAATTAGATATTACTTTTTCATTCTTCTTTCTAAAGACTGGTTGGAAGTCATGTGATTAATCATAAGAAGTCTATTCTTTTTTTCTATGAAAGTTACACTGTCAATTTGATAAAAAAAAATTTAAAAATCCCAGATAATATTGTAATTGGATGATGTTTTGGATTTAGTACTGTAACAATTATGTTATGTGTTTTATTTATAATGTCACGGTTACTATTTGTCTCACACTAAACATTTTTATACACAAAAATATACTGTATAGCTGATTTTATATTTTATGAAGGGGGTCTCTGCAAGGGAATCATCATATTTCAGGATCCTTGGCATCAAAAAGTTTCAAAACTCCTTAATGCATTCCTAGTCCTATTGTGCACAATTAATCTGTAAACGATGTTATTCTGAGTAAAAAAAATACTCACTTCTGAAATTACTTTCCTTTTTGGCAGATGTTACGAATTTATTAAATTGAACATATACATACTAAATATAAACTAATAAAACTAGAAAACACTATAAAGCTGAGTCAAAATATAGTGATATTGGTTCAAAATAGAAGAACGTGATTACTGGCAAAGTACCTTTAAAGGGATAGTTCACCCAAAAATTTAAATTATCTCATCATTTACTCACCCTCAGGCCATCCCAGATGTGTATGCCTTTCTTCTGCAGAACACAAACAAAGATTAGAAGAATACTTCAGCTCTGTAGGTCCATACAATGCAAGTGAATGGTGACCAGAACTTTGAAGCTCCAAAAAGCAAATAAAATCAGCATAAAAGTAATTCATAAGACTCCAGTGGTTTAATCCATATCTTCAGAAGCGATATGATAGATGTGGGTGAGAAAAAGATCAATATTTAAATCCTTTTTTACTATATATTCTCCTTCCTGCCCAGTAGGTGGTGATATACACATATAATGTGAATCACCAAAAACAAAAGAAGAAGAAGAATGTGAAAGTGAAATTGGAGATTGATAGTATTAAAGTACTTAAATATTGATCTGTTTCTCACCCACACCTATCATATCACTTCTGAAAATATGGATTAAATCACTGGAGTCATATGGATTACTTTTAAGATGCCTATATGTGCTTTTTGGAACTTCAAATTGTTGGTACCCATTCACTTGCATTGTGAGGACCTCATGCAATTATATTCTTCTAAAAAAAATGTTTTTGTGTGTGTTCAGCAGAAGAACAAAAGTCATACACATCTGGGATGGTATGACAGTGAGTAAATAATGAGAGAATTGTCATATTTGGGTGGAATATTCCTTTAAGGCTGCAGTGAATTGGTCAATAATTTATGAGAACTAGTTCATTAACATGAACTGTTCGAAAGAACCAGTTTACTTAAATGATTTGCATTTTACAATGCATACATATGAGTGAGGATAGCAGATTTCGGCTCCATTGCTGCATTCGTAATATAATGTGACAAATGTAGTGTTTTGTGATGCAACAGCACTACTCTTTGGAAAAAATTGATTGTTACTGTAAAAGCAACACTATTGTGAAAATATCTGAGCTACTGCCACTCTGCTGAAAATTGTAGTGAAGTTAGTAGCATCTCTACTCCCGAACACTGTCATTGCTATGTCAGATTACATCATATTACGGAAGTAAAATTGGTTGCTATCTAGTTTCACATTGAATTCTTGACTCTGGTCTATTTGTTTACATCCTTGATAAGAGTTACATAACACATGAATATAGCTGAACATTTTATCCACAAGGTTTGGTTTCATACAAAAGAACTGTTGTGTTTCATTATGCAAATTCAACATTTACATTTCCTTGTTGCACTAACGTTGGTTTTGGAAGGAGCTGTTGTTTAATTAGGTGTATTTCAATAGAGTAACAGTAAATTCAAATCTTGTTCATACGTTGTAACACTCACAATTTTACAACCTGCAACTTATCTACCAACACCCACGGTTACTGTATTAGTGCTCCATATCTATAGCAACACGCTCTCTAATGACTGTCTAACCTCCCACGGTGGTCTCACGGCAACTGTCACTAAGCAACCCTACCTCCCTCACTCCTCCATGTGTGTGTGTGTGTGTGTGTGTGTGTGTGAGTGGGCGGGAGGTGTAGGAGGAACAGGGAAAGGAAGAAGTGATGTAGAAAAGATGGAGGTTGGCTTGCAAGACAGTTTTATGAGCAGATGTTTTATCACCATGCCCAGAATAAAACAGCACATCAGGTTTGTCATTGAATGTAGGCAGTAGATGCCAGATGAACCTTCTGAAACACACTGCAGTGTAGGTCTAAAATAAGCTTTGGTCGACTATAAAACCAGTACAAAAAGGTAAGATAAAGTAAAATATCTGCAAACCAAAGGAGCTCCCATTAACAGAATGTTACTTAGTAATGTTTTGAGTTTATTGCTCTTCCTCAGACTTCCTCATATGTATACTGACATACATCTTAATTAATCTTCATTAAGCAATAGCATATGAGAGTTGTACAAGATATCAGCATGACTTTGATTTAGCAGGTAATTACAGCCATGCTGATATTCATTGCAGTACCACAATACCAAGTATTATATTGCTTTTATGAAACAGTTCTTTAAACAAAAAGTTAAAGTTGATCTACAGTTGTGCTCAAAAGTTTGCATACCCTTGGAGAATTGGTAATATATGTACCATTGTTAAAGAAAACATGAGTGAGCAGGCAAAACACATTTCTTTTATTTCTTATGGGATTCATATTCAACTGTAGGTTATAACAGAATGGCACAATCATAAAACAAAACATGGCAACAAAGAAAAAAAATGAAATGACCCCTGTTCAAATGTCTGCATACCCTTAGTTCTTAATACTGTGTACTGCCCCCTTTAGCATCAATGACAGCGTGCAGTCTTTTGTAATAGTTGTCTTTGAGGTCCCAATTTCTTGCAGGTGGTATAGCTGCCCATTCGTCTTGGCAAAATGCCTCCAGGTCATGCAAAGTCTTTGGTCATCTTGCATGAACCGCACGTTTGAGATCTCCCCAGAGTGGCTCGATGATATTAAGGTCAGGAGACTGTGACTGACACTCCAGAACCTTCATCTTTTTCTGCTGTAACCACTGGAGGGTCAACTTGGCCTTGTGCTTAGGGTCATCGTCATGCTGGAAAGTCCAAGAGCGTCCCATGCGCAGCTCTGGTGCAGAAGAATGCAAATTGTCTGCCAGTATTTTCTGATAACATGCTGCATTCATCTTGCCATCAATTTTCACAAGATTCCCCGTGCTCACACGCCCCCAAAACATCAGTGAGCCGCCACCATGCTTCACAGTGGGGATGGTATTCTTTTCACTATAGGTCTTGTTGACCCTTCTCCAAACATAGCTCTTATGTTTGCGACCATAAAGCTCTATTTTGGTCTCGTCACTCCAAATTACAGTGTACCAGTAGCTGTGAGGCGTGTCAAGATGTTGTTGGGCATATTGTAACCGGGCTTTTTTGTGGCATTGGCACAGTAAAGGCTTCTTTCTGGCAACTCGACCGTGCAGCTAATTTTTGTTCAAGTATCATCGTATTGTGCTCCTTGAAACAACCCCACCGTCTTTTTCCAGAGCAGCCTGTATTTCTCCTGAGGTTACCTGTATATTTTTCTTTGTATCCCGAACAATTCTTCTGGCAGTTGTTGCTGAAATCTTTCTTGGTCTACCTGACCTTGGCTTGGTATCAAGAGATCCCTGAATTTTCCACTTCTTAATAAGTGATTGAACAGTACTGACTGGCATTTTCAAGGCTTTGGATATCTTTTTATATCCTTTTCCATCTTTATAAAGTTCCATTACCTTGTTACGCAGGTCTTTTGACAGTTCTTTTCTGCTCCCCGTGGCTCAGTATCTAGCCTGCGCGGTGCATCCACGTGAGAGCTAACAAACTCACTGACTATTTATACACAGACACTAATTGCAATTTTAAAAGCCACAGGTGTGGGAAATTAACCTTTAATTGCCATTTAAACCTGTGTGTGTCACCTTGTGTGTCTGTAACAAGGCCAAACATTCAAGGGTATGTAAACTTTTGATCAGGGCCATTTGGGTGATTTCTGTTATCATTCTGATTTAAAAAGGAGCCAAAAACTATGTGATAATAAATGGCTTCATATGATCACTATCCTTAAATAAAAAACAGTTTTTTTGCATGATAAGTCATATTTTCAAAGTCAATGCCAAAATTTCACAATTTCTGCCAGGGTATGCAAACTTTTGAGCACAACTGTATGTAATTTCTGCGACATTAGTGCCACCGAACGGAATTGCAAAAATAAACAATCTGCCATTGGTCAAACAAAGAGTTAGTCCCACCTCAAATGTGGTAGGGTGGGGTGTAAGTGGGCCACTCTAAACAAACACATGAATTTTTATAGCACCACTATAATCCCCCCTAACTATATCCTAAATTGCCTACTGGTATCATAATAAAGACTACTATGATTACGGTTTTTGATAAAAATTAACCTATGTATAGCTTACTTATACTGTAGTTGTTTCTGCATATGAAACTTGAATAGAAGAAAGTGTTTCAATACTGAAAAAGTTACACACTTCAGTTTTAATATCGAGCAACTTATGTTTCTAACAAAATTTGGCTTTTGTTTTTCTCCGGCAACAAAATTAGTACCAAAAAAAGCCAAACAAATCAAGCTTTGTGTGTCGCCAAACAAACTGAGTTTTTCAAAGAGTAAAATGTCCCAGTACTATTTTACTAAATATTAGCACTCTTGGAACACTGCTGGTCCAATCAAATTAGAGGACTATAGTTCACTGTAAAGCCAAAAGTATACTTCGGTTTTGACGTGAATGCTTAACACCTGCCAACGTGAGCCTGTCAAAGCATACTCCATATGACCGTGCGCGCATTCACAGGTGGTTGGCGCATGCACGCTACAACTGCTATGAGATACTAAACTATTTCTCTTCAAAAGTTTAGACACATAATGATGTCTTTATAGTCCTTCAGACTCGAGTTATACAAGTGCAAGTATCTCCAGACCTCCTCACAGACGCTCTCTTGACATGCACATCCACTGTTGTTGTTTCCATATTCGTCTCATATAGTTTACTGGTGATTATATCTTCTTCTAGCACTTCTTCGTGACAGCAATGAATCAAATGTGAGTGTTGCCACTTTGTGGACCCACTAATTAGTGCAAATAATTCCAGGCGCATGCGCATTCTGCGCTTTTAAAGACGCGGTTAGAAAAACCATGCTGCGCACGTTCAGTGCTCGAGCAATCTGCTGATGATGAAATTTGCATCACGCGTCCTGCACGCGGACGCTCAGCGTTTACGTTTGACTGAAATATACTTTGGGCTTAAAAACAATAGCCTTTGTCACATGATTTACCCATATAGTCAAGAAAACCCCCGATAAGAAAACAATGATCAATTCACAATGAATAATATATGTTCAATTGTTCAATTATCAATTGCACAAATCAGGACCATACATACAAATATTAAAAATATTTGAGAATATCATTTTTGAGAATGCCATACCGCTATATAGTGCTTAGAAGTCAAGCTATGAAGCCATACTTTTGTAAAGACTAAAGAGGCATCTCTGTTACACTAAAAAAATGCCATGGGAATGACTCTGAAAGAACACAACATAAAATAACATACGCACTCAGTTAGGCTAAACTTCGAAACCAGTCCATTTACTTATGTAAAGTATAATACTGTCTATGTTTGAAAAGTGGCAGACAGCTGATAGCATCTTTGCATAGTTGCAGTATCAACTGCCCCTGCACGTCAAACAGCTATTTCAGACCATGGCAATGTGATATACACTTCACACTTTTGTTTTCAAAATTTGTTTTCAGATAGCTGGTCATGCTATTAGCCATCTGTCAGTTACAAACGGACACTGGACTCTCGTTAAATAGCCTCACGCTGTTAGATCTTCCATTACTGATGCAGTTATGACTGCATATCATCACATGCACAAACAAGAACACTGAACAAGGACAAAAGACTGTACTGCTTTCAGATAGAGTTCCAATTTGCCAATGAATAACAAAAAGATTTGGGCCATTGATCTCTTATAAGATAATTGGAAATATGGAATAAAGTCAGATCCCGATTAAGCACAGAAGACAATACTATTGCTCAGAGGTTGCTCTTTCATAGCTCAAGAGGCCTAATACATGTCCTCAGTAGGGCTGTGTATCCACTGACTCCTATGGACATATAAAAAATGGATAGTGATGTGCGATATATTTGATGAAATTTTAGAGGAAGCCCTATGGCCCGTGTTGCCACTGTGTGGAGATCTCCAGAGACGAAACATGAGAGATTACTAAGGTCTTTTTTCAGAAGAAAACAATCTGGGAAGCAGGAGACTTAAAGGGATAGTTCACCCAAAAATTACAATTCTCTCATCATTTACTCATGCCATCCCAGATGTGTATGGCTTTTTTTTTTTAGCTCTGTAGGTCCTTACAATGCAAGTGAATGGTGCAGATCAATATGAATAAATCTTCAAAAGGACTTAAATATTGATTTGTTTCTCACCCACACTTATCATATTGCTTTTCAAGACATGGATGTAACCACTGGAGTCATATGGATTACTTTTAAGCTGACTTTATGTTATTTTTGGAGCTTCAAAGGTCTGGTCACCATTCACTTGCATTGTAAGGACCTACAGAACTGAAATATTCTATAAAAAATTTTTGTTTGTGTTCTGCAGAAGAAAGAAAGTCATACACATCTTGGATGGCATGAGGGTGAGTAAATGATGTGAGTATTTTCATTTTTGGGTTAACTATCCCTTTAAGCAGTCTTCATTTGCTCTCAATTTAATCATAGTGCTATCTAGAAGAAACTATTTGTATTTAAAAGATCTCATTTGTGATTTCTCTTTCCCATGGGTAAAATTGCCACAGTGCAGCTCAAAAAGCACCGGTTGTATCTTCCTTCCTTCCCTTCAATATTTTGTCAGCTCCATACAAATACAGGAAACAACCCATATTAGGGTTGATAAATTCGGAGCAGCACAACACGGAAGGGCAAACTGCATAAAAATCATTCCCAGACACAATCAACACAAACACACCTGATTGAAAAACAGCAAGGTCTTCTAGACTCCTCTAATATGAAAAACATCACATATGAAAGCATTCAGGGGGTTAAATCTGATTGGGCCAGAAACACTGCCTTCAGATACAGTACATATCTGGTCACTCTTTCCAAGCCACTGACTTTGGCGAATTACACCAGTACAGTTTGTGTAATGTAAATAGAGAGAGAGTGAGAGAGAACAGGAGGAGGGAGGAGTGAAGTACTGCCATGTGACTAGGTAGTTGTGACCTCCTGACAGTCCGTCATAACTGCAAAACGACTCCAAAGCCACATAGTTCAGCACTGGGTGAATTCCAAGAGATTTCTGTGATTGTTTGCCAAATTCAGATTTTAAGGAAGTGAAACCTCCTCTTTTTCTCAGGGTGGCTGTTCATGCATGTGGGTTTATGTGCCTATTGCTGTAGTAAATGCGGTAAGTGTACAGTTAAAGTTTCCAGGTTTTATTGATAGGGCAGTTAAGCTTAACATCTGCTGTTCTGTGTTATAAGCCTGTTTGGCTGTTTTCCTACATGTAATTGAGTCTGACAGGGGGTAATGTGCTATTTGTTCAGACTAGTCCTTTCTGGACAGGTGTCAAATGGTTACCTGTTGTTTCATGTTGTAAACAGCAAAACTTTGTCTTTGTGTGGGCTTGAGAGATTTAGAAATCAAATTGACAACCCAAAATGACAATAGTTCCTCAAAATGTCTAAATTGATTATCTTGTCTCCAAAAACCTACTCAGACTTAGTCATACAGAACAGGAAGTTGCCAACAGTGATTCACATTTACCCACACATTGTCCTGTCAGAAAGCTGTGTCAGGAATATATGTTAAGATCACATGCTGTTGTGTTTCCCGTGGTAAACCTGAGGGTCAACGTTTCTGCTGTGGGGTGACTGACCCATGTTCACACTAGCTTTTATTATTTGAATTCTTATTTAGGTGTATTTTAGTGGGCATCACTAATATCGCTCATATCAGGGTTAGGTTAGTTAGGGTTAGGGTTTGGGTTAGGTTAGGTTAGGGTTAGCGATTTGAAAACCAACTTCAGCGTGTAACTTGTCCTGCACATTTTTGCTACAGACATGAATGCTTCAAATACCTTGGCTTGTGGAGGAGAGGTGTAACATTATTTTTCTAAGTCATCAGATTTAAAAATTTTGCAAAACAGGCAAAAAAATACAATAGATTTATGTTGAAGAAGGGAGCATATCTAAAGGCCAGAATATCATACAGACCTGGGAGTGGGCTCTTTTGACTTGGGCCAGCAAGCAACAACCCAGAACACCCACAAATGCCCTGACAACTGCATAGCACCACTCCAGCAACCACTCAGAGCACCTTAGCAACCACATAGCAACAAGCACCACTCATATTTTCTTCAGAAATGGTAAAAATCTTGCAGGGTATCAAAAGTGGTGGGATGTTTGATGAGGATGTGATTGTCGCTGTATGTTTGTCAGTTTGTGTGCATCAATCAAACCTTTGCTCTGCTGGTATCCTGCAGGGAAAGTGAGTCACTAATGGTAGAAGTTGTGGTGTGAGAAACAGGAGATGCATGTCAATGGTAGAAAAACTAGGTGCAAACTGGCTGAATGTTATGTCATAAATGTGCCATGAACATGCCAAAACTTTCACATAATAGGCACAAAAGGCAATCAAAGCATATTCAGCTGAACACAGAGCTCCATTCGACTGGAAATTCTCCATTGCATTTCAAGTGATGCGTTTCAAGTCTTGTTGAAGTTACAAATAGAACACACTGTGGCTATTATTGAGTTTGACAAGAGGTCGGTTTTCTTTCATTTTTCTTAGCTGATTTGAGTTCATCATACTGTGTACATTGTTTATATATTAAACTATGGTCTTTGATGAAGAACCCAAGGTCTTACTGATGGATTTATTTGCCTAGTACTATGCTTTATGAAGTAAAGTTTATAAAGGGTAACTAGAATGGTTCTAATTTTCCAGGAGGCTTTACTTTTGATTGTGTGATAATTCTGGGAAAGCATGGGGCTTGTTTGGACATTAGCTTTTCAGAGAGTCAATATGCTAAGTCAGTGGAAAATGAACAGTGTCATGAATTCCTGAATTGGTTGTGATTTTTATCTTATCCTCTCATTATGGGGGCGTTGCAAACTTAAAATTATTATCTCTCTATTTCTCTCTCTCTCTCTCTCTCTCTCTCTCTTACCAACTCACTTTTAGTGAGGAGGAGACCCAGGGTTCAGATACGCATCCCTTCTCAGACAGTTCCTGCAGTAAATCTCCTTACATACACAGCTCTGACCATTACGGGGACAACAGCTGTGGCCCCCCAGTCCCCCGGGTGCCTTTTGTGGCCCCTCCAAGCCCAGCCAGCCTTGCCTGGGCCCAGCGTACACGTAACCAACCAGCTAGCCTGGCCCTACGTAAACAAGAGGAAGAGGAGAACAAGAGGTGCAAAGCTTTATCGGACAGCTATGAGCTCTCTACAGACCTACAAGACAAGAAGGTAAGGTATACAATAAGTAATAGCCAAATAATTATTGGGCTATATATAAAGAAAAAACTAAATCTAAAATCTAAAACCAGCCTAAGCTGGTTTGCTCGTCTTAGCTGGTTTTAAGATGGTCTAGTTGGTCTTCTAGCCTTGCAAAAGGTGATCTAGCTGATTTCCCATTCTTACTACTAGCATGTGCCCAAAACCCTATTAAAAACCAGCAAACAAATCTGTCTGACCAGGCTGGGAAACCAGCTAAGAGCAACAAGCCAGCTTAGCCTGGTTAAGCATTTGTTTTAGTTTTTTTTTTTTTTTCATAAGTGAAACCAAAATTATATTAATTTGAATCACATTAATTTGAAGCAAATATAACTGATGTAGCTGTCCCTGTGCAGGTGGAGATGCTGGAGAAGAAATATGGTGGTTACTTTGTGAGTAGACGAGCAGCACGTACCATCCAGACAGCGTTCCGTCAATATCGGATGAACAAGAACTTTGAGCGCTTGCGCAGCTCTGCCTCTGAGAGCCGCATGACACGCCGCATCATCCTTTCCAACATGCGACTGCAATACTCGTTTGACGACCGGCAGCCTCAACTGCCCACCCCAACTCACTACAGCCACAGTCCAGGAATGGGTCCTCCACATTCTCCAACCTGCACCACAGAGCCAAGCTCCCCACGGCCAGATTACACCCACCTAGAGGACTCCTTCTCTAAACAAGTAAGTATTCAGTTTGACTGTGTCTGAACTCATAGAGATTAAGGGTCTTTGGTGATTAAGTATGTATTTACCAGCAAACCTAGTCACCAGCATATGTTGTGCTTTGGATGCTAGTGAAGTGGTGTCCACACCAGGTTTCGTAACTAGCTTAACAGCCAAGATTTTGGTGTGCTAGCCTTACAATAAGTCCTAACCAGACACAATGTGATAAAGCGACAAGCAATTAAAGGAATCTCCTCCATGTTAATCTGTTTTTGTCCAAACCAGCTGAAAGTGAAAAGCATCAAGAAATATTAGATTTTGCTTATCCCTTGGTTTAGAGTTCTGCAGCGTTGCGCCGGATAACCCCACCCACTGTGAAATCTCATTGGTCAAAATCTTGCTTCTCATAACAGTAAATTAAAGATCAAATATCTTCTGATTGGCTGTGATTACACTCAGTCTCTCGCTCAACATTATCCCGTTCAGTGTTGACAGAAAAATTGCTTGTCGCTGGAATGTTATCACATCACATCTGGGTAGGACACAGTATTAAATGAATGTTTTGTGTAAATTTTTACTTTTGTATTACAGCAAGTTTGTAATGAGTAGATTTGGACTTTTGGGAAATCTCATAATCTTTCTTATCATGAAAAGATAATGCTATGAAAGACGCATATCCTTTTATTTCTTAAGAATGCAATCTCCATTTTTTTTGTACTCAAGGTGAAGTCCTTGGCTGACTCCATTGATGATGCTCTGACTTGCCGACCACGGCGAGATGATTCCCAGGATGGCATAGGGGATGGAAGTGCTGTTGTGGATGACTTTGGCGAGTGCATCTGGAGCAGCAACAGCCATGCGTCCCTTCGCAGAGGCCTTGGAGACAGGGATCGAGGAGGTACCGGAGGTTTGAGTATGCATGAGGATAGTACAGCCACCTCCTACAGTGATGTCACACTCTACATGGATGACGGATTACCTTCCTCACCGCTTTCCCTAGACCGGGCACCTAGTAGCACGGACACTGAGTTCTGGGGGGGTGTTGGATGTGGGGTAGGCGGTAGGGAAGACAGCCGTGACACGGAAGGGGGAGGGAGCAGCAACAGTCGTCGAAGCACACCGTGCACAGAATGCCGCGATTACCGTTTACGGGGGGGACACTTACCGCTTCTCACAATTGAACCACCTAGCGATAGCTCAGTGGACATGAGTGATCGCTCAGACCGAGGTTCCCTTAGTAGACAACTGGTTTACGAGCAAGACTCAGGGGGAGGGTCACCTCAAGGGACACTGAAACACAACCCCAATGCTCGTTCAACATCCTCGACAGCCGCGCAAGGTCAAACACGTCCAGTTAGCAGATCGCTACCGTCACATATCCCACACCATATGGCTCACCATCACCACCATCATCACCACCACCACCACCAGTACCCTGACACCCCCTCGTCCTCTTCCTCTCCTCAACAGCCGCCGACTACGCCGCTTTCATCCTCCTCCTCAGCACCGCTGCCTCCTGGTGGCCTGGAGCAGCAGTGCTGCTCAGATGGTGATAATGACTCGCTAAACTCCACCACAAACTCTAACGAGACCATTAATTGCAGCTCAGGCTCCTCATCAAGGGACAGCCTAAGGGAGCCTCTGCCCCCTCTAGGAAAACAGACCTACCAGAGAGAAAGCCGGCACAGCTGGGACTCTCCTGCCTTTAACAACGATGTGGTACAGAGAAGGCAGTATCGCATCGGACTGAATCTCTTCAACAAGTAAGAGATAATGAAACTCTGCCTCTTACAGTGGCCACAAAATGAATTTGGAAACTTAAGCCATGTTTAAAAATGTAGGAGTGTGATGACATTAGATAACAAAACATCAAACCAAGTGCCATTTATTTAAAGATGGCACAGTTGCACACTTTTCTGGCAAAACATACCAGAAAAAGTTTTGTAGGTATAAAATGATAAAATAATAGATATACTTTTCCAAATATATAACAAAACATTAGTAGAACATATCTATAATGAAGTTCACCTGTGGTTACTTAGTTAGAGCACATTTACATTTATGCATTTGGCAGACGCTTATATCCAAAGCGACTCACAGTGAATTCAAGGTATAGATTTTATCAGTTTGTGAGTTCCCTGGGAATCAAACCCATGGTCTCGGAGTTACCAGTTGAACTACAGGAACCCACATGTGTGAACAGAAGGTAACTGACTTTATACACTGACTAAAAATGCAAGAATGACTATGAAAAGAAAAGTTCTGAGAAGTTTAGCATCATTTGTTTGCATCCCACTTGTTTTGACATTTTCATATCTATACAATGAAATTCCTACATTTTTAAGTGTGGCCTCTAAATACAATTAATATAATTTTGCTGCCACTGTTTATCCAAAAATCCCATGATTCAACATAATTTGTGAAACCATAAAGTGAATATGATTTTAAAATCAAATAATAGAATTAAGGACACAATATTGTGAATGGGTCTGATTAAGACTTGATTAAAATGTCTCATATTGCAAAGTTTTCAAAGAATTATTCTCTGCCATGTTTTGTATTACGACCACATATCTGCTACACCTCAATTCTACTCTTTGTCCTTGCAACTGCTGTTTTACTGTACTGCAGGAAGCCAGAAAAGGGTATCCAGTACCTGATTGAGAAGGGCTTTGTGTCAGACACACCAGTCGGCATTGCTCGCTTTATCCTGGAGAGAAAAGGCCTGAGTCGACAGATGATTGGAGAGTTTCTTGGCAACAGACAGAAACAGTTCAACAAAGATGTTTTGGAGTGAGTCCACACAATACAGACTTCAGGGGCTAGGATTATTAGTCAAGAGTTTTTTTTTTAAGATAAAAAAAGGTTACATTGAAAATAAACTTCAAAAATGTCATTAGCAATTTAAAATTCTCTCTTGTGCTATGCAGTAATTCATGCAATAATATAGGCATGCACTGTATTTAGACACTTTCTGATATTTTGTCATTGGCATAATTTGTCAAATAGCTAAAAATCTCCTATACACTACATAGATAAAAAAGAAAAAATATTAAATGCAGACCCTTGAAATGCATCCACAGACACATGTAGACCCCAAGACACAATTTTCCATGCATTATTGGCACAAATGGGACATTTTTATTGTCAAAGTGGGACACCAATTTTTTTTACTACAACAATATTCAACTGTAAATGTCATTTATAAAATACATAATGACAATCAAACTTTTTTTTATCTTGGCTGGATGCTGGCTTTAACATAATATATTGTTTTTAGACATGTCACATGATTCCAGACTTATTTTTTACTCAGCTGTGTTGTGGATGAAATGGACTTTTCCGGAATGGATCTCGATGACGCTCTGAGGAAGTTTCAGGCTCAGATAAAAGTGCAAGGAGAGGCCCAGAAAGTGGAAAGACTTATTGAGGCCTTCAGGTATGGAAGGGTGAATGTGTGTGTTATTAAATAAAAAAAAGTATTTGGTCAAACTTATAAAGTGTGAATGTCACTGCATTAAATAACAAAATATAAAATCTGGAAACAATGATGCCATACCTTTTTTCAGAACTAACTAATTTTATTATATGTATAAGGTTCACACAGATGTCCTAGCTTTTTTAAGCGAGACTTATGTGTCCAAATTGTTTTATATCTTGTCTAAGTCATCATCACTTTTCTCTCTCTTTATATTTAACACATTTCTCTCTCTTTATCTCATAGTCAAAGGTACTGTGTTTGTAATCCAGCACTGGTGAGACAGTTCCAGAACCCAGACACAATCTTCATCTTGGCTTTTGCGATCATCCTCCTCAACACAGACATGTACAGCCCCAACATCAAAGCAGAAAGGAAGATGAAGCTGGACGATTTCATCAAGAACCTGCGAGGTGATTTTCAAATCTCTTTCTCTTGTCTCTGTATTCACACACTGGCAAGTTTGGTTGGCCAGTCACTCTTTGTAAGTGTACGGCCACAAACATAAACCATTAATCCACTTTATTCTCTTTATCTCTCTCTCAGGGGTGGATAATGGTCAGGACATCCCACGTGACCTACTGGTTGGAATCTACCAGCGCATTCAGAAGTGGGAACTGAGGACCAATGATGACCATGTTTCTCAAGTCCAAGCGGTGGAGAGAGTCATTGTGGGCAAGAAACCTGTGAGTACTATTGGGATGTTTTTTCAAATTTGTAAACACTCATTACATCAGTGACGTGCACAGACCTTAGCAGGGACGGGTTTTTTTGTGTGTTTTTTTTTTTTTTTTTGGAATGAGTAATAATTATAAATACTTAACTCATTTCTTTGCTTTTTAAGTATTTAACCATTTTGTGTGTGTGTGTGTGTGTGTGTGTGTGTATATATTTATATATATATATAATACATAATTTTTTTTCCATTTTTCCTTTATCACAAATAATAGCCTATTCTATTATATTTCTCACAAAAAGCACCATGGTATTACGCGGTGAGAAAATGCGAGCACGAGGCTTTCGACTGTATTTCGCGAATGCTACAGGGTTCACGAATAACGTATAACATGCGAGTAAGGGAGGCCGGTGGAGTTTCTGGTTCCCCCCTATGGTATGATGATGCCCCCTTACAGAGACTGCGTAATATGCATATAGGGAGCCCCATTACGTTGAAAGCTAATGGTATTTTTCTGATTAGTCTAATGGCTTATAAATTTCAACAAACTAAACTGTCTTTGGCTGAATCAGACAGCTCAGTTTACGTCAGTCTTCTATAAAAGACAAACTGAATGTCTATCACTGAAAGTGACTGCTTCCATTCTAACTAATAAATCTGTCTACACTGCAAGTGTGCGATGTTGGAAATGCGGTAGCAATCAAGTATTATTTTTTTTATGAACTTACAACATATGGAGTGGACTTTTTATCTGACCTGTTAGTCGTCTGAGGTAACAGCACCTGTGGGAGTGGATGCCACTCGAAAACTTGTTCAAAATGAAAGTGAGAAAATGAATCTTTTCTCGGATGGCCCTTCCACAAGACTGTTAGCGAATTGTACATTCATACAGAAATGCCATGTTTCCTTCAGAGTACCCACTTCAAGGGTTCTGCACTTCGGAGTGAGTATAGGGCACTTGTTCAAAATGAAAGTGAGAAAATGAATCTTTTCTCGGATGGCCCTTCCACAAGACTGTTAGCGAATTGTACATTCATACAGAAATGCCATGTTTCCTTCAGAGTACCCACTTCAAGGTTTCTGCACTTCGGAGTGAGTATAGGGCACAGGGCGGATCACTTGCAATTGGAATCTGCCCCCAATCTGCTGTAGCACGCGCTCTTAAAGGCACCTCCGCTTAATTTTTTTTAATATGCCCGCGATTTACAAAGAAATCTCATAATAACACATAATTTCTGTTATTGTGAGATTATGATGAGATTTTTGTGCCCCTGCTGCCCCAATTCAGTGCACGTCACAGGATTACATTGTATTTCATCCCTAGTGAGAAAAATCTGATTTTTTTACTTTGTAGGTTTGAAATCATTCTTTTTCACCTGTCTGATGAACTATTTGTAATGCAATTCCAAGTTCAATGTAAATGTCCACTCTCTGTGTGTAGGTTTTGTCTCTGCCCCACCGCAGGCTGGTGTGCTGCTGTCAGCTCTATGAAGTCCCAGACCCCAACCGTCCTCAGAGGTCTGGAGTCCACCAGAGAGAGGTCTTCCTCTTCAACGATCTGATTGTGGTAAAGCTGTCAATCATATTACCAACACCTCTTCATAAAAGATGTTCTGTAAAGTTTATAGAATCAAAATACCTGCATAAAAATGCATCATGGTTCATTTACTTTGTTATCACATTGTCAGGTTACCAAGATCTTCCAGAAGAAGAAGACCTCTGTCACATACAGTTTCAGGCAGTCCTTCCCTCTGGTGGAGATGCAGGTTCACATGTTCCAGAACTCTTGTAAGACTTGATTCATTTCGTTCATTTTTGTCTTTCTCATTAAAAACAAATATATGAACCAATAAGGGTTCATTTGAAACTACCTAGCCATAACTTGAAAATTTTCAATAAGTTGTAAATTATAATAACCCATTATTATCTCTTTCCCTCCCTTTCTCTCTCCCCCAGACTACCCTCATGGTGTCAGACTAACGTCAGCGGGCCCAGGAGGCGAGCGTAAAGTTTTGATTGTGTTCTCAGCTCCCAGTCAACAGGACCGTACACGGATTGTCAGTGATCTGAGGGAGAGCATTGCAGAGGTGCAGGAAATGGAAAAATACAGAGTGGAGTGTGAGTACAGTTAGAGCACCCCCTGCTGCTATCATTAATCAACTACAGTTTCTTCGTTCTGGCACACTACCTGTGATTTACAACATTTTGTAGGTTTACAATGACCCTACCTGGTAAATATGATTATGCATAGTAAACACACTGTAAATATCGTACATTATAAACACCTTGCCAAGACCTTGATATATCGAGTATCTAATGTAGGCCCATGGTAGAGATGGGTCATGAAAGATGTCAACAACCAACTAGTTGATTAGTGCAGTCGTCGTTTTAGATTTATTCCCTTAGTTTCCCTAGTTTTAGCACTGTGCTGTAATTAGCATGCTGTGCTTTTAGTTGGTTTCTCTTTCTGTTTTGTTGTACTGATTAGCCCATCCCACAGTGAAATCTCATTGGTCCAAAATCCTGCTCCACATAGCAGTATATTTAAAGGAATAGTTCACTCAAAAATGAAAATTATCTTATCATTTACTCACCCTCATGCCATCCCAGATGTGTATGACTTTCTTTCTTCTGCTGAACACAAACAGATATTTTTAGAAGAATACTTTAGCTCTGTAGGTCCATACAATGCAAGTGAATGGTGGTCAGAACTTTGAAGCTACAAAAAGCACATAAAGTCAGCATAAAAGTAATCCATACTACTCCAGTGGTTTAATCCATGTCTTCTGAAGCAATATTATAAGTGTGGATAAGAAACAAATCAATATTTAAGTCCTTTTTTAAACACAAATTCTCCTCCCTGCCCAGTAGGTGGCGATATGCACAAATAATGTGAATTGCCAAGCACAAGACAAAAGAAGTGGCCATTTAAAATAATAAAAAAAAGGACTTAAATATGGATCTGTTTCTCACCCACACCTATCATATCGCTTCAGAATACATGGGTTAAACCACTGGAGTCGTATGGATTATTTTTATGCTGCCTTTATATGCTTTTTGGAGCTTCAAAGTAAAAACATTTGTTCTGCAGAACAAAGAAAGTCAAACACACCTGGGATGGCATGATGGTGAATAAATAATGAGAAATTTTTTGGGTGAACTATCTCTTTAACATCAGATGAGTTCTATTGGTTAAAAGTGATTTTACAGCATTTTCAATTTCAGTCAGGACTGAAAAATACTTGATGCTGAGAACTTGACATGTTGCTCCTACTTTGGACATGTTATTCCACACACTTTCCAATTAAAGCTGTGCTCCCCACTATTGTTTCTCCTGCAGCTGAGCTGGAGAAGCAAAAGGGTGTGATTAGGCCCAGTCTGCTCACCAACAGCATCATGGGTGGAGGAGTGGGTGGGGTCAAGAATGAAGTGGTCAATGGCACTATGGGTAGAACAAGTCTGGATGACAACTATTCCCCAGGAGAGGGCCTCAAACGCACTGCTCTCAGCTCCTCACTGAGGGACCTGTCTGAATCAGGTGAGACACACACATACAGTACACCACATGTATGTAACATACAGTTAATCTGTATACAGACTGTATTTAGACATATGCTACATATATAGATATTTGAACACTGCATAAGTGCTGCACTTCTCAAATTTGAGGCCACAACCATGGTTTGTAGTTTGGAGTCATAATATAGCTGTTTGCTGTGATTGGCAACCAAAATTAATTTGGCTAATTACACAAATTTAAAAACCATTCTACATGTGAGGCAAGTAAAGGGTATTAAAGGGATAGTTGACCCAAAAATGAAAATTTTGTCAAAATGTACTTACCCTTATGATGTTCCCAGCTCAGTGGAACAAAAAATGATATGTTAGGATGAATGTCCAGGCTGCTCTTTTCCATAAAACAAAAAGTTCTGAACAATCGAAAGGCGAAGTATGGACCAATTTTATACTTCTTTTATCATTTTTTTTTATTTATTTATTTATTTTATTTGGAATGCCCAATTCCCAATGCGCTTTTAAGTCCTCGTGGTCGTGTAGTGATTTGCCTCAGTCCGGGTGGAGGAGGACGAACCCCAGTTGCCTCCGTGTCTGAGACCGCCAACCTGCGCATCTTAAAAAGTTGCTGCTCGTGTTTGAGAAGCTGAAAAAACAGTGAGACATGGCGCAATGGTCAAAGACTTCCATCTAGTGCATGTTTACATAGAAAAACAATTTTGAAACACTGCAAAAAAAATTCTGTTTGAACTGCCCAGTTTGAACTGTACTTAGATCAGTGTAGCTAGTCTTTAGCCTTTACCTCGTCAGTGCTGCTGTTTAGTTGTTTGAGATGTTAGATTTACTCCATAGCATCTTAAACTAGATAATTCGGAGTAAAATTAAAATGGGTTGCAATAGTTTTGTGGTAAGCACCGAGATATCGAGGGAAGCCCAGAGGATGAGCACGCTTCAGAAATACAGTAGGATAGAGCAAAGCGCATCAAGCCTGGTTTTCGTCTGGAGAAGTATGCAACTGCGGTGCGCATCAATGCCTCTGGCCATAGAGAGCTGCTACAGCTTCATGTGAGTGGTTTTGTGATGGCTCGCACAACACTTGGCTTGAATTGTGTGTTTCAGATTAGGAAGCATATTCAGATGGCAGATGAATATCAAAACTTCTCAAGCCCCGAATGTTTTGACATAGCGACACGCCTGGAACTGCCCCTAACTTCTCCTTTTGTGTTCCATGAAAGATAAAAATATATTGGATTAAAACGACATGAAAGAATGAAACAGAATTGTCATTATTGGGTGAACTATTCCTGCGACTATCTGTGTCTTTGTTGCGAGTAATCACTTCACATTTAAGGACACCAACAAGGAAATGTTAAAATTTACCTACTTTAATTCACGCTTGCTCACACAAACACACTGCCGTTGTGATTGACATGTCCTAACTGGGTAACAGGGAAACGTGGCCGCAGAAACAGCGTTGGTTCCCTTGACAGTACAATGGAAGTAAGTCTGAGTGAAGCAGAGGTCTGTATCTTTAGCTTTAGTCCCCAAACCCAAATCCACCGCATGTCTGCCTGGAATCCCCACAAAACACGGTGCCATCCTGCATGTGTCCTCTCCATAGACCCAGAGCCATATGTGTGCATTTTTTGTTTGGTCTGTGGAATGTTAATGTGCTTATGCAAGTGATGAAACAAAAGCATGTGAAAAGAAATTAGATTTGCAATCATCCAGGATATTGTAGATTGAATATCTTGTAGAATTTGTTCTGTCATCTGAATCTGGACACATCCCACAAACCCAGAATAAATTATATGAGAATTTATTATTCTGTAGAGCACCTATAGAGCATGTGGATTCAAGTCATTATTTTAGTGCACTGTAGTTTCTTTATTTTTATTTTTGTGGTGTATTGTGTAGTTTTGAATGTGGTTGGTGCAAATGTCTGGCTTATAAAACAATATGCACGGACGACTACTCATTTTTGTTATTGTACTGTTATCAGTTCTGTAAAGTCCCACTTGTGTACTCATTAAATGAATAGTTAAATGGAAATTACTCAAGTACACTACCAGTCAAAACCTTCTCATTCTTTATTTTATACAATTTCCCCAAATTTTGAAAAATAGTAAGACTTCAATATAACACCGTGTCCTAACCAGACGTGATGCCTCGACATGTGATAAAATTGATCCTTTCCATTTTAATTAGAGTTTTTGTCCTAACCAGCCATGATACATGACGAGCGACAGTGACAAGTCTTTCTATTTTTGAAATGGTTTCTATTTCTTCAATGTCGTGCCGGCCAGCGCAGTCACCATCTAAAATTCTAAAATTATTCTTATTGCAGTATATTAAAGTCTGCATTTCACTAGCCGGTTCACAACAACTTGATTTTGGCCGAGATTGTCACACACACATGCACACACACACACACGCACACACACACACACACACGCACACACATACCGGTTCAGATTCAAAATGGCAGAGAGGAGACATCCCAGCTCATTCCAACTTTCTCTCCACTTCCCTGTTACGTGGAGATCGGCAAAATAACAACAGGAGTACCGCGTGAACATAAACAATTGTAACAGACTGAAAAAGGATGCGATTCATAAAGTAACTTTACCCTGTGTATGTGTGTGATTGTGTATTTATCCCCTCAGGGTTTGCCGTACAAAGCGAATGCCCATACAGAGCTTCAGTGAGAAAAATATTTGCATTCAATAGACACACTGATCATCTGTGATTGCTCTGATTTCTACATTTTATTGTCAATTATCCTCAATTTAGTGTATGAATATCACGGTGTCACGTCGCTTCTGGTGTGGTCAGGCAGATAGCTTGTAGCTGGACTCGTATCACGTCACATCCGGTTAGGATGAGGTGTAAACGCCCACTGTTATGAATGGCTAACATCGTGCAGCCCTTCCAATACAGCCATGTTTGAAACGCAATCTGAAGAAAATTAACAAACTCCACAAGACCACAACATTTATAAAGCTAAATTTTAGGATTAACATATAGCCCACATCCAACAAATTTAATCTGAATATATTAAACTGTTCACTCAAATAGCACCATAAACTATCAAACAGTCATGACATATAAAATATTCATGAATGAAATTGTTTACCTATGGTTTTGCTGGTCCATTAGTGTTTAAACTGCCCCATCTTTCAATTAACAGTTCCTTTGCAAATCTTGAATCTTATTGTGACTGGTTCACAAGCAATCCACGCTGATATGAGTCAAAAACACATACAGTCTACGCTGATATGAGCCAAAAACACATATAATCCATGCTGAAATCTTGTGAGTACGCAAACGTAACACAATCCATGGTGATGTTGGGTGCTTCAACCGGCTTCAATAAGCCAAAGCAGAGACACTGGTCTTCACATCTCACATCTTCTGTGTTTGTTTACACACAGGACCGCATGTGTTTCTCTCAGTCAGTGGCAGCTGCAGAATGAGACGCGTTTTTAAAAGTTGTGCTTGTACCGATCTTAAAACATGGCACACGTCGCTGGAAATGCATCAAAACGATCATAACAATACATGTTTTACTTTTAGAAAATTTGCAAATATTGCACTGTTGGGGGTATACCACAGCTTGTCCTTGGGGCAGTTCCCTCAAAGGTACAACCACTGTACCCTTTACATGTCAATTGGAACGTATTTGTGCCTTATCTGACCCTAAAGGGTACGTATTAGTACCTTAAGATGTAAAGTGGGTTCAGTGAGTGTACCTGTGAGGGTGCTGTCCTTTTGACAAGCTGTTGTACCCCGATCATTTTTGCAATTTTTTTCTGATAGTTTTGTCTAAAAAAATAATTTTAAGGATTTAAGTTTAAGCGTTTAAATCAAAAGGTTTTTAAGATCATAAGTCCATACTTTTGACTGATAGTGTACAGTAAATGTGGAATAGTGGAATCCCAATTGCAACTACCTAAGAACATTGGTATTAGTAGACATTATTTAGAATAATGGTTGATATTAATTGATGATATTGGGTGTCCCATACTGAATATTAGGGATACACATTATAAAGTTGGGCCCATGTATTTGTGTAATTGTGAAAGTACTAAATGAACATGCTGAAACCATGTTGTTTCATTACCCTAATCAACTCACCCCTGTTTCTCCTCCCTGCCCAACAAAACCTCTATTCTCTCTGTATCCTTTTGCTATGTTTTCTCTTTCCTCTCTTCAAATTTATCTCTGATCAACACCCAAACTCTCTTCATTTTTTTTTCTGGTCTTGCCCACTTTGTACACTCCATCCTTTCTCTCAAACATTCTTCTTTTTGGTTCTCCTCTTCTCCTCTCTTGTCTCCTTTCCCCCCACTCTCTTTGTCTTAGGGTTCCATCATTAGCAGTCCGCGGCCTCACCAGCGTTACCCAGTAGCCACTGTGCTCCCGGGATGCTATGGAACAGAAGACTACCGGCCTCACCGCCCCATCCTGAGCCCCGGAGTGGGGGTGGGGGGTGGGCCGGGGCAGCAACAAACACCTGCTGTGACTGGCGCTGGGCCAGTCTCCAGCAGCACCGAGAGAGGAATGAGTGGAATGGGGACTGGGACCAACAACAACGCAGGCTCCTTCCTGGGCTCCCTGTTTGGAGGCAAAAGAGCCAAGGCCCCAGGGCCTATCATCCCCCCGGGGCCACCATACCCCGCCCCTGTGGCCCCACCGACCACTGGAGGACCTCCGCCTCCTTCCCCTTCCTCCCTATGTCCGGGGGAGGGAGGGGGACCTTCCAAGATCCAAGCCCTGCACGCCCAGTACTGCCACACTACCAGCAACAGTGTCAGTGGGCAGCCTCCACCCCCATACTACCACCACCATCGCTACCACACGCAGACTGTACCGGCATCTGGCCAGGTGCACCATACGCTTCAGCGGGTTACCTTGCCTCGTCGGCCACCCCCCAACCCCTCCGTGCACTCCCCATACCAGCCGATCTCCCAGCATACTTTGCAGGGTCGCTACGGGAGTATGGGCAACATGGGCTCCGGCCCCCCTCCCCCCCTTTCTCCTCACTCCCCACTCTCCCCTCACCCACAGTTTGCGCTGTTCCACACACAGCCCACACACTCGGCCAGAGGGGGCGCCATCAACAAGCCCCCTCTCACACTGTCACACTCGCACCCACACACACACTCCCACACCCACCCCGTGCACATACACACGCCGCACCCAGGGTCCCACCCCGTGCACCAACCTCACTTCGTCTTCGCCAGCCCTCCTCCTCCGCCTTTCCCTGCTCCCACTCAGCCGCCTCCAGTCTCCGCGTCCGCCACTGCCCACCACGGGCCGCCGGCCGCCCAGTATCTGCCCCAGTATCCACCGCTGTCCTCCATCCCCCCTCCCCCCCTCCACTCCCCTTTACCCCCCCCTTCCTCCCCCCTTACCCCTCTTACACCTCTCTCCCCTCTCCCCCCCCAGCACCAAGGCCCTCCTACCCAACCCGGGTGTCAGCAAGGACCCTCGCCGGCTCAGACTGGAGCCGGACCTGGGGGGACGGGCACGGTCGAACGCGTCAAATCCAAATCTACCAACCGGATCAGCACGGTAGTGTGAGCCAGGGGAAGTCACGAAGCTGGGGGTCGCTGAGGGGTCCTATAGTGGTTGGAGGAGGGACTGCTGCGAGGGTGGAGGAGGCGGGCAGCAGCAGGGCTAAAGGCGATAACAACACTAGCGGCAAAAAGAAACGCAGCCTGCTAAGACTCTGTTACTTTCACTTGCGTTTCCCTCAAGTGTAAAAAAGGGCACTGAAGGGACTTAATGAGAAGAAACTGCGCAAACACACATATGAGCATGTAGTATAACATGTGATGACAACAAAGTACACAGATAGTTTGATACACATGAAGGCTCTCAGGTAGATATAGTGCTGAGTTGTTGTAGATGTCATTGTCATTTGATAATGTAACCAAACAATAACTTTCTAACATGCTTCTCCTTAAACAAATCACACATTCAGACAAAATTTAGGATTACAAACATGTGTATACTCAAACATAAATAATCTCCACAGCCTTGATTCAATTGCTTGTAGCCATATTGTTAGGGGAAATAGCACATTCATTATTGCAGGTATTCACAGGCATTAATGAACTAGTTTTAATACCTTTCTTGAAATGAGAACCTGTCCAGAAAATGTAAAGACCAGAGAGCATACTAATGACTCTATTCTCCATTTATTCTACTGGGCATATACAACAAAGCACAGTACATATTTAATTATTTATTACACTCCAGTATAACTGTCCAATAGAAACGTGTTACGCATTAGTCGATAGCAGTTCAAAGATGCAATAATCTTTTCACTAAATTGTTGTCCAACTTTTTCTAGCTGATTAATATTAAATGCTCCATTTTCTTTTTTTTTTTTCACATCTATAACATTGACATGAATGCATTCATAGGGATAAACTTACAAAGCAAATATTTAACACCCAGTCCGATTGTTCAAATTTCTGAAGTATGTTAATATTGGTCTTTTCCACTTCAACACCAGACATCTGTAAAAAAAAAAAAAAAAAAAAGGAAGAGGAAAGGCTTGTATGTGGATGTGCCATGTTTGTAATCAAACTAGTTCATTTAAAATTATTGTCCATCTGAATCAAAATTATTCACCTGTGTATGCAATGTCCATAATTCCATTATTTCTCAAACTTGAAACACCACTTTTAGTTAAATACTTTCAAAAAAGGATACATTCATGCAGAAATGGAAAAACAATAAGCTAACTTCATAATTTCTCTTTAAAAATTATCTTTATAAAGAGCTTGTTTTAGAAATATTTATTTTTCTTTAATGTTGAACCTAAAGTAATAATTGTGTGCAAAAACTAGACAAAAAATCAAAACAGTTTATTAGAGTAATTTTAGTGTACATTACATTTTACAAACAGTTTAGCTTGACACTGAATTTGTTTATGAAGAAACTAGAAGGGCTTGAATTAATTTAAATGATCTTGAATCAATTTCAAGTAAAAAAACATCCATCCAGCTACTAAATGGAGCCAATTGGCAACCTTAATAGTCATCAATGTCTAAATTGTTAATCCTTTTTGTAATATATATATATATATATATATATATATATATATATATATATATATATATATATATATATATATATATTGTTTCCTCTAAATTTGTCAACATTATTTGAAATGTCTGTATTAATTTATGCAGTGCAAATCAATTCCACTGGGTCGTTGCATTAATACTGCCAATCATATACTTTACAAAGTGTTTTTTGATTATATTTTATGATGTTATATGAATGTTTGCTACTAACATTTTAATGAATATAACTTATTCTGTTATGTTATGAAATTACAGATGTTATAAATTTGACAAAATATGATAGATTGTAAATAGAAAATGCTTTCTCATGCTCTGACATTCAACAGTGGAGTGTCAAGGACATGTTTTATTGTTATAAATGATTTTTATGGACAAACGCACTTGTCTTTACAAGTGTCCTTGAGACTTTGTATGGGTATTATTTAACTTGTACCAGTCATGACGCTTTTGATTCCGTTTTTTGTGTGCAGCAGATTTTCAATTTGGGCTGAAAGATGGCCTATTTTGATGTGTTGAACATAATGCCATTCTTTAGTTTGCCAGAACCTTCCTCTTCTTTCTCAGTCTTGATAATAAAGGAGAGGAGGAGGATGGAGGAATTAATATATAATTCATGTATTAGTACAAGGATTTCAGTTTACCTGAATGAGAAATCAAGGTTCTAGCCTTAAGCAAGGCCTTAGTGTAAGTAGTGCTTGAAGTTTCTGTTTGTGTGGATGCACACCGTAATACCGTGATCTCAAGTGCTGTTATATATTTTTGGGACTGGGCTTAATGCAGATGCTCAGTATTATACAGTATGTCTTGTTGTGATGCTCAAATGTGGAGTGTAAGATATGTATGCCCTTTTCCTACCCTATTACAACATCATGCATCTATTAGTTCATAATCTTGCCAAAAAACAAAAGGGTCCATTTGAAGATTAGCTTCTACATATATAGTAATTATGTATATGCTTGCATTAAACACAGCATTTCACAGTACAGAATAATAGCAGGGGATGGTAAGTGGAAATGGGGCTCCAGCTACAGATATTGTTATATATTCATACCCAAATACCAATGTATGTTTAAAATTAAAAAAAGTTTAGAAATCCATACATTACTAATTGCATTCACTTTATTTTCTAACTTATTTCCAGAATTGTTTTCTTTAACTGTCTGTCCTCCCTATGTGAATTATATTGCATGGGTATGTCCGTAGGCTTCTTACTGAGCTCTGTATAAACAAACTGTACATAGACTGTCACTGTATGATTTGATATTGACAATAGAATGGGAAAAAATATAAAAAAGGTGTGTGTGTGTGTGTGTGTGTGTGTGTGTGCGCACGTGTGTGTATGTGTGTGTGTGTGTGCGGGTGTGTGTGTGTGTGTGTGTGTGTGTGTGCGTGTGTGTGTGTGTTTGGGGAGGTGGCATTAAGTGTAGATGATTATTTATTTTGATGGAAGAACAAGAAAATTGATTTAATCTGTAAACTAGTGTATGTTAAAGCAGATGGATGTGTAATATTGGAGAAAAAAGGTATATGAAGTCATCTTATCTGAATACAGATATTATATGAAATTCAGAGAGATGTGAATATTTATTGCCTATTATTATGAATAAAAATATATAAAGTGTCTTGGCAATTGAAAACAAAGTCAGTGGTGTGTTTGCATTTTTCTTCAGACATTTTGATTAAGGTTTTTTATTTTATTTTTTATTTTTTGCAAAAACATTCATACATAATAACTGTTACTTTACGGGTTATATAACATTTTTAAAACAAAATTTTAATTAAAAACTTTTTTCCATCTTAAAAATACATCCAAATTATTATTATTTTTTTTGTTTATAAACAAACATTTACATATTTAACCCTTAAATGAATGGGTGTTTGCCAAACACTATTACAGACTCAGGTCTTTAGAGATTCGGCACGTATATCTATCACAAATGGATCTACAAAATGCCAAGACTTTAAATAAAATTTTCAAAAACATTTTAAACACAATTAGAAAATAATAGAATAAAATATATTCTGATATATTTTAATGTTTTATTTTATATACAGAATATATTTATTTGTATATAAGTTTGCATACCCTGGCAGAAATTGAGAAATTTTGGCATTGATTTTGAAAATATGACTGATCATGCAAAAAAACTGTCTTTTATTTAAGGATAGTGATCATATGAAGCCATTTATCATCACATAGTTGTTGGCACCTTTTTAAATCATAATGATAACAGAAATCACCCAAATGGCCCTGATCAAAAGTTTACATACCCTTGAATGTTTGGCCTTGTTACAGACACACAAGGTGACACACACAGGTTTAAATGGCAATTAAAGGTTAATTTCCCACACCTGTGGCTTTTAAAATTGCAATTAGTTTCTGAGTATAAATAGTCAATGAGTTTGTTAGCTCTCATGTGGATGCACTGAGCAGGCTAGATACTGAGCCATGGGGAGCAGAAAATAACTGTCAAAAGACATGCGTAACAAGGTAATGGAACTTTATAAAGATGGAAAAGGATATAAAAAGATATCCAAAGCCTTGAAAATGCCAGTCAGTACTGTTCAATCATTTATTAAGAAGTGGAAAATTCGGGGATCTCTTGATAACAAGCCAAGGTCAGGTAGCCCAAGAAAGATTTCAGCCACAACTGCCAGAATAATTGTTCGGGATACAAAGAAAAACCCACAGGTAACCTCAGGAGAAATATAGGCTGCTCTGGAAAAAGACGGTGTGGTTGTTTCAAGGAGCACAATACAACGATACTTGAACAAAAATGAGCTGCATGGTCGAGTTGCCAGAAAGAAGCCTTTACTGCGCCAGTGCCACAAAAAAGCCCCGTTACAATATGCCCGACAACACCTTGACACGCCTCCCAGCTTCTGGCACACTGTAATTTGGAGTGACGAGACCAAAATAGAGCTTTATGGTCACAACCATAAGCGCTATGTTTGGAGAGGGGTCAACAAGGCCTATAGTGAAAAGAATACCATCCCCACTGTGAAGCATGGTGGTGGCTCACTGATGTTTTGGGGGTGTGTGAGCTCTAAAGTGACGGGGAATCTTGTGAAAATTTATGGCAAGATGAATGCAGTATGTTATCAGAAAATACTGGCAGACAATTTGCATTCTTCTGCATGAAAGCTGTGCATGGGACGCTCTTGGACTTTCCAGCACGACAATGACCCTAAGCACAAGGCCAAGTTGACCCTCCAGCGGTTACAGCAGAAAAAGTTGAAGGTTCTGGAGAGGCCATCACAGTCTCCTGACCTTAATATCATCGAGCCACTCTGGGGAGATCTCAAACGTGCGGTTCATGCAAGACGACCAAAGACTTTGCATGACCTGGAGGCATTATGTCAAGACGAATGGGCAGCTATACCACCTGCTAGAATTTGGGGCCTCATAGACAACTATTACAAAAGACTGCACGCTGTCATTGATGCTAAAGGGGGCAACACACAGTATAAAGAACTAAGGGTATGCAGACTTTTGAGCAGGGGTCATTTCATTTTTTTCTTTGTTGCCATGTTTTGTTTTATGATTGTGCCATTCTGTTATAACCTACAGTTGAATATGAATCCCATAAGAAATGAAAGAAATGTGTTTTGCCTGCTCACTCATGTTTTCTTTAAAAATGGTACATATATTACCAATTCTCCAAGGGTATGCAAAATTTTGAGCACAACTGTATATACACCAGTGATCCAAAACATTATGACCACCTGCCTAATATGATATTGGTCCTCCACGTGCCACCAAAACAACACAAACTCACCGAGGCATGGACTCTGCAAGACCCCCGAATGTGTCCTGTGGTATCTGGCACCAAGACATTAGCAGCAGATCCTTCAAGTCCTGTAAGCTGCGAGATGGAGCCGCCATGGATCGGACTTGTCGGTCCAGCACATAACACAGATGCTCAGTCAGATTGAGATCTGGGGAATTTGGAAACCAGGGCAACAACTTGAACTCTTCATCATGTTCCTAAAACCATTCCTGAACAATGTGTGCAGTCTTGCAGCGTGCATTATCCTGCTGAAAGAGGCCACTGCCATCAGGGAATACCATTGCCATGAAGGGGTGTACCTGGACTGCAACGATGTTTAGGTAGGTGGCACATGTCAAATTGATGTCCACATGAATGGCCAGATCAAGGGTTTCCCAGGAGATCATTGCCCAGAGCATCACACTCCCTCCACCGTCTTGTCGTCTTTCCACAGTGCATCCTAGTACCATCACTTCTCCTGGTAAACGACACACACTTACACGGCTGTCCACATGAAATAAAAGAAAACAGGACTCATCAGACCAGGCGACCTTCTTCCATTGCTTTAAGGTCCAGTTCCGGAGCTTGCGTGCCCATTGTTAGGCACTTTCGACGGAGGACAGAGGTCATCATGGGCACTCTGACCGGTCTGCAGCTACGCAGCCCCATACGCAGCAGGGTGTGATGCACTGTGTGTTATGACACATTCCTCCTGTAACCATCAATAACATTTTCTGTGACTTGTGCCACAGTAGACCTTCTGTCGGTTCAGACCAGACAGGATTGCCTTCGTTGCCCTTGTGCATCGATGAGCCTTAGGTGCCCAAAACCCTGTCGCTGGTTTGTGGTTTGTCCCTCCTCGTACCACTGTCGGTAGGTACTCACAACTGCTGACCAGGAGCACCCCACAAGCCTTGCCATTTCAGAGATGCTCTGACCCAGTTGTCTGGCCATAACAATTTGGCCCTTGTTAAAGTCGCTCAGGTTTTTACTCCTGCCCATTTCTCCTGCATTCAACACATTGACTATGAGAACTGATTGTTTGCTTACCATCTAATCTACCTAGACTTTGACATGTGGCTTTGTTAGGAGATGATCATCATTATTCACTTAACCTGTGTGTGGTCATAATGTTTTGGCTCATCATATCAAAGTGATAATGCAACAAATATAGAACAGGATTCATTACTCCCACACTGAAATTTTATGAGACACAACTGTCTGTCAAACACATATTGAGCCAGAGGCGCAAAAATAAAAATGTATAAGCAATGTATGCAATGCATGGGGCACCACACAAAGGGGAGTGGCAACATGGAACCCCCCTCCACCCCCACAGAAGAAAATGCTCAAGGGGGAAACCCCAATAAATGAGTAGATGCGCCACTGTATTGGGCTACACATAACACCTAATCTACACATAAGCTACACATATGTATTTTCTCTGGCACTTTTTGTGTTTAAATAGACGCACTATTTTTTCAGTAGTACAGTGCATCCAAATGACAATAGCCATATCTTACTGTTCATGTTACATTTGCAATAGTTTACTTCCACACTGCTTCTTCAACAAATAGCAATGTCAAATGTAAATCAAGTCAATCACTGACACATCAGCACCACCTTGTGTAAGAAATAGCATGTATAATATGTATATGTACAAGCATATGGGATACGGATAATTGACCATTGTCACACAGAAAATCAATGTGATATAGTAGTCATTTGTATGACTATAGTACTCATTTGTCTTGTAATAAACAAAGAAACAGATATCCTGTGATAGTAAACTTATATAGATTATATTAAATAATCATATTATTTTATACATAATATTTTTTGCAATTTTTACTTCTTTTTTCTCTCATTTTTTACACTATTCAGAAGAGAAAGGTTGAAGAATACTAAAGAGGTGTGGGCATAACTGCAAAAAGTGGATGAGGTTGGGGGTGGTTTGAGCTCCTGTCACTAAAAACTGGAGACATGCATTAAAGAGTTAAATTAAATACATTATTTTCTACAATAAAAGATTTCATATAACTGATCAGAGCAAGTCATAAAACATATTTAAGTCAATGCAAAATAACTTAAAACAAGGTTTAATTGACACTCCCTTGGCTTTATGCAAGTAAGAATTTCCAAAATAAACTAAACATTTTTTAAAGTGGAAGCCATTGTTCATTTCGATTGAGGTTGCCATGATAAACTTCAACTGTATAATCTCTAAATGTAGGTGGTTTGTTGATGTTATTAGTCACACAGAGCTGCTAACGTCGTATGCGCTAATTTTTTTCTCACTGGAACTACTTCTCTGAGAAAGAGGTGAAATATCACTCCGCGTCACGTCCGCGCGTCTACCTGCATCACTTGTACAACTACTCACAATTCGAAATTAGACACTGTACAGTCCACTTTAAACATACGCATACAATCACGAGGCATTTGCCTTTACGTGCGGGATGATCATTTTGCTCATCCCTGTATAAACGCGTGTTCGTCCAGGGACTAGTTCATATGCAACTAGCAGCGCGGAGGGATGAGACAGTTCTCGCGTCCAGTCAAGTGCATGTTTTCCCAACTGACATTAATGGATCTTGAGAGAGCTGTGCTTAGGTCGTGATGAAACCAAGATGGCGTGTAGTTCAGACAGGATGAACGGGGGATAGGTGACGAGGGAAGAAAACACACTGGAACAAAGCAACATTTGTGTGCGCTCACGAAACGGTTGTTATAACGAAAACGTCAACTTACACAGGATGTGTAGGGGTCGGTAGAAAAGAAGATATCCGCGGTCTTCATCCCTCTAGCCGACCGAGAGTGTGCGTATGTGATTGAGTGAGTGAGTGTGTTTGTGTAAGTGTGTGTGCTGGGATGGGCTGATCGAGGAGGCCGCAGAGCCACTGCCACCCAGAGACTGACCCACTAACGAACAATAGACCCTGTAATCATCATCATCATCATACAAGACACCGACAAAACACAAAAAATAAAACACACCGGCTCATTAATCACTGCGAGGCGACACGACCGTGCTTGAAGAACTCTGACCAAGTACAGAAATGTAAGACTGTTGGACTCGCATTCAAGCAGCAATGTTTGCTGTTGGATACAATTGTGTTAATATAGAGAACATGTGTGTGTTATAGCCGAAATAGTTGATCATGTGGTCAATTTAAATGGCACAGTATCAATCAGATACCTGCGATCTGAGAAAACTACCGTATCCTCACCTGGTGTGTGTGTTTAGTTTCATAACTCAGCCATTCACTTGAATTGAGGCCTTGTTACCGGCTCTTTAGACTGTTTTAGTGTTAACATTGCAGGTTAATTTAAACATTGTTGCGTTTTTGATGTTAAACCAGTTGTCTGATGTGTTGTGGGTTTGCTGACACACGGACTGTGAGGCTTCATTGTTTTGATCATTAGCTGGACAGCTAACACGGTGTTGTTATAAAACTAGCTTGTTTCTAAATCCACAGTGCACATAATGTTCGCGAGCCAGTCTTAACAGAGTCATTCAAGAACGCTTTAATGGTCTGTTTGGTTTTATTTGTCCATTTGTAATCCTTTTCTCGGCTCTCACGCGCATTGGGGCCAGTTAGCAGGCTAAAGCTACAGGAAATTTAGGAGTATGGTTGTGTCTCATAATCTTTGTGAGGTGTCCGCCTATCTAGACTGCATTTTGAGGCATCAAATGAGGGTTTGAACACCAATTCTATCGTCTTAATTCATTTGGTAAATTGCTATTCAAGTAGGCAATTCACTTGGTTGTGAGACAGCCATTTGGTGAGCTACTGGATTTCATAAACTGATCTTTTAATTTAAAACTCTTCTGACCTTCTGTTAGTCTGTAGGTGAGTCTGATAGTTAATAAACACAGTTGTAGTGTTATTAGTATGTTATTAATGCACTCTTGTCATTGAATGAGCTTTAAATAATCTAAAAGATGATTTTGTGCGAAATGTTAGTGATTTATCATCATCAGTCAAAATGAGAAATATCATGATTAGCATGGTGAATTACGGGTTAGCCAATTCGTCACGTGATGGGTTTTTGTTATGTTAACATGGAAGGCAACCTTTACATCAGGCTCTATAGAAGTGTATGAAATGTTTAACTAGACGTTTATTTCTGTTAGAAGTCTTTATTTTTTTTTGTATAGCGCTTTTCACAACACCTTGTTTCAAAGCAGATTTACAGGAATACATGCATTTAAAAAAAAAAAATTGTAATATTTATAAAGGCTTAGTCATCATTGTGTAGTTTGATTAAATATGATTGTAAATTGCGTATAAAAATTTAATAATAATTGTATTTAGACCCCCAGTGAGCAAGCCGAAAGCAACTGGCAAGGAACACAAAACTCCAAAGATGTTGGTTAATGGAAAAAAATAACCTTGGGAGAAACCAGGCTCACTGTGTTATGTAGTCAAGCACTTTCGAGTATGCTAAATTAGTGTTTATCTGTGTATAGGTTTTTAATTTTCTCAGACAAGGCCTAAATGAGCAATGTTTTACTCCCTCCCCCATTTTGTGTGATGTGTGAGATTTAGAGGAAGACGAAGTCAAAAGCAGGGGTTTTCTGAAGTAATAAAGGGTATATTTTATCAGGATTGTAGATGGAACATGGTACTTTTGTAGACGAGATTCCTAAAAATGTGTTTCTCTGTTATTCAATGTCTTGTATCAAAGTACTTCTTCCTTTGTCTACTGAACTTACTGTTTTAGTTGTTGTGTTGTCAAGGCCTGTTCCACCAAACTTGCTTCACATGCATTGTATGGACCTACAAAGCTGAAATATTCTTCTTAAAATCATTTGTTTGTGTTCAGCAGAAGAAAGTCATACACAACTAGGATGGCATGAGGGTGAAAATTTTATTTTTTATTTTTGGGTGAACTTTATCTTTAAATATGATGAAACAATGTTTTTATGAATAATTGCTATAGATAACTAACGTTTTTCGCAGTAAACAAAACAAAAGTTCTCGTTTATGAAACAGGAGCAGAACGTAAGCATGTGTAAATCGCTCGTAAAACCATTCTTACATAAAATGCTGCATTCAGTGCAGATGTTCTCATTGAATGAGGGCCAATAATGGGTTGTATATTGATTTTGAAGTTACAATGTATAATTTATATTTAAGTCAACATATATATTTTGTTTTAACTCTAAAGTGTTTGCACCCAGAGCTATGGATGGATCAGAGGAGTTTGTTCCACCACCGGAATGTCCAGTATTCGAACCATCATGGGAGGAATTTGAGGATCCACTTGGATATATCGCCAAAATCCGTCCGATTGCAGAAAAGTCTGGCATATGCAAGATTCGCCCACCACACGTAATCATCTCATTCTTCTCTCAAAAACTTTCCTTGTACACCATTAAGGTTATGCCACTAAGAATGTTCTTGGGTATTTTTCTTTCTGTTGCAGGATTGGCAGCCACCTTTTGCTGTCGAAGTCGACAATTTCCGTTTCACACCACGTATTCAGAGGCTCAATGAGCTGGAGGTCAGAGCTGCATCCTGTTGAACTCCTCACCCACCCGTCATATTACATGAAGCGCGACCCACATGTTCTTATGGTGAACAATCGGTGTCTGATAAATACATCTGTTTGTTTTCAGGCTGAGACACGAGTGAAGCTGAATTATCTGGACAGAATCGCCAAGTTTTGGGAGATCCAGGGATCCTCTTTGAAGATCCCCAATATTGAGCGACGTATTTTGGATTTGTTCAGCTTAGCGAAGGTAAATACTGCAGCTATTTATAGAGTTGATTGAATTGTTTAACTGGAATGATAATAGGAAAACCTAAGGGGTCGTGAGTCTAGAGGTGAGGCCCAACTGTAGCTGGGTTTCCATCTAAATGTTTCGCATTTATAAAAAATTGACTAAAGAAAATACAAATCCTCTACGTTATGTGCATTATCTTGATGGAGCCGATTTGTCAAGATGGAGCAGCTAAATTACCTTCTTGCTTTGGGGAGAGTTTTATTAGCAGGATTGGAGCAACTGTACCTTATTTTATGAAATGGTGCCAGGAGACGCCACAGAATAAGTGTAATAACTGATATGAGGGCACAGATGGATGTGATGACCACATGCCGTCAGCCTCTGTGAGCCTGGGAGAGCCTGCGTTCAGAACTGTTTTGGCGAATTGGTTGGACTCACTTTAATGACCAGCTGTGGGTTAAACACTTCCGAATGTAAAGGGCTATGTTTGAAGAATTGTGTGCCAAGGTCTGACCTTTTGTTTGGACAGTTACATCAAGCTATCACACACCCATATCACATGCACAAATAGTTAAAACACGTTAGCGTTTTGCGTTTCCATCACCTTAATGCGTATTTTAACTAATGGAAAACTCTAGAAAATCCACCTCTGTATAGCGCATTAAATTTTAAGCGAATTTTGGGAGTTTATTTGCATATCAAGCGTTTCAATTAATGATTTCTTATGCGCAGTTTAAAAATGTGCATAAAAATTGTTGGATGGAAACCCAGCTCTGTTGAGCCATTTTCTAGACATCAAATAAACCTTTTGCATGGACTGTAGATGTGTTCATAGATTCATTGTTGGAAAGATGTGATGTTGTATTTACAGAACAAGTGTCAAATGCACCTTATGCTGCCAGCAAGATTTTCACACCCATTTTCTGGGCCGCATGTCCTGTGTTTTGACTTTCTCTAAAACTCTGTAAATGCACACATGTAGTATAGCATGGGTGTAGATATATATAACATAGTAAACTGCAAAAACATTGATGTTAGGTATGCAGGTCCAAATGTCCATACCATATTGTTTTGACTTGTGAGAAACTTAAATTCCGCTTTTTCAATCTCTTGTCTGTTAGATTGTGACAGAGGAGGGAGGTTTTGAGGCAGTTAGTAAGGAGAGACGTTGGGCTCGTGTGGCACAGAAACTCGGTTATCCTCCGGGAAAAAACATTGGCTCTCTCCTGAGGTCACACTATGAGAGGATTGTGTATCCTTTCGAGATGTTCCAGTCTGGAGCCAATTTACCGGTACTGTCTGTGTTCAGTCTCTTCTGTTTTTTTTCATATATTATTTTCTTACGATGTTCTTTAAAGTTAATCCCGTTAAAACAGACACGGACATTGTTGTGAGTTCCTTTTATGTATATGTGTGTGTGTGTTCTGCTCATCCAGCCATGTAAGCCCAGGCTATATGACAGTGAGGAGATAGATAAGGAATACAAACCACACTCCATCCCTCTTCGCCAATCAGTCCAGCCATCCAAGATGAGCAGTTATGGCAGACGAGCCAATCGCCTTCAGCCGGAGGTGAGTGACACCTCCTCTGGACCAATAACAGGACAGAAATGCACTATTTACATGACAGGGAAGATATTAAATCTTTCATCATCACTCCCTGGTATAAAATTATGAATCTTCATAAGCTCATTTTCTCACTTTCAGTACTTGACCAGAAGGATTTTATGAATTAAAAAATCTATTCATGAAAGAGTATTCTTAATTACTTCAAAACCAAAATAGAGTTCTTTATGCAACATCTCCAAATAGTACAGTATATGCCATTATATGCTGAAATCAATGTATACAACAACTGGTTGTATGCCATATAGACAGATAGTTTCTTCAACTAACCAAATCCTTAGCTTCAATAATATCAATTAAAGTGTATATACAGGTGACTTTAACCTTTGGTTTGCAGAGATGTATAATTCTCCAGGGTTTTATGGATCCATTCAAATATATGCTTTGTCTGCGTGAGATGTGTGAGTGCTTTTGGACAATCGGCTCGGACCATGCTCCTTCCCAGCATGCTTTGCTCCCTGTCCTGTAAAAAGCATTGTTGTGTCCATCTTGTCCTCATCCCTCTATCTTATTACTCTCTTTTTTCTTTTTCTCTCTTAGATACATTGTCATTCTGCTTTGTCTCTTTAAGACCATTTTCCATAAGTTGTATCTCATAAAATATTAATGTAATTCTCATCCCAGTTCATTTCGTCAGCACAGCATTTTCCCAGTGTTTATTTTGCGGGTGTTTGGCTGTTTAATTTGCCTGCCTATTATGAAGCCAATGGATTCATAACTTTAGTAATAATAAATCAGACTAATGTATCTGTAGCATCAGAAACTCAGACTCATCTTTATTTTAGTTTTTTACTAATCGGAGTTGGAAAAAACCCTCTCTTACCAATCTATAAATTAATGACTTCAAATGATTGGAACATTATTTTCAGGTTATGGATTCATAGAGGATGTAACAGTTTGCAACCATTTTCACATTTAGACATGTTACTGTTTTTGTTTTTTTTTTCTTAATATTTGTCTTAAGGCAAAGGTTTACACCTCAAAGGTGGCACAAAAGATCAATGTGAAGCAGCATATAACACCATGAAAAAGTGCATTTACAAAGGCCTTTTTATTGCAGCATAAATGTACTTACACAGGAATCACAATCATTGAATACAATAGCCGCTTTTCCACTATCGGAACAAACTGTTCTGAGCATGATGAGGAACAGTTCCAGGAGCATTTCCACTTGAGCATGGTTCCATTAGAAACCGTTCTCGGCCCGGATTTCTCGGCACTGTTAGCTTGCTGTGCTCAACCATGCTGGTGGAATGGCTTTATTATGTGGCGACTCACAATTGTCAATTTGCCATTGCCAAATTAACTCATTTGTTTCTAGGTAGCTGGCATAGTTCGCAATGGTGAGGTTACAGTAAAACTGGAAACTTTAATTGAAACAAAAAACATAGACCTTTTTTTATCTTCATGATTTTATGATGATGATTTAAACTAGTAGTACATTATTTTTCTACTTGCCTTTATGTCAGGGAGGAAGATTTTGTTAGCTATCTCATTCAAATGCATGCAGTATATCATTATATTACTAGTATAATATTTTGTCAATAAATGTCCTTTTAGCTAGTCTGGGAACTTTTACCTTTGTGTGTTCATGTCCGATGGCATGTACAACCCCTCATCAAATGATGGTAAACCTTTCGCCTTTTTCTCTTTGCTTTTCGTTTTGCAACATGGGACGTGTCTTTCCTGTGCTTCAGCAGTGTAAAAACAAGGGGGAAAAGCAGTCCTTATAACTGGAATATGCAATTATCCTCTAAGCGCACTAGCCTCTCACGCCGTCGCCATCAATTCAAGCACCACATTGGAAAAAGTGTAAACCGTAAACGTGCCAACTGGCCCGGATCCGCACGGTTTTGCAACGAGAACCTTTCGGCTCGATGGTGGAAAAGCAGCTAATGTGTCACACGAATGTTACATTTTTGACAGTATCGTCCACTGATCCTGTAAATCCACTGTCCAAACATAAAAGAAAATCTAAAATTAAAATGCACAATAGGCCCTTTAAATTTTCTACACTTATTCCCTTTTTGACTGTCGCACATTGTTGTTTTGTTCCCTCTGTCTCTCTTTATGGAATCCATTTTGTTATGGTTGTTGTCTCCCCATGCAGGGTCCAGAGGATCCAACTCACCACCCTCTTACAACTGGCTCTCAACACATCTCCTCGGTATTGCCTCGCTCTCTCTTTCCTTCCTCTCCTTCTCCTTTCTCACTTTCTCTGTTGCTAACGTTCTCTCGTGCTCTCTAAAACCCTCGTCCCCCCTCTTGCTGTCGTTCTCATGCCTCACTCTGTACCTAATGTCTTTTTGTGCATCCATTCCATCTTGCTCAGTGTCTCTGTCATCTTACACATTTCACTTTGCTTGTCTTGCCACACGTTTAGCAATGCTGGCTTTTGTGGTGGACGTGGTTGCACCACTTTGGGCTGCGTAATACTTCTAATATATTATGTGCCATATTAAATAGAGTGTTTGCCCAAAAATGACTATTCTATCAACATTTACTCACCCTCATGTCATTCCTCATGACTTTCTTCCTTCTGTGGAACACGAGAAGCTGTAAGTAGCATAATGTCCAAGCTGCTCTTTGTATTGTGACCACAGCTATCGACTTTTGGTATTTAGTTAAATTTAAGTCTGTTCCTTACACAACTATCATATAGCTTCAGAAAACTTCAAATATAGTTTACAAGTCCTATAGACTAGTTTTATGACTTTTTTTTTTATGAGCTTGACGGCCCCTGGTTCCCATCCACTTTCAATGTATGGAAAAGAGCAGCTTGAACATTCTGCTAAACTTCCTTGGTAATCCATGGAAGTCAAAGTCATATAGGTTTAGATTGACATGAAGAATAAACAGAATTCTCATTTATGGGTGAACTATCCCTTTAAGATTTCTTTTAACCCTGCTATTCTCCTAATGGCTTGTTCATACTGTGTTTATGCTTTCGCACATGAGTTAGTTGTGGTTGCATTAGCAATAACGTTGCAGAATTTCTTTTTTTTTTTTTTTTCGGAATGAAAGTTTTAAGAATGGAACATAGAGAAACATTATGCTTCCATTGTTGATGGATGTTTTTGATGACGGATGTTAATCTTGTCATAATGCTAAAATCCCTGTTTCTTGGCTTCTGCATACATAAGCAGTAGACCATTTCATGCAGCACTTTGTATTAACTGTGTTTGGATGAATTATTGCTTTTTTTACTCTTGGTAACAGTGTCACAAAACTAAAAAGCATGTGTGCTCTTGCTTAACAGTCTCCAATGGTGCCTCAGCAATTTTTGTTTGCAATGATAAATTAGTTTGTTTTCCATACTGTTTGCATTAGGGATGCACCGATTTGAAATGTCTAGGTTGATAACGATAACCAGTAAACAAGATCCTCTTCAAACTGTTGCTCCGTTATTATAGTAGTTGGCTTAAAAGTGAAATCGCCGTAGAAGTGGACAGTTCAAACTAATTTCTGCTATACCATTCCTTGCGGCAACATTAAGAATACATTGTCGGGGGCCTGGGTAGCTCAGTGGTAAAATACTTGCGTTAAGTTATAATTTACAGTTTGACACATTTTGGAGCCCAACAGTGCACAAAATCAAGTAAAAGCGCATGCGTATGCATACTTGCCTAGAGTATGTTTTGAGCTTATTTTTAAAACCACTTGCTTGACACAAAATACAGTGCATTCAGACCCCTTCGTTTTTTTCACATTTTGCTATGTTGCAGCCTTATGCTAAAATGCTTTAAATTATTTATTTTTTCACATCAATCTACACACCATACCCCATAATGACAAAGCAAAAACCTGATTTTTGATAACTTTGCAAATTTATTAAAAAGAAAAAACTGAAATATCTCATTGACATAAGTATTCAGACCCTTAACTCAGTACTTAGTTGAAGCACCATTAGCAGCGTTGGAAGGTGAACCTTCGACCCAGTCTGAGGTCCTGAGTGCTCTGGACCAGGTTTTCATTAAGGATATCTCTGTATTTTGCTGCATTCAGCTTTCCTTCAACCCTGACCAGTCCCTGCTGCTGAAAAACACCCCCACAGCATGATGCTACCACCTCCATGCTTCACCGTTGGGATGGTATTGCGCAGGTGATGAGTGGTGCCTGGTTTCCTCCAGACATGACGCTTGGAATTGAGGCCAAACAGTTCAATCTTTATTTCATCAGACCAGAGAATCTGGTTTCTCACAGTCTGAGAGTCCTTTTAGGTGGTTTTTTTTGTTGTTTTTTTTTCCTCTCAAATTTCAAGTGGGCTTTCATGTGTCTAGCACTGAGGAGAGGCTTCCGTCTGGCCACTCTGCCATAAAGCCCAGATCGGTGGAGTGTTGCAGTGATGGTTGTCCTTCTGCAAGTTTCTCCCATCTCCACACATGATCTCTGGTACTCAACCAGAGTGACCATCGGGTTCTTGGTCACCTCTCTTACCAAGGCCTTCTCCCCCAGTTGCTCATTTTGGCCAGGCGGCCAGGCCTAGGAAGAGTCCTGGTTGTTCCAAACTTCCATTTAAGAATTATGGAGACCACTGTGCTTTTGGGAACCTTCAATGCAGCCCCAGTTTTTTGTAGCCTTCCCCAGATCTGTGCCTTGACATAATCCTGTCTCTGAGCTCTGCAGTTTCTTTGACCTCCATGGCTTGGTTTTTGCACTGATATGCATTTTCAGCTGTGAGACCTTATATAGACAGGTGTGTTCCTTTCCAAATCATGTCCAAACAATTGAATTTACCACAGATGGATTCCAATCAAAGTGTAGGATCATCTCAAAGATGATCCAGAGAAATGTGATGCACCTGAGCTAAATTTCAAGTGTCATAGCAAAGGGTCTGAATACTTATGTCAATGTGATATTTCAGTTTTTTTCAAAGTTATCAAAAATCAGTTTTTTGCTTTGACATTATGGGGTATGGAGTGTAGATTGATGTGAAAAAAAAATAATAATTTAAAGCATTTTAGCATAAGGCTGCAACATAAAATGTGAAAGAAAATGAAGGGGTCTGAATACTATCTGAGTGCACTGTAGGTGTTGTTTAAAAGCTTTTAATCTGTACTATACAATGCATATTGCTTACCAACTCTTTAACTACTGCTTTTAATTTACTGAGAAATTAGTAGTGTTTGGTTTGATAATTTATGAAATATGATCAAGAAAACCTTGATAGGAACTGGTTAAAAAAGCATATAGATCTTGTGGATAGCAATGTGTAAAATTGTTGGAAAAGTAGCATATTTGTTTCACTTACAGACCAAACCATAGCAAGTATTTTATTGGAGGCAGTGGTGGCTCAGCGGTTAAGGCTCTGGGTTACTGATCAGAAGATTGGGGGTTCAAGCCCCAGCACTGCCAAGATGCCACTGTTGGGCCCTTGAGCAAGGCACCTGACCCTGTCTGCTTCAGGGGTGCCGTATCATGGCTGACCCTGCACTCTGACCCCAGCTTAGCTGGGATATGTGAAAAAAAGAATTTCACTGTATATGTGCAAATATATAATGTGTGATAAATACAATTATTATTATTAATTATTATTTGTATGTGAAAACCCTCAGACACACATGTAAGGGGGCATTCACAACTAGTCAGCGCACAACGGAATTGTCCAGATTCTCTTCACAACTTGACATGCTTTCTTAAAAACATGATGCTTGTAGTGAGATGCAAAAAAAAAAAAAGAGAGAGACTTAAATTATCTGTTATTGGTTACTCCACTTCCTGTATTAATAAAAATAATTCCTAATTTTAAAATTTAAGGACAATCACATCTGTAGACATTGACCCTTATGTTGATGAAAAGTGACGAAATAATCTGAAAAATAATAGCATTAGATAAGAGCAACGAGGGCACCCTTATGAAAAAGGCCAGGTTTAGTGTAGTGGAAGTCAATACAGAACTATATTTTTACTGTGGATCTAAGTGAAAAACATAGGAGAAAGAAAACCCCTCTCTGACAGCAATCTGCTTTGAAAAACAGTAACTTCTATTCCCATAGCTCACTTGCAAATTATCACTTGTGTCCACTAGCCGGAACCTACAGAGGAAGACATAGAGAAGAACCCTGAGCTGAAAAAGCTTCAGATATACGGGGCTGGACCTAAAATGATGGGTCTTGGTCTTGTAGCTCGAGACAAGACGAGGAAGAAAGGTATGTGCCTGCAGACTTGATACATATACGTTTTAGTGGTAGGAAGAAATTAAATTGATTGCTGAATTAAAAATAAATTATTAAATATATAATGTCTTTTATAAAAGTGACAATTAAATGTTTAGAAGGTTATATAGTATTTGCAAGAATAATGATATTTAAAACAAATTAATGCACGATGTTAATTCAGGTGCATGTATTTACTTTTATGGCATATTTTAGGACATTTTTTTTCTGACAATAACAAAAACATCCTTGTCACCCTTTTATATCAACACATTAATAAAGTCATTAAAATAAGTTAGCAATCTGAACATTTAGGTACTGTTACTTGTTAAATCGACATATGCAAATTGAGCATAAGTAAATTATTAATAAAATGTCATTACAGGGGCATTTCTTTCACTTTGGTAGTATTTTTGCCCCAAGCCCTGGTTCATTTCTGACTCTGATGTGAACAAATGAGACCTCTTTCACCAGATGAACTGCAGACAGTGCCACAGACGGTAATAGTGCGGGAAAATGCTGTCTGTGCATCTGTTAAGGAGGAAACGGGAGAGACACCAGTCACAAAATTAGAGCCAGACATTCCCCCGCCACCCCCAAACCTCATTGTCAAGGAGGACGTTGACGATGACAAAAGTCACATTGGCGATCTTAATGACAGTGGAGATGAGCCTTGCACTAAGATGACCATGAGGCTCAGACGCAACCAAAGTAACCCACAGTTTGTAAGTATGAAAGGCAGGGGCATTGTTCCTCATTTCAATTGCAAAATAAATGGACCTTTTTTATGCTAAAAATCTTTACCAACATTATAAATGCACACACACACACACACACACACACACACACACAAAAAAAAAAAAGAGTATAGCACAACAGTGTAGGAAATGTCCTCTTCAAAATTAAGAGAGAAACTAAATAAATGTTCACCTCTTTCCAATCCTAAACCCAGCAGACTGAAAGGGTACTGATCCAGATATTAGTTCATCACATTTAGCTTTTTTCCCAATAAATATTTTTAAATATACCAGAACTGTCTATTTTGCACATGGTAACAGAATTGTCTATCAGGTGGACTCATTTGTATGTCGGATGTGTGGACGCGGAGACGAGGATGAGAAGTTGCTGCTCTGTGATGGTTGCGACGATAATTACCACACGTTCTGCCTGATACCTCCACTCACGGAACCACCCAAGGGCAACTGGCGCTGTCCTAAATGCATAGCAGAGGTGAGAAAGACAAGAAGACAATAATTGTGTTATGTAATGTTTATTCTACAGGATTACATTATATTGAGAAGATCAGTTATGCACATTAAAAAATAATTAAAAACATGACTACAACAGCAGAGCTCTTTCAGTCAGCTCTGTCTATGTGTTGTTTGTGGAGTTTAAAATTAAGTGACTATTGAGCTGTTTTATTGCTTCATGAGTAATGTGTAATACATAAATACTGAAGTGTGGGCTGACTTGTATTTCTTGGTGTAGTGATTAAACGTAAATGTATGTGTTCTCTGTGTAGGAGTGTAAAAAGCCTGCAGAGGCGTTTGGTTTTGAGCAGGCCACACGGGAGTATACGTTGCAGAGCTTCGGTGAGATGGCCGATACCTTCAAAGCAGACTACTTCAACATGCCTGTCCACGTGAGTGTTTTACCTGCCCTTAGTCAATCTTGAGACCCAACAGAAATGTATTATTCTATTTGGCACTTAATTGTGGTACATGTACAGGTTTCAACAATAAATATTTTTTTTCTGCTGTTCCAGTTTGGCCAGTTATTCAGATATTTTCTTTCCCTGCCAATATCTTCACTGGCCCCACCACAAAAATGATAATTGTTAATTTTGTTAACATATTTTGGTGGCAGAACTATTTATTTTTCATTCATAAAAAAATAAAAAATAAAAATTACAATTTATTAGGATATTAATTTGCAATAAGAGCTAGAAAATATGCAACTAAATCGACTAACTTTCAAGACTAATACAAATTAAATTTTTAATAATAATATTAATTCAATATTATAGCAACGAATAAAACGTGGTCAACAAATATAAGATGTAAAGGTCGACCGAAAGTGGATTTTGCTAATACCGATTACTAAGGTGGTGGAAAAGGCTGATAACCGATTAATCGACTGATAGTTTTTTAAATTGATTTATAGATTGTTTAAAAAACAAGACATAGATGCTGCAAAAGTCCTAAAAAAAATTAAAAAAAAAAAAAGCCCAAAAAATCCCAAAACACACAAGGGGGTTTTATTTAAGTATTTACCAAATTAAGCTTTTTATAGCCTATATATTCACCAGATGAGGTTTAATGAGGAATAAGGTGTATATTATTCACAAGATATGAAGTTGGAGACACAATGTATGTGCTGACGGAGCATCCATATAGTCACTATTTTTTTTTATTTATTTTTTTTGCAAGCCCTGTCTTCAATTTAGGAAACTTGATCATATAATCAAAATAAAAAATATGCACTGAAGTGATGATAAAAATATGGATGAATTTTGTCAATGATGAAAGATTTAGATGCAGCGAATCCCCACATCATTGTTATTTCACCTCTAGAGGCCACTGTTATACTGTAGACACCAAGCCGCTCTTAGGAACACGGAGGAATTAAAAAAAAATATTTTTTGCAGATAACTGATAGTTCAAAAAAGCAACTATCGCCACAGATTAATTGGTCAAACTGATATATTGGTTTATTCTAATAAGATGTTGTAGGAATGCAGCCTGAAAGTTCAGACAACTGACCCACAACACTCTCAGACTGGTAAATCGTATTGTTGAGCTGCTGTGTGTTTGGGCCTTTGCTCATTTTCGTGTGTTTTCAGATGGTGCCGACAGAGCTTGTGGAGAAGGAGTTCTGGAGGTTGGTTAGTAGTATTGAAGAGGACGTAACCGTAGAGTATGGTGCAGACATTCACTCTAAAGAGTTTGGTAGTGGTTTTCCTGTCAACAACGGCAAGAGACACTTGACAAATGAGGAAGAGGTTTGCTATTGCTCGTTTGTTGGTGACTTCTTTCCTTTTTGTTCTTACATATTTTCAGGCCATAAGAACAGGGGTCATTTAACTTCTCATTGTAGGAATATGCACGCAGCAGCTGGAATCTGAACGTTATGCCAGTGTTGGAACAGTCAGTATTGTGCCACATCAATGCAGATATCTCAGGCATGAAGGTGCCATGGCTGTATGTGGGGATGGTGTTCTCTGCTTTCTGCTGGCACATCGAGGACCACTGGAGTTACTCCATCAACTATTTACACTGGTAATGTTCTCATTTTAACCAAACTAAAATTAACAACCAGAGATATCTTAGGAGAAGTGACAACCACATTTAGCTGCTGTGTGCGCATGGTCATATTGCTTTATATACACTTAATTATTGTATGATACAACTGCATATTTTTTTGGTTTGCTTTAATAGATCTTTGGTGTATTTGAAAAGTTTTTCCAAAAATATCTTGCCTCCATGTCTTTTTCTTTAATAGAAGCAACCTTTTTTCTTATAATGCAGTGGTTTACCTCACATTTTCATCCAGGAAAGATTTAAAATGTTTAATTAAAAATTAAGATCAAACTTCTGCTCTGTACCATTAAGACTCTGAAACACACCATTTGAAAAAAGATGAATTGCTTATATTAAAACAAGCTGATTTCACATGGTCTCTCTGTTTTAGGGGTGAGCCCAAAACGTGGTATGGTGTGCCGTCATCAGCTGCAGAGAAGTTAGAGGAGGTGATGAAGAAACTTACACCTGAACTGTTTGAGTTCCAGCCAGACCTGCTCCACCAGCTAGTCACCATCATGAACCCAAATATACTCATGGCTCATGGAGTGCCGGTCCGTAAAACTCATACGCTATTAACATGTAATGTAGCCTAGAAGAAACACCCTCTGAAATGGAGTTTCTATGAAGGCTTTGTGATTTCTTTGTTTGACTTTGTTCATTTCACATTTGATTGACAGGTTGTACGGACCAATCAGTGTGCTGGGGAGTTTGTCATCACTTTTCCACGAGCCTATCACAGCGGATTTAATCAGGGATATAATTTTGCTGAAGCTGTCAACTTCTGCACTGCAGACTGGGTAAATACACCAAACCCCCTTACACTTTCAGATCTCTAGTCACTATGTAAGGCAGTGTGACAGCTTGTGCTTTCTCTCCTCCTCAGCTGCCCACTGGGCGATCTTGTGTTGAGCATTATCGGCGGCTGAGGCGCTACTGTGTGTTTTCTCATGAGGAACTGACCTGCAAGATGGCGGCCTGCCCAGAGAAGCTGGATCTGAACCTGGCAGCCGCAACGCACAGGGAAATGTTCATCATTGTACAGGAGGAGAGGAAACTACGCAAAAGCCTGCTGGAAAGGGTGAGAGAGGGAAATAAGTTTAAAGATGGGGGAAAACATTGGGTCAAGATGGTTGACATGGTAAGTGGCTGCAAAAAATGTTGATAGCAGGATTTAGGATAGGCCTGATTAAAAAATGGTGGAGTTGGACTAGTAGCATTGCAGCTAGTGCAGGTGTCTCTAACGCATTGAGCTGTTGTGCTCTGGCAGATGACGTAGGTTCAAGTCTTACCTGCGACATATCCCAATGCCATCCATGTTTTCTCTACAGTCTCGGTCAATAAAATGTGAAATAAGCCCCAAAAAATTAATAAATAATAAATAAAAAAGTAAAATGCAATTATGAATCAAATATGTGCCCATGAGAATTTGTACATCAGTTCAACCATCAACAATCCTACCAGTGATCATATTGTCACTGCCCCCTAATAACTATAGTCTTGACCCAAACAAAATAGGTATCGTTTTAAAGCTTAGGAGCTGTGTTCTTTGAAATTTGAAGACAAATCAGAAGTGTTCCATTATGATAATTGATTAATAATTTTGCACTGCACATATTATTGCAATCGGTAAAAACATAGAATACAACCAGCCTATTTGTTTTACTCGCAGACAAAAATAGGATTCAGATTGTTGCAACTTGAGGGGAAAGTCATCCAAATATGGGCAGAGAGAATTGTTCACTCTAATTACACATGGCCACCAGGAGATGGGGCTAAGTGCATGACAGACTGAATGACGGCCCAAATTACACAGCATGGAACTGAATGATATCTCGTTACTCATGCCTGCATGCTTTGAAGAGTGAGCATACCTTTAGTCATTGTTGTATTTGCATGTGTAATTAGTTCCTATGTACAATTTCTTTTTTTTTATTTGTTTGGAGTGGCTTTTGGACACTTGGAGATGCTTTTGGACACTAGAATAAATTATATTTTTAATGCTATAACTTTTGATTGCTTTGTCAAATCAACACAAAATTGTACTTGGTTACAGGTGACATGATTGGGAACAAAAGTTTTTCGGAGCCACCGTATTTATACCCAGTGATATAATTTTAGATATATAAAGATATAATCTTTTTTTTTTTTTTCGCAGTTTCTTAGGCTGAGAGTCTCATAATTTCTAATAATCTATATCATCAAAAAATGTAAAAGGTTTTCTTTAACCTCTTCAAGTGTTAGAACACCTACATTTCAGATCAGTATAATGTGATGGAAGGTGATAGAGGGGAAAACATTTTTCTAGTACTTGCTACCATCCATTGGAATAAAATAAGACTTTTTGCTTGAAAATAGAGGACACAGAACTGAAATGGCATGGCAAGATTTATATATTTAAACAAAAAAAAACATTTATCATAAAATTGTAAACATATACAATGTTATTTATTAATTATTGCAATCATTTCTTAAAATATAGGGGGTTATATGTAAAATGAGAATTTAAATTTGAGTGTGACAAATATCAGGCGGCAGCCCAAAAATCCTGCAGAGAATAAGAGGTTAAAATTATACCAAACAATTTACCCTCATTGGTTTTTTTGTAGAGTTATAAGCCTTTAATTTTAGGCATGCCGCTGAAACAGGAATTTTTTTTTTTTTTTTTTTTTTTTTTAACCTTCAGAGTTTAAAGGGTTAGCTTGTTAATGTGTTTGAAGTTTAACTGACACTTGCTTGCAATTCATACCATTTATACATAATAAAATATAGAACATTTATAAACACATTTTACTACTGTAAATTGGCGTAAAATGGTGCACATATCCAATTAATTGACAATGAAATTCAGTATAGTCATGTCTTTTTGAATGCTGAATGGCTGTATGTTGTACTGTGCTATCGTCTCTCAGGGCATTAAGGAAGCTGAAAGGGAAGCATTTGAATTACTGCCTGATGATGAGAGGCAGTGTGACAAGTGTAAGACCACCTGCTTCCTGTCGGCCCTGGCATGCTCGAACTGCCAGGAACGCCTCGTCTGCTTGTACCATGCCCAGGACCTCTGCTCCTGCCCAACTGAAAAACTCTATCTCAGGTGAACCAATACTGTGTGTAATGTGCACCCATTTGCTCACTTAAAATGTTCTTAGTTAAGATGTTTTCTGTGGGAAGTATAATTTCTGTCCCTCTTCTGTACAGGTATCGCTATACTCTGGATGAGCTCTTGGCCATGCTGCATCGGCTGAAAGTTCGTGCTGAATCATTTGATTCATGGGCCAACCGAGTGAAGGAAGCCCTTGAGCAGGAAGAAGGCAACAAAATAGGTAATGGCATTCCCTTGCACACTATCATGATCCCTGCATTTGTGAACTGTTCTCTTATGAGCCCTTTTTAGTAAATGCCACTTTGATTACACAACTTTTGTTATTCATAATGAAAAGAAATCATCCACGAAAGACCAAATGCATGATTTTAAGAAACATCTTTTCTCATTAGGCATTAAAGATCTGGAGGTATTGAAAGCAGAGGCAGCAGAGAAGAAGTTCCCTAATAATGAGCTGCTCCGGCGCCTAAACACTGTCCTCACAGACATACACAAATGTGAGAGCAGCAGCACTGAGCTCCTCAGCAACAGCCAGAGCAGCAGAATGAGTCTGGAGGAGCTGAGGACTCTGGTGGAGACCATGCAGAACCTGCCTTGTGTTATGACACAGCTGGAGGAGGTGCAGGTAGGGAAGAGGAGAGATTATTACTTTAATACATTTTGTCCTAACCAGGTGAAGCAAAATCCTCTCAACCTGTTTTTTGCCTAACTAGCCATGACATGACGACACATTTTGTTATTCCCTTGGTTTATTTTTGTCCCGTAGCACTAGGTAGCCCCACCCAGAGTGAAATCTCATTGGTCCAAAATCCCTCACCACATTTTAAGCATCAAAAATTTGCAGCATTTTCACTTTCAGTGTGGCTAGTTAAAATCCAACCACTCCTCCTCCTCTTCCAGGCTTTGTTACAGAAGATAGAGGAGTTTAATTCCCGTGCACAAGCTCTGGTCAACAGCACCAAGGGCGAGTGGAAGCAAGACACTCCTTTACCTGCAGCTGCAGAGATCCAGGCCCTGCTGGAAGAGGGAGCCTCTTTGCTGGTTGTTGCCCCAGCATGTGAGCTCCTCAGCGGGCTGCAGGAGCAGGGACACTGGCTGGGAGAGGTCAGGCGGACGTTGGGGCCAGAGGGGGGTGAGGTGACTCTGGCTGTGCTGAGGAACTTGATGGAGGCGGGTTGTAACGTACCGCAGAGTTTGTCAGTGGAGACTGCCATGGCTGAACTGCAAGAGCTGCTGACTATAGCAGAGCGCTGGGAGGAGAAGGCCCAGATATGTCTGGAGGACAGGTGAGATGATTAAAGAGAGAGGGACGGAATACTGGAAACCCTGGTAATACAGTTTCCCATCTCCCAATCTCATGACCTCTTTGTCTTCCACTCTCTATTTCTTTTTCTGTGTGAGCAGGCAGAAACATAATCTCTCAACGCTGGAGGCCATTGTGAACGAGGCCCAGCTCATACCAGTGCAGCTACCCAACATCCTGTCCCTGCAGGCCTGCCTGAGCCGAGCCCGTGCTTGGGTCACTGACCTAGAGGAAATCCAGGTAAGAACAACTAAATAATCAAGTCTATCTATTATGATCAATTAGAATTATTACTCATGAGTAGCTGACACAAACTATTTTAAAGAGCATTTTTCAAATTCTTTTTCATGCAGCTTATTATAGCCTCTTATTAATTGAGATACTACATAGAATATTTATTCTTGAAAATTCTTTATAAACATGAAAGTTAGAAATGTAAAACGCTTTTGTGTATTTGTTGATACTACTGAATTGTTGACAAACAACAACACAAGATATACTGTATGTTAAGCCCCATTCACACTGCCAGCGGCATTGTCACTTGGTGTTGCTACTGGCCACACTAGTGTTATTGGTGGGCTGCACAACTGGCCATAGTAGCATTTGAAATCCTCATTACAGATGATTCTGCCAAAAAACTAAGATATCATACTAAATTGACAAGGAATCAGTTCTCTTGACCCTAAAAATAAACATTTTCCATTGGAGAACGTTTAATATAATCTGCAGAAGTGCTTAATGTACCATATCATGAAACAAGACGAACGTCAAATCAATATATGAATCAAACTCACTCAGAATGACAAGTTTTTCCACAAATCATTTTATATGCCAACATCCATGTATGTGGTTAAAGACAAATGATATAGAACAGTTAAATCGCTCATGGAAACTTAACTTCTTGTCTGCATTTGTCTCCAGTATCTCACACTCTCAGCAGACGGGTGATGTGAGCTCCACTGTCTTCACTGTCATTGGTAGTCGCTCGTGAGTGTCGCTTATCATTTGCATGTTGAAATTTTCTCAACTTGTCACTCTCCAAGGCGATCTCTATCGCCAATGGCTGCTGCAGCTCGTGTTTCCAGAAGTTGCTGTGCTCTCATTGAAAATGAATGGGATTGTGTCACGTGATGCCGCTGGCGGTGTGAACGGGGCTTTAAATATATAGTAGAAGCTTCTGAATTGTCTTCAGATCAACCATAAACCATACTTCCATTAACCTTAAATGAATCCCAGACAACTCCCTTTAAAAAATATCTAAGTGCAGTTACTTGGTGTGCACCTCATGAAGATGGCTTGTACACTAATCAAATGAAACAAACTTTATAGTCAATCAAAAATGTTCCTCTAGTGTGAAAGTGACATCTGTATTACATGTCTCTGTCTCTGTGCAGAATGGTGAGCACTACCCGTGTCTGGATGATCTGGAGGGTTTGGTGGCCATTGGGCGTGACCTGCCTGTAAAGATGGAGGAGCTGAAGCAGTTGGAGCTGCAAGTGGCCAGTGCTCACTCCTGGAGAGAGAAGGCCAGCAAAACCTTCCTGAAGAAAAACAGCCAGCACAGTCTCCTGGAGGTGAGGAGACTGTTGGTTCTATGGGGTCATTCAGACAGAACTATTTAATTTTTTTGTGCTAAATAAAGCTAGACGCAATGCACAGTGCACGTTTTCACTCATGTTTACACAAGTCAAATTGGCTTCACAGACTCACCATTGCGTTGTCATTTTAGATATGTTTTTTATTATTATTATTCCTGTTAAACCAAAGGAACAAAACCCCCTTTTTATTTCTGTATAGTGTTATAATCAAGGTATGAAATTAACTTTTTTGTCCACCAGCCAAAGTGGCGGGTGAATGCCCAATTTTACCAGCCACTTCGATTTTTTTACCAGTCACTATTATATATATATTAGCATACTCTAATATTTCGTTGGACCGCCTTTAGCTTTGATTACGGCACGCATTCGTTGTGGCATTGCTTTGACAACCTCATGCAATGTCACAACATTTATTTCCATCCAGAGATGCATTAATTTTTGGCTGAGATCTTGTATTGATGACGGGAGAGTCGAACCACTCCGTTAAATTCTTCTTCAGCACATCCCAAAGACTTTCAATGGGGTTAAGGTCAGGACTCTGTGGTGGCCAATTAATGTGTAAAAATTATTCCTCATGCTCCCTGAACCACTCTTTCACAATTTGAGCCCGATGAATCTCGGCATTGTCATCCTGGAATATGCCCGTGCTGTCAGGGAAGAAAAAAACATTAATGGGATTACCTGGTCATTCAGTACATTCAGGTAGTCAGCTGACTTAATTTTCTTTCCGCATAACGTTGCTGAGCCTAGACCTGACCAATTGAAGCAACCCCAGATCATAACACTGCCTCTGCTTGTACAGTGGGCACTGTGCATGACGGGTGCATCGCTTCCCTTCTGACCCTGACGTGCCCATCGCTTTTGGAATAGAGTAAATCGGGATTCATTTGGAATAGAGTAAATCGGGATTCCTTTTTCCATTGCTCCATAGTCCAATCTTTATACTCCCTAGCAAATTGAAGTAATTTTTTTTCCAATTAGCCTCACTAACAAGTGGCTTTCTTGTGGCCACACATCTGTTTAGTCCCAATCCTGTAAGTTCTCGTCTCATTGTGGAAATGCTCTTACTTTCACTATTGAACATAGCCGTGAGTTCTACTGTAGATTTTTTACGACGTGACTTCAAGCATTTTAGTGATCTCCGATCACGATCATTCAAGATTTTTTTCTGATCACATTTCTTCCGCGAAGCTGACGGTTCACCACTATCCTTCCAGGTTTTAATGCGTTGGACGGTTCTTAACCCAATTCCAGTGATTTCAGCAATCTCCTTAGTTGTTTTCTTTGCTTGATGCAGGCCAATAATTTGCCCCTTCTGAAACAGTATCTTTTCCACGACCACGAGATACGTCTTCCGACATGGTTGTTTAAGAAATGAGAAGCTACACACTGCATCAGCTGGGGTTAAAAGGATTGTTGCCAGCTGAAACATATTAATCACTGCAATAATGTCCAATTATAGACTCTTAAGGATCTGCTTTATTAATAATCTACTTTATTTTTTTGGCCAGGCAGTGTGTGTATATACAGTTGAAGTCAGAACTTTACATATACTTAGGTTGAAGTCATTAAAACTCATTTTTTAACCACTCCACAGATTTCATATTAGCAAACTATAGTTTTGGCAAGTCGTTTAGGACATCTACTTTGTGCATGACATGAGTAATTTTTCCAACATTTGTTTACAGACAGATTGTTTCACTTTTAATTGACTATCACAATTCCAGTTGGTCAGGAGTTTACATACACCAAGTTAACTGTGCCTTTAAGCAGCTTGGAAAATTCCAGAAAATGATGTCATGCCTAATTTAGCTTCTGATAGGCTAAATGGAGTCAATTGGAGGTGTACCTGGGGATGTAATTTGAGGTCTACCTTCAAACTCAGTGCCTCGTTGCTTGACATCATGGGAAAATCAAAAGAACCTTGCAAGCCGAAGAACATCATCCCAAATGTGAAGCACGGGGGTGGCAGCATGTTGTGGGGGTGCTTTGCTGCAGGAGGGACTGGTGCACTTCAAAAAATAGATGGCATCATGAGGAAGGAAAATTATGTGGATACATTGAAGCAACATCTCAACACATCAGCCATGAAGTTAAAGCTCGGTTGCAAATGGGTCTTCCAAATGGACAATGACCCCAAGCATACCTCCAAAGTTGTGGCAAAATGGCTTAAGGACAACAAAGTCAAGGTATTGGAGTGGCCATCACAAAGCCCTGACCTCAATCCGATAGAAAATTTGTGGGCAGAACTGAAAAAGCATGTGTGAGCAAGGAAGCCTACAAACCTGACTCAGTTACACCAGTTCTGTCTGGAGGAATGGGCCAAAATTCCAGCAACTTATTGTGAGAAGCTTGTGGAAGGCTACCCAAAATGTTTGACCCAAAGAAAACTATTTAAAGGCAATGATACTAAATACTAACAAAGTGTATGTAAACTTCTGACCCACTGGGAATGTGATGAAAGAAATAAAAGCTGAAATAAATAATTCTCTCTACTATTATTCTAACATTTCACATTCTTAAAATAGTGATCCTAACTGACCTAAGACAGGGAATGTTTTCTACGATTAAATGTCAGGAATTGTGAAAAACTGTGTTTAAATGTATTTGGCTAAAGTGTATGTAAACTTCTGACTTCAACTGTATATACAGTTGTGCTCAAAAGTTTGCATATCCTTGGAGAATTGGAAATATATGTACAATTTTTAAAGAAAACATGAGTGAGCAGGCAAAACACATTTCTTTTATTTCTTATGGGATTCATATTCAACTGTAGGTTATAACAGAATGGCACAATCATAAAACAAAACATGGCAACAAAGAAAAAAATTGAAATGACCCCTGTTCAAAAGCCTGCATACCCTTAGTTCTTTATACTGTGTATTGCCCCCTTTAGCATCAATGACAGCGTGCAGTCTTTTGTAATAGTTGTCTATGAGGCCCCAAATTCTTGCAGGTGGTATAGCTGCCCATTCGTCTTGGCAAAATGCCTCCAGGTCATGCAAAGTCTTTGGTCGTTTTGCATGAACTGCACGTTTGAGATCTCCCCAGAGTGGCTTGATGATATTAAGGTCAGGAGACTGTGATGGCCACTCCAGAACCTTCACCTTTTTCTGCTGTAACCGCTGGAGGGTCAACTTGGCCTTGTGCTTAGGGTCATTGTCGTGCTGGAATGTTCAAGAGCGTCCCATGCGCAGCTTTCGTGCAGAAGAATGCAAATTGTCTGCCAGTATTTTCTGATAACATGCTGCATTCATCTTGCCATCAATTTTCACAAGATTCCCCATGCCTTTAGAGCTCACACACCACCAAAACATCAGTGAGCCACCACCATGCTTCACAGTGGGGATGGTATTCTTTTCACTATAGGCCTTGTTGACCCCTCTCCAAACATAGCGCTTATGGTTGTGACCATAAAGCTCTATTTTGGTCTCATCACTCCAAATTACAGTGTGCCAGAAGCTGTGAGGCGTGTCAAGGTGTTGTCGGGCATATTGTAACCAGGCTTTTTTGTGGCATTGGCGCAGTAAAGGCTTCTTTCTGGCAACTCGACCATGCAGCTAATTTTTGTTCAAGTATCGTTGTATTGTGCTCCTTGAAACAACCAC